>NC_064243.1:623750-935625 GCF_003254725.2 Canis lupus dingo | reverse complement strand
TGCGGCCAGCCAGCCCCCGGGCTATGGTGGGGCTGTGGACACCGGGCCCTCCAGCTACTTCCTGTCCTCCGGCCACATCCGGCCCAATGGGGCCCCTGCCCTGGAGAGTCCTCGCATCGAGATCACCTCGTACCTGGGCATGCACCACAGTAACAGCCAGTTCTTCCACGACGTGGAGGTGGAAGACGTCCTTCCCAGCTCCAAGCGGCCCTCCTCCACAGCCACCCTGAACCTGCCCAACCTGGAGGCCTACCGGGACCCCTCGTGCCTCAGCCCGGCCAGCAGCCTGTCCTCACGCAGCTGCAACTCAGAGGCCTCATCCTATGAGTCTAACTTCTCCTACCCCTACGCGTCCCCACAGACGTCCCCATGGCAGTCGCCCTGTGTGTCCCCCAAGACCACGGACCCTGAGGAGGCTTTCCCCCGGGGCCTGGGGGCCTGCGGCCTGCTCAGCTCCCCCAGACACTCGCCCTCCACCTCGCCCCGCACCAGCATCACGGAGGAGAGCTGGTTGGGGGCCCGCACGTCCCGGCCCTCGTCCCCCTGCAACAAGAGGAAGTACGGCCTCAACGGCCGGCAGCTGTCCTGCTCCCCACACCACTCACCCACGCCGTCCCCGCACAGCTCACCACGGGTCAGCATCACTGATGACACCTGGCTGGGCAACAGCACGCAGTACACCAGCTCGGCCATCGTGGCTGCCATCAACGCCCTCACCACCGACAACAGCCTGGAGCTGGACGGCGTCCCTGTGAAGGCACGCAAGACCGCCCCAGACCACTGCCCCTCCGTGGCCCTCAAAGTGGAGCCAGCTGGTGAGGATCTGGGGACCACGCCGCCCACAGCCGAGTTCCTGCCCGAAGAGTTCACATCTTTCCAACATATCCGCAAGGGTGCCTTCTGTGACCAGTACCTGTCGGTGCCGCAGCACCCATACCAGTGGGCCAGGCCCAGGTCCCCAACGTCATTTGCCAGGTGAGCAGGGACGGAGCTTGCAGGGGGCCGCAGGGGGTGGAGGTCCCCACCAGGCTGCCAGGGGGGCCACGTCGTTCTGGGGCCCCTGCCACCTGTGCGTGCTCAGGGCATCGCATCCCCTGGCTTTCGGGGCATCCTTCCCTCTGCCATCGTGTTGCGGCGTCCCCTCCTCGTGTGTGTGTCCAAACCTGCTGTCTCTGAGGACACCCTGAAGACCTGGTGTTCACCAGTAATGCCCTTGCAGGTCCTGTGTCCTAACTAGGCCATGTTCTCAGTGCTGGGGGAGGACTCCAGTGCGTGGATGAGGGGGGAACCCGTCGGCCCCTAATGAGGGCTCACATGCACATGCACGCAGGCTTCTGTTTGTTTTGTTTGTTTGTTTTTTAACAAAACCAAATGCCCCTCCTCCTGTGTTTGCCTCCACCGCTCAACTGCTTCCTTTGTCCCGCCTAATTGCTGCCACCAGCACACATGCAGATGGGGCCTCTGCTCAGCAATTCCCCTGGAGCGCAAACCCGGTCCCCGTGGGCAGCCCTGCCCGCGATCGCAGCACAACACGGCCACCCGGTCCCTGGGGATGGCACGCGCTCCCCGCTGGCTGACGATGGAGGGCTCATGCGGGCCCCGAGCGCCAGGCTTGGGTTGTTGTTTCTTTCCGGCGGAGTATGGCTGCTGCCCCTCCACCGGGTGCACTTATCCAGCCTACTGTTTTTATTTTTAACTAAACAGCTTTCCCAACAGGTGGGCCTCTAATGACCCCTGGCACAGGCTTTCTGCTCCAGGATTTTTATCAGGCATGAAAATGTGCCTCCCGTGGCAGGGTGCAGCCATGGCGTGTCGGCTGTGCCCCCCTCCCCCGGGACGCACACGCAGCTGCACACATGCTTCTGTGTGCTGTCGAGTGTCGTGGACTCGGCATTTGATTTCCCGGCCCTTTTTGTTGGTGGTGCCAATGGAAGCAGCTCCAGGAAATCAGCCCCACCGGTTCCCACTCAGGCACTCCCTACACCGTGTGCTGGGCTCCGCTCTGAGCTAGGGCATGCGATGCGGGGGCAGCAGCGGGGGTGGGAGGTGGTAGTTGAGTTGTAGTTTTGGGCAAAGCCAACTAAACCTTGTGAGAGTTTGTGGCAAAAAAAAACAAAACAAAACACGTGAATCTGAGCAGTGGGCCGGTGAAGCCCCCTTTCTGTCAGAACAACATGTGTACTCAGAGCCACTTAAAAAAAAAACAAGCAGCACTGATTTTTCTTGACCTGTGTTAAGATGTGTCCACATCCCTATCCCAACATCGACTTTCCATACTCAGCTCCGGAAGCTACTGTGCTCAGAGTTATCATCAAAACAAGTGTGTCTCACCATCTGGCTCTAATTCATAAACGGGAACTTAAAAACCCATTTGGAGGCATTTAAAAAACTTAAAGATTTGTTTATGCCCTTATACTGTCTTTATAATTTTTTTAAAGATTTCATTTATTTATTAGAGCGAGAGAATAAGCAGGCAAACAGAAGGAGGGGCAGAGGGAGAGGGAGAAGCAGACCCCCCGCTGGGCAGGGAGCTCGTCCTGAGACTCGATCCCAGGACCCTGAAGTCATGACCTGAGCTGAAGGCTCCACTGACGGAGCCACCCAGGCACCCCCTCTCTTAATAATTTTCAAGTAAAAGTAAGAATATTCCTAAAGTAACTAACTACCTGACGCACACAGGCTGACGCAGTGCCGGTTATGACTGCCGGCGTTTTCATGGCCCATGAGGGCCGTGGTCACCCATACCAGGACCCCCTGGACTCCGGGGTCAAGACACAGGTTGTAAGGTGACCGTGGCCTGGGGAAAGTGTGACCGTGCCGGTCGCCCTGGGTGTTGGTCCACACTCGGGCTGCGTCGTGATGCCGCAGGCCGGGCCGTTGTGGACACCAGTTTCCCACGGGCAGAGGTCATGGCGCTGGTGGGTTGGCCCCTTCCAAGGCCTGTCCCCGGGGCTTAGGGATGGCTGCTGTGTTTCTTCTCTGCTGCATCCGTGTCCAGAAGTCCCCTGCTGACAAGGACACTGTTACTGGGCCAGGGCCCACCTGGTGACCTCGCTCTAACTCGACCCGGCATCCACATACAGTCGCATTCGGAGGTCCCAGGTTTGAGACTCCAACCCTTGAATTTTGGCAACTCAGTTCAGCCCAAACCCCCAGCTTTGCATCCGCCAAGACGGCAGGATGCTTTCACAGCAGCCCCAGTACCACCTCCTCTGAGAGGCTCGCAGGGCGCCTGTGGGAACTCGGGTTCCCCTGGTGGTCCCAGGCCCTGGGTGCAGACCACAGGCGCCTGACTCCGCTCAGGGCTTTGGCAGCCGTTGCCTGGTCCTGGGGTCTCCCCGCGAGCTCCTGGGGGTCCGACATTCCTGTGCGCTCAGTGAACAAACAAAGCCCTAGGGCCCCCTGCTGCCTCGGGGGTTGGACGCTGACCTTTCCCCCTGTTTCGGTTCCACACAAAATGTGTTTCCTGGTCCCTCGTGCCAGCGCCGCGCGGTCCTGTGTGCTGGTGCCCAGGGCAGCAGGGGCCCCGTGGGAGGGGCTGCCCCACCAGGCTTCCTGCCCCGTCCCGCCAGTGCCTGGGGCATCAGCAGGGTCTCCGGGTGCAGCCCCAGGGCCGGGTTTTTAACACCCTCTAAAACTGGGTGGAGACTTTGTCACAAACCTGCTGTTCCTGTCACTGGATGCACTTTGACATCCGTCCTACCGGGAAAAGGAGATGATTTTTAATGACAGTGTGCAGCGCTAGCCTTTCCCAGAACTTGGGGTGCTGTGGGGTCTTTTCCCTTTGGGGTCTTTTTGTCCACATGGCCTCACGGTGACCCCTCTGTGCAGGGCGTCCTATGGCCTGCAGCAATCAGAGAGGAAAGGTCACCCTTGCTGCAGCTAAAGACATAATGACAGCATTTGATAGGACTTCATAGTTCTATAGTTTAAATTTGTTTTAGAATTTAACAGGATGATACCTCTGTTCCTAAAGTGTGGGAAATGCACAGAAATCGCAGTGATGTACTGGAGTCACTACCCCGCCAAACCAGAGTCATAAGCTCTCTAGTTTAAGCGTTTTCAGAAAGGAGCTTTCTATGGTGATGATGATACACCAGTGGTAACAACCAGCTTCCCAGGTCAGTCTTCACCCCACTGCTGAGGCAGCTGGTGTGTGTTGGGGGGGGAGGCTGTGAGGCTGGGGGTGGGGGGTGGACCTGTGTGCAGGGGGGAGGCTGTGAGGCTGGGGGTGGGGGTGGGCGCGTGTGCAGGGGGAGGCTGGGGATGGGTGTGTGTGCAGGGAGGAGGTTGGGAGTCTGGGGGTGGACATGTGTGCAGCGGGAGGCTGTGAGGCTGGGGGTGGGCACATGTGCACTGCTTGCCACAGGAGGACATGGTGAGAAAGCCTGAGCTCTGAATCCCTGCACAGGGACAGACGTCTCCTGCCCTTGTGGCTCCTTCTGGCTCAGAGCTCATGGCTGAGCCTTGGGGGCCCTGAATGTGTCCTGACCTGATGGCTGTGGCTCAGTGAGTGGGCGTGGGAGGCAGGGAGGCCAGGAGGCTTCTTCTCAACCTCCCTGGTGCTTTTCCCAGGATGTGTGTGCAGGATGTGACCCCAGGTCTCCCTTTGACGTGAGGTTGTGAGCGTCCATTATTAACTGAGGAAGGAGCAAGGGACACGTCCTTGAGTGTTCCTGGGGACGGGAATAGCTTGAGTCCTGACATTAAGTCAAACCACTGAGATGGGAAACGTGGCTCCTTTCACAGACTGATCCAAGTGTGGGAATTACCATGGAGGCGGACCCGCACTGCCTCGGCCTGCTCACGCCCACCCTGTGTGCACAGGCGCCTGGCTGTGTCAGGAGCCCTGGCTGGGGGGACACGCCCGCAGATGTGGGGGGGTTGTGACCACAGACCCACCAGGGTGGGTGTCTACTCGGAGGCTTTCCTCTGAGGATAGCACATGGAAGGGGTGACACACAGGATTGGGCTGCTTAGCCTCAGGATGGGCAGTGCCCGGTGGGCCATCTCCCTTAGGCTGTGGGGCAGGTGTGTTTCCGGGTGAGGCCGCGGTCCCAAGAAAGCAAGGCAGGTAGAGACGTCCACATCTACACTGAAAGAGTAAGAAGCTCTGAGGCCCGTAGGGCCGTGGCCGAGAGCAGCCTAATCCCTGGAGGACTCTGGGCTCTGGGACCCGGTGGGCCAGGGCCCGCATGTTGGCCTGCCCTTCGTCCCAGGGCCCCGAGCTCCTCCTCTTCCAGGTGGGGGTGTGCATTCTCGTCAAGAGGGCGGTGGGTGTGGGGCCGTGGTGGGGCCACAGAGGACGTAGGGTGCAGTCACTGCCTCTCATGTCACTGGTGGAAAAGGGGCAAGGGCCACAGCAGGAGCATGGAGGCCCTGGGACCCCTTGGGGCTGGGGAGGCAGCCATGGGCACGGGGTTTCCTGTGGCTGCAGCACAGGGGCTCTGCCCCAACTGCAAGTGTCAGGGTCCCTGCAGCCTGGGGAGCAGGACCCTCACTTGGATGCATCCCCATAGATGATTTTGAGTCATATCCTGAACCACTGAGTTTGCTTTAAACTTCATGTTAGAAAAAGAACGGTTCTGACAAGTGAATATGCGGGCTTTGGTGCAGTCCCTGTGGGAACCACGTGGATCAGGTGACCTTGGTGCCATCTGGGCCGTCCCAGCGCCTGCGTGGAGGCTCAGCTTCACACCTCCTTTCTGCTCCGTACGGCTGCGTGGACTTGGAGTCTGAGCACCTGCATGTCCATGACCTGTCTGTGGCAGTGCTGTCTGCATGCAGGCCTGGGTGCTCCACAAGCTCACTGTGGGGGATGGGAGGCAGCGCTCAGGGCTCCGGAGGGCAGTTCTGGATGTGCAGGCTCCTGCCCCATGGGGGACAGCCGGTGGAGCAGTGCAGGGTCCCCCCGGGACGTCCCCCTCCGGCCACGCAGCCCCGCCTCGGCCCTGACCCCTGGTTCCCCACCGCCTGCCGCGTCTGCACACTCCACGCCCTGGCAGAGGCCCGAGGTGACAACACGGTGGGGCACAGAGTGTCTTGGGTGAGGCTGGAGCCCGCCTGGGGTGAGCCTGGGTTTCTGGACAAAGAAGCTCCTGCTCCCTGTCTCACTGAGCCGCCCGCCCAATTGAACTGTAGGGAACGTCTGGGGTTCGTGCATCTAGCTGTAGGGAGGAGGGGTCTGCACTGTTCTGGAGGGCATAGGGCAGGCAGGGGGTGCCCCACCAAAGCTGCCCCTAGGGCTCCCAGGGATGAGGCACCGCACGGGGTCCATTCCCTAGTCCTGTCCCTGCAGCTCCTCCCCAAGGGGCGACCTGTGGCAAGATGGGAGGGGACCCCCAGGAACGGCAGGCCCTGGCGGGGAGGATGCACCCCGGGAACACCTGCTGAATCGCTGTCCAGAGCTCTGCCCTGGGTGGACCTGCCCGCGGCCTCCTGACACAACTCAGGGAAGTCCTCGCCGGGAGGGCTGACCTGTGGCCCAGAGCTGGGGGCTGCAGCCAGATGGGCCTGTGCAGGCTCCTGTGTGGTCCAGGCCCATCCCTGCCCGCAGCCTCGGTGCCCGCGCCCCCCGCCCCCACCCCGGCCTGATAACCGTGCCCATGACCCCTTGGAAAATGAACAAACAGCGGGCAGTGGGGAGGCCTTTGGCTGCAACCCTGAAAACCCACGGCGTTAGGATCGAGGTCACACCCTTTCCTTCAGGTGGGATTGTCGTTGGTTTGGGCAAGTCTGGGTCCTGCCAGGTTCGGAGTTTATGGCTTCAGCTGCTTTAGGAAAATAGGACTTGTAAAAGCCTTTACAACTTCCTTCTACGTGATAAGTCCACGTGGGCCTGGAAACCTCGGAAGCAAAGGGATTTTACCCAAACCCTTGACCCAGGAGACCTGCCTCCCCTCTGGGCTTCGGCCCCGGCCAGAAACCCTCACACTGGGGGTGATGGAGATCCCCACTCTGGCTTGTGTGGAAAATGAGCTTTCCAATGCGTGGACACAGTGCCTTGGGAATCCCAGGACGGCCCTCGGCTGCAGGGCACAAGCTCTTCAGTTCAGAACAGCCACAGGGCTCGTGAGGAGCAAGAGAACGCTGAACCGTGGGAGGTTTACTGTGTCTTCAGTTCTGCTCCAGACGTTCAAGCTGCAGGTTAACGGGAAAAGCGAGCCGCACGCCCAGATGAGCAGGGCAACCAGGTCTGCGCTCTGCAGGGTGCCCACAAGGCTGGCGCTGGTGGCACACCTCCTCCTCCTCCTGTGGAGTACCATAGGCACCCCGGACCACGGTCCCCGGGTGGCCGTTGTGCAGCACAGCCCAGATGGCGTATCACCCCATGGCGTAGCTCAGGGCGCCCCTCAGAGTTATAGGCTCCTTCCTAGACTGTAGTACCATTGGCCATCAGGGTCCTCCCGGACTGGGTCTCCCCCAATGTCCCCAAGGCATGCCGTGTCCTGCTCGCCTGTCCTGGGTATCCCCTGTTCTGTTTTGCTTTAGTTTCTGAAATTAGTGCTGAATCTGGACGTTTGCCAGAATTCTGGCTTCGTGTTTTGGCAAAATGGCACGTGCTGTCCCTTAGGAGGCAGGCGTTGGCAGCCCTCTACTGTCAGCAGTTGTCGTGGAGATGCCTTAAAGCAAGATGGAAGGTCTGGCCTGTGCGCTGCCTTGGTCCCTCTAGCCACAGGACTCCCAGGGTGCTAGCCACAGCCACCACTGCCCCATGGGACCCAGATGTCGGCTGAGGGCTTCTTGGGGGTCATCAGAGTCGTGTTGGCTTTGGGCTCCAGGGCGGACAGTTGCCCATGTCTCAGCACTTTTCCCAGTGGCCGGGCCCCCGGTCCCCTCACCCAGAGACATTGGAGGGAATTGCAGGCACCACGTGGTGACCAGCTCCATCCACAAGGCAGTCAGGGCAGCGCCTGCCACTGAGCACCTGTTAGTGGGTCGGTGTGTCAGATGTGAGGCGGGAAGGGTGTTTGTATGGCTCGGCACAGGTGTGTGACAGGGCCCAACCTGGCTAGCGCCAGTCCTAGGTGGCTTGGCCGGGCATGAACCGGCAGTCAGTGAGACCCTACGGCCATAGAGCAGCTCTTTGTGCTGACTGCACCTGCTAGGTCGGCCGTGGTAGGTGGGGAGGGCCTCGCGGGGCCGTGGGACAGCAGGCCACCGGCGTGTAGGCGCCAGGAGATGCTGTGAGCTAAGCATTAAAAAAAAAAAAAAAAACCTTCACGCCTTCCTCCGAGGAGGAAACAAAGGTTCAGTAAGAGTTGAAAGTTCTCATGGGAAATGGGCAGTGGCAGCGGCTCCGTAAGCAGTGGTGATTCAGACTGGGAGTGTGGGGCCCCTTCTTACCCCCAGGAGGCCTCACCCACGCACAGAAGAGGCCCCGGGGAGACTGCGACCCGCTTCCCGCGCTGTCACACCAGCTGCCCTGCGCACAGGGCAGGGCCAGTGGGGTCCCTGGCGCACAGCACAGGGGAGCCAGGCTTCTGTGCCACCTGTAGGTGCCGGCTCCCCAGGCAGAAGGGGAGGCAGGAAGGCTGGGACAGGGTTCCTGCCCCCGGAGGGGGAGAGGTGCCCTTGTACTGCGGTGCAAACAGCAGGCGCTCGGCAGTGATTTAGGCCCGGCCCCACTGGAGAGCCAGGCCGGTGGGCCCTCGTGTCGCAGTAGCTTGCTGGCCTCTGGCGGCAACGGTAGTAGTGATGGGTGCAGGCCATGAAATTTGTTTCCCGAGCACAAGGACAAGCATTTTTAAGATTTATTTATTTGTTTTATTATTTTCTTGAGGGCGGGAAGGGCTGAGGGAGAGCTGCCCCGAGCCAGCTCCATCTTACCACCTGAGATTTCCCGAGCCTTCCAGGCGCCACAAGAACAGGCATTTGTAAAACTTTGTGTTTCATAAGAATTCCAGATTCATGGAAGGTTGCAGAGGTCGCCCACAGCTCCCATCCCTGACCTGTTAGCCAGTTGGCCCCTGGGCCCTCGCGGGCTCCCAGGGGAGCTTGGCGTCTGTGCGAAGCAGCCCATTTACCATCCACACTGCTGAGCAAGGTGGCACCATCCCCATCATCATATTATAGTTAGGAGAACCCTGTAGGAATTCAGGAGAACCACAGTAATTTGCTGGGAGCTCCTCAGGCTCTTCCCCAGAATAGAAGCCTCCAGAAGACGAGCCCGGAGGGTTCCCAAGGGGCCCCAGGCTGCGTGGCTGCGGACCTCCCAGAGTCCCCTCTGTGGGACTTCCTCCTGTGCTGTGTTTTGAGAATTCGCAGCCCACAAGCGGTCTATGAGAGCATGTCCCGCCGCACCTGGTGAATCCCACCTGCTGTAGAGGACGGTACTAAGGACAGTGACTGCCAACTGGACCGGCCTTGTAGGCTGTGCAGGAGCAGGCTGGCTGAGGGCTGGGGGCTGGGCCAGGGCACACAGGGTCCACACTGTCTTTGGTGAGACTCTGTAAGAAATCGAGTGGATTTGGGGCACTTTGGAGGTTTTCACAGGAGGCATAGAAGTAGCATTAATACGTTGCATTCGGTGTGTTTGAAGGTGTGGCATCAGTGAAGGAAGTGTTGGCAAATGTCAGCACATGTCAGGCCCGCGCCTGTGAGGTCCTTACAGCTGCCCTTGAGCATCTCCCGCTGGTGTCTGGGGATGGGTCAGGGGGGTCCAGGGTGCACCATCATTGATGGAGGCTGTGACTCTGGGCGAAGGAAGTGACCAGGGAGGTGGCCCAGACCTCATAGGGGGACTGTTGGGTCTCTGCTGTGGACAGCGGCAGCAAATCAGAACAACCCCAAAATCCAGCGGGCAGCACTCATCACGGGGAGGAAACAGGACACGGCAATCAAGCCATCATTAACAACATGCCATGACACTGAAAACATGTGATTTTTTTTTTTTTTTTTTTTACAAAGCCAGGGTATCCAGTTACATATTTCGTTTTGTTAAAAGATGTCCCCTTACCTCTGAGAACACTCACAGATGCACGCTGGGCTTGCAGTGACATCTCGGGAACTGCCCTGACTGCCCTGTGGCACATCCCTCGTCAGAAGTCTCATTTGGCTGCTTCGTGGTTGCTTAGAGGCAGCACAGGCATTTCCCGCTCCCTCCAGCCCATCCTGGGCAAACAGATTTTCCACGCACGCGGCTCCATCTCCCTCCAGTTGCTCACATTGCCGCATCATTTTCTCTAGAGATCCCTGAGCTTTGTCTACATGGGGAGAAACACGCCGGACCCAGGGACTCGGGGTTTAGCTTGCTGAAACCGAGTTGGAATGCGCACAGCAGGCGGCAGCGCCGAGGGTGGGGCTCAGGTGCTGCAGGGACATAGTGGCCCGACCTGTATCTTGGTGGAGAGCAGGACCCAGACATGTCCTGTAGGGTCAGCAGGACCCGGTGCCCAGGGGCACATGGGCTCCCTTTGCGGATTACCCTGTTCGTTGTCTGTGCAGCAGGGCGCCAGCACGTGCTGCACATCGGCCGCCCCTCACCAGCGCCATGGTGATGAGCCAGCTCATGTGACTGACGTCCTGTGGCGCCATTGCCTTCCGTGTTCCCACGGCCTTGTCCAGGAGCCTGGCGGCGAGCCGCGCTCGCTTGTCTTGCGGGGTCTGGGGACTGAGGGGCTGGGCTGGGGTCGTGGCGAGCGCACTGTGGACAGGGGCCCCGCCACGCCCCCACTGCGTTCCACAGCCCGCCTGTGAGTGGGGCCGGGGTCGGGACCGGGCCTCCCGGCTCTCAGGTCAGGCTCTTACCTGGCGATTTGGAAGGATTTTCCAGTGGTCCTGGAACCTGTGTCCTGAGGGAGGTTGAGGAAGGAAAGTCCGCGAATCGTGAATGCAAGAGGTGTCGAGCTCGTTCCAGAACCTCGTCCCGAAGGCCCCAGGCAGGGGGGTCGGCCAGTCCTGGGGCCACTGCATGGCCTACTCACTAGCGGGAGCGTCAGACGTCAGATGCCGAGGGAGGCGGTGCTCAGGACGCGCCAGCCTGGCCCGCGGTGCTGCGATGATGAGGAGGTACTTGGCATCCGCGTGTAACCGCTGTGTGTTCCCTTTCAGCCCGTCTCTCCCTGCCCTGGACTGGCAGCTGCCGTCGCGCTCGGGACCCTACGAGCTGAGGATTGAAGTGCAGCCCAAGCCCCACCACAGAGCCCACTATGAGACGGAGGGCAGCCGGGGGGCCGTGAAGGCATCGGCTGGAGGACACCCCAGCGTGCAGGTACTGGCGTCCCCGGGGTCCATCCCGATCGTGGGCGCACGCGTTTTCAGCTGCTCGTGCCAACAGCTGGCTCGGCGTCTCTCTTAAAAAAGTTTGTTATCTCCCAGGTTCTCTGATCAGCCAGGGATGCACAGATAGTCCAGATTTTCTCCCTAATGTGTGGAGTGGCAACAGTGAGGGGCCCTGTAGCTCCTCCT
Source organism: Canis lupus dingo (assembly GCF_003254725.2). Lineage (NCBI taxonomy): Eukaryota > Metazoa > Chordata > Mammalia > Carnivora > Canidae > Canis > Canis lupus. Next base: position 924,216 of record NC_064243.1, on the reverse strand, counting down.
CCTGCCACCTGAGGTCAGCTGCGGTCAGTAACCCAAGGCTTTGTATGACTGTGGGAATCCCCCTCAGGGGTCCCGAAGCTGTGAGGGGGAGGCCTGTCCCCTTGGGGGGTGTCCCGGAACCGCAGGGGGAGACTTGTCCCCTTTGGGGGGGGGGTCCCAGAGCCACGGGGCCATCCGTGAGTCATCCTCCTGGTGGTGTCAAACCCTGGGACCCGTGTGGCAAGCTGAGGCCTTGTCGTTGCCTCGTCCAGACAGATGCTCCTCTGTCCCCTTGTCCTCCTGGGCACACATTTGATTCAGACGTGATGGGGAAGTGGGAAAAGGACCCTGAGGGTCTGCACCATGTTCCTGGTGGCACCGGCAGCAGTGTAGACAGGGTGTCCTGTGAGCCCCTTAGGAGACATGACCCCAGGAGTTATTCCTTAAGGTGTCCTGGGTTAGCACATTTAAAAGAAAATAAATAGAACCTTGAAATGAGAATGTTTATATTTGACGACCTTTTCTGTAAGAGCCTGCGGAGACAAGTGTGGTCACAAGGCTGCAAGGTGTCCCTGTCCCCCCACCCCCCATGCCCACGGTTGCCACCCGTCCTGCGAGCTCAGAGCTGGGGTCGAAGGGACTGAGAGCTGCCACCAGCCCCCACCCCGCTTCTCACCCAGACCTTGTGCCCCACCCCAGCGGCGCCCAGGTCTGGCGGTCCACCACCCCACATCCCAGCGACTCCCACAGCAGGTCAGCAGGAGCCAGCGCAAGGTCCCAGGGCCAACACTTAGTGAACTCTGCTACTGTGAGGCGCCATGGAGTACAGTGCTTCCAGGGGCCGATCTGTAAGCTTCCTTCCTTCTGAAAGTCCAAGGTTCTCGGGGTGTGCTCTTGGCCAGGGGCCTTGGGAATGCAGGTTCTCTGGCCTACACCGACTGCGGAGCCTAGAGCGTCCCAGCTGGGCCCACGATCTGGTCCCCTCTGCTCCCCACCTTGGGGCTCGCCGCATGGCATCTGTCCCCGTCTGTGCTTCTCGGTTCCTTGAGCAGGACCTGCCATGAGGGCCAGGGCGTCCAGGAGCTCAGTGCTCCCAGGGAAGAGGCACCACAGGCAGTCAGGGCCAGGCTGGGGTCTCCTGCCCATGGGTCAGGGTGGTTCTGGGTGCTGGTCTCACACCCCAACACTGGGGGGCACGAGCTTCACTCGGCTTTAGGGCTGGAACATCTGTCACGGGGGCCCTGGGGGCACCTTGGTGTGGTGATGGCGAGGACATATGGGCACAGAGGCTGCCACCGCGTGGACAGTGGATCATAGTCACACGTAACCAACAAGCTGTGATCCTCCTGCCCAGCCCGCTGGGGTGCCCTGCAGTGGCTGCGTGTGGATGGTCTGCTCTCTTGCCCAGGTATAGGCGGCAGTGGGCCGGGCTCTCCTGCGTGGGCCCTGGTGCATCAGAAGGGTGCTCCGCAGGGCGCTTAGCATATTTACTTTATGCTGCTTAGATAAGTGGAAATCCTGCCAGGGAACAAGCTCTGGAGGGAAAGGCTGTCTGTCCTGCAATGGTCAGCAGCCCAGAGCTTGTGGGAAGTCAGGGCGGCCAGGGCCTATGGCCGTGTGCGTGATGCCAACTAGTGCCCACTTACCTGGCCCCAGCTGGACAGTGTGGGCTCCTGCCTTCGTGGCGGGTGAAGGTGAAGGTGCTGGTGTTAGTGGGGCCCCAGGACAATGGACGCGTAACTCTCGCTCCTGCTGCCACTCGCGCCCAACACAGGTGGCTGCTGCAGCGAGGAACCAACAGCCCCAGGAGGAGAGACTCGGGTAGCAGACCAATGACGGCCAATGGCCCCGCTTCTTGAAATCACAGCAGCAACAGCGCCGGGCCTGTGGGGGAGCCTCCTGTGGGTACTTGCACCCAGTGCGTCGCAATGCAGACTCTAGGGGCTCTGCTTCCGCCACTGAGGATGGCCCTGCGCTCCTGTAGGATGGGGGCGCTGCACCCTGAGCATGTGGGCACTGCCTCTGCCACTCACCCCTCCCGGGAACCCTGCCCCCAGGGCCTCACAGTGGTATTTGTCAACTGTGTAGACATTACACACAGAAGGAGGCATTTTGGAGGAATTAACAAAACTTGAAATCCTATTTAAAATTTCCTACAAATCATGTCAGATGAAGCGAAGGCCAGTGGAAGAGGCTGGTTGTGGGTTTAAATAGGAGGAACTCTTGCCACCCCCAACAAGTAAGATGCAGAAAGTAAATGGTACTCAACAGAAAACGTCAGGTGCTGCTCAGGGTGAGAAATTAGTAATTTAGTGTTTTCTGATGGATCTGCAGCAGAGTGCATGTCTGTCTATGCAAGTGCGAGGGGAGCAGTTACAAGGGGTTTTGGGGGTTTGTTTTCTTCTTCAGTGGGTGGACCACAAATTGGATAAAAATAGAATTTGTGGACAATTATAAAACAAATGAAAATAGAAAAGTTTCTTAGTTGCTGCGAAAGCTTGCTAACCACAAGGTTTTATTCTGTGCTGGGCTATTTTAGCATCTGCCTGATGAGGGGCTGCAGCACCACACCCACTCCTCCCTCTGCTGGGGCTGGGCCACCCATGGGCTGTTCCCAGGAAAGCTACGCACCCATGGGCTGGGCTGTGGCCACTGGGTCCTCGGGCTGTGGGCTCTGGTCCGGGGAGACCATTACTGGCAGACAAGAACTGTTACATGCACTCAGGAGCCCGATAGAAACCCGCCGTCCTGCGCCTGCTGCTCATCAGACTTTCAATCCTAAGTGTCTCCATCAAATCAAAGTCGTCTGCAGAGTGGATACGTCCCAGCTGGGCCCCAGAAGGAGGACCTGCTCTTCTGGAGCGTCTGTGACCGCAGGAAGGAGCACACCAGCCGCCACCCACCCCGCATCCAGGACACATAGCACCATCTGAGGCGTCCTTCCAGGCACAGTCAGACCATGGCTGAGGGGCAGGAGGGGCCTTCAGCATTCTTGGAGTCTTGCTCTGTTTCTGCGTGTGCCTGTGGTGTCGCTCAGGGCTTGGGCGTGCAGCAAACCCATGGGACCCCAGCCCACGTTCCGTTTCTCCTGAGCACCTGTGTTCATGCCCTTGGATTGGAAGGATGTCAGCAGCCAGCACTTGGGGCTGCTGCGCTCTGCCCTGGGTATAGTCCAGCTTGGGTCAGTCTGCAGCCGTCAGAGGGAACAGCCCCTTGGGGAGCATGGGCATGAGGTCCCCCAGGTTCTCAGAGGCCTTGGTCTGGGGAGGGCCTGCCATGAGATCCACCTTCCCAGGGGTGGCCCTCCTCCGGGCTGCTGCTTGCTAACCAGAGACTCAGGCCTGAGAGGCAGGGGGTTCCTGCTTTGTTTCTGCGCCCTGAGCCCACCCTCCCCGCCCTCTGCACAGTACCCAGCGCCTCGTACACAGAGCAGGCCTCAGGTGAGGGTGTGGTGGGTGGACTCCAGAGACCTAATCCGGGGAGGGTCTCTTGTCCCCCCCCTTACCCCCGCCCCTCAGGGCCCCAAGCAGCGACCTGGCAGATGTCGCTGACCTCTGACCCAGGGTCAAAGACTTAAGCTCTGTTTACCAAGTTACCAAAATAACTGCTCGATAGCATCTAGCCCACCACACAGAGGCCGGGCCTGTGTGAATAATTAATAGGTCCCTGAAACAGAAAACCCAGGGAAAGTCTTATTGGGCTGTAAACAGTGTTTGAGGGCTGTACCTTGTGCCGTTAGTTAGGCTGTCCAGTCAGGCACCAGTGGCCAGTGTGCACCCCCCCACCCCAGCAATAAACAAATTGGCTCTGGAGCCTCTGCAGGATGTGGGGACACCCAGGCCCAGGCAGCAGGGTTCCCCCCCCCCCCCCGTGGAGCAGCTGTGCCCTGGGGTGCAGGTATCTCCTGGAGCCTCTAGGCCTCCCTGGGCCCCCACAGAGCAGGCCCAGTTTTCACTGCCTGTAGGGCTCTGAGGGCAGAAGCCCAGGACAGATACACCAGGGAGGACACCCTGCTCCCAGGTCTCGGAAACAGGCAGAGACTTCCTGCTACTATGATGACTCATCATGTTATGCACCCCACTGCTGCCCCATACGGACGGGGCTGCAGAGCGGTCTGGGTGCTCCCAATGCCCACAGCACCTTTCTTCTCACCCAGAGGTCTGTCCCGTTGTTTCTCTTGAGTGGTCACAGTGGGTGCTGCCTCCTATGCTCAAGGCAGGGCTGTTAACCGGAACGCCAGTATTTTCACAAAAGGCGGATGGATGGTCCCAAAGTTATTGCTTGATGGCAAACCCACGTGGGCCCAGCAGGGTGCAAGCATCTGGCATGATCCACAGAACAGGGCCCCTCGCACGTGGAGCCTAGATGCCACATTGTCGGAGGTTAGAAGCAGATCTAACAGCAACCCAACCCCGGTCAGCCCCGTGGCCCAGTGTGGCAGACCTGCTGAGGGTGCAGATTCGTGCTCCACAGGGCTGCCTCTACCCCTGCAGCCGTGTCCGGGCAGGTGGTCCACCGAGCACACGCTCTTCTATCGGCGCCACCTTGTCCTGCACCCCTGCTGCCTGGTGGGGCGCATGGGGGCCGTCTGGCCAACTGTCTGGCTCACTGCACCCCCAACACTGGCAGGCACACCTGGAGCACATGCCCGGCACCACTGACATATGTCATCAGCTCTATGTCAACAGCCAAGAGCATGTCCCCCTGAAGCAAAGCCAGAGAGACGCCCCGGAGCCGGAGCCGGAGCCACTCCACTGCATGTGTCCCTGCAACCAAGACGTCGTCACGAGGGAATCATCGCAGGAGTGTTGCCATCTCCGGACATGTGGCAAAGGCTCGTGAGCTCAGGCAGGTCCTGGATGTGGACGTTTGGACACCGGTGTGAGCTTTGTGGGTCAGCTGAGCTGGCAGAGGTGTGGTCTGGTTTTCCTTACAACCCAAATGCTCACTTGGGTGTAAAGGCCGTGTCTTATGTAGCCATGGAAGCTGCCAGAAATCTTCTGATTCAAAACCTTGGCTTCCTTTTCCTTGCTGCAGAGATTTTAGGATAAAGTCGCCACAGGCTCAGAGCCTCTGCCCATCGCCCTTAATGACACCAACCTTCTAGTAACCGCATGTGGTTTCCTGAAACGTCCTTTGAGGGGCTTTCCCATGTAGACACAAGTGCTATGTGCTCACTGCGGCTGAGCCCCTGAACCTGTCAGATGCAGGTGAGATGCGGGTGTTAGGCAGTTTAACTGGAGTCAAGGGTGAGACATCATTTTTAATAAGAATGTCGAAGTATGGGATCCCTGGGTGGCTCAGCAGTTGGGCATCTGCTTTTGGCTTAGGTCGTGATCCTGGGGTCCCGGAATCGAGTCCCACATCAGGCTTCCTGCATGGAACCTGCTTCTCCCTCTGCCGATGTCTCTGCCTCTCTCTCTCTCTCTCTCTCTCTCTGTGTGTGTGTGTGTCTCTCATGAATAAATAAATAAAATCTTTTTTTTTTTTTAAAGAAGAATGTCGAAGTAGAGAACCCCACACCCCTGCTGTCACTCCTGACAGAGGCCGAGCCACAGATGCTGGGTGCCCTCAGGGCTGGACCTGGTGGGAAATCCCTGCTCTGGGTGCTCTGAGGTTGCCCCTCAGCCTGGGGTACCAGAAACCCTGGTCTTCAGACTGGGAGCCAGGCTGTCTGCAGGGGGACAGGATGCTGGGTGTCACCCCCCCTGGGGCCCCAGGAAGCACAGGCTGGCAGAGGAGAGGTGCATCCCCTAAACAGCCTTGCTCCTCCATGCAGGACCCAAGGGTTGGACCAGGCAGAGGGGCAGCAACCTGTTCAGATACCCCAGTTTTCACCCTTTGTCCTGCTGCATGTCCTAAAGGCTATCCCATCTCGAGGGAGAGGTCTCTGGACTGGACAGTTCATAATTGTCCCTGCTCAGGGCTGGTGGGCGCAGTCCCCGCCAGCTGGGCTGCCCTCAGGCCCCTGCTCTCCTGCCGAACAGTGGGCTCTTGTCTGTGACTGAGCGTCCTGCTCTGTGTCAGCACAGACGCCCCTCGGCCTGGCTGTGGGCCTAAGTGTGCCAAGGTGGGACACACAATCACTCACAGGTGGCTGTCCCTCCTGTAGCACTGGCTGCTGGGAGGAGGTGCCTGCCTGCCTCCTGCACCGGCCTTTGTGTTAGAGCCCTGCCCCCGCTGCTTCGGGGTCACTGACAGCAAACACCAGGGGCCAGGCATGGCTTCGGGAAGGTAACTGCACCTCCAGCCACCTCTGTGCTCGGACAGTGGCCCATGACCACCACCTCATGTGTTTATGGTCACACTGACCAGGTGTTGCCCTGCTAGGACTCATGGCCTGCCCTGAGGAGGAGGGAGGTCAGGGAGCATGACCTCAGTGGCCTCTAAGCATGTGAGGGTCCCTGGGTGCAGGGAGGTCAGTGCAGGTGATGGACACGAGTTTTGTCAGACCAGGGCTGCGTGGTGGGTACAGTGGCCTCTAAGGGAGCACCACCCCATGTGCCCGGGGGGGTGGGTCCTGCAAGCTCCTGGGAGCCCCTGGATGTGCCCCTGCAGGTGTCCTGCACCTATGCAGATGCCAGCCTGCCACGTGATTGGACGTGGCTTTCTTAGAAGACGGATGTTTCTAGAACTTTGTTGTTGCCTCCCCGTGGCCAGGGTCTTGGGGTTGCTCTGGGTTCTAGAATCACCAAAGATGTGTTTGCTGCTGTCTTTTAGTTTAACGTTTCCTAATGGTTTCTGGGACTCATAGGCACTCTGTTTCTAGATCATTTCTTTCCCTCAGCAGAAAGTCAAGGCTTCTCAGCATGTTTTTAATTAGAAATGCTAAATGTAGTGTTTCCACGCAAAACATTTTTTGATCCAAAGATAATGTAATTTGTTTTCTCTGGATGCATCCACGCACGTCTGTGGGAATCCCATCACGTCCCCCACAGCGCCCCACCAGCCAGCTCCGCGTGTGACCTCTTGGGGTCTCCTGCACTTGGTCACCTCCAGCTGCAAAATGGGCACATTGAGGCGTGAACTGTACTGTCTGCAGGGTCAGCCCACAGGGGTCAGGGCTGGGCAGCCGATGAGGGTGCCCTCCCTCAGACATGGCCCCGGGTGCCTTGCTCCCACGGCGGGATGACACACCATTTGCCACGAGCTGGTGGGCCAAGGTCCTGCCATGGCTGTGATGGCGCCCCCAGCCTCCCCTCTCTTCCCTTGCCTCCGCCTGTGTGCCCTCAGTCTCAGTGGGAGCCAGCCTGTGACCGTCTCTGCTCTGCTCGGTGTCCACACAACCACTGTGCCCTGCGGCTGGAATGCCCTGCGTGAAGATTCCTGCAGCGCTCCTGTGGTGCGGTTGCTCCAGCAATGGGGGAATCCTGCCCCTTTCCCTGTGCCCAGGGGAGGGCTCCTTCTCTGGGTCACTCACTGGGCAGGAACCGCATGGCAGGAAAGCTCGAGGTGACACACTGGGAAGTGGAATCAGGGAAACAAGCCTTGGACCAGAACCTTCTGTCTCTCGGCGTCCCGATGGGTTGCTGATTCACAGACGTGCACCAGTTGACTGGTGGGGGTTGCAGAGCGAGGAGAGCTGGTCCTCTACCTTTGATCCGTGTGTGGGCCTTGCCCACCTGTCCTCACCTGGTCAGTGGGGGCAGGTCTAAGGTCCTTTCTTTTCCCTTTTAAAGATTTTATTTATTTATTCATAGAGACACACAGAGAGAGAGGCAGAGACGCAGGCAGAGGGAGAAGCAGGTTCCACACAGGGAGCCCGACATGGGACTCGATCCTGGGACTCCAGGATCACACCCCGGGCTGCAGGCGGCACTAAACCGTTGCGCCACCAGGGCTGCCCAGGTCTAAGGTCTTGACAGTGAAGGGAACGAGCCAGGCAGTGAGGAGCAGTGAGGAGCGTGCTCCTGGCCCCCCGCCCCCTGGGAACATGAAATTCCATGCCGCCAGTGGCAGCAAGTTCACTTTGCCAGAGCCGGAGAAGAGGCCGACCTGGCTCGTAGAGCCCCGGGGGTCGTATGTTTAGGTAACTTGGCAGGCAGGCATCCTGGGACGCAGGGGGCAGCCAGGAGACATGGGACTCCAGCTCCACCCGGCAGCTCCCCGACACGGCACATCCGCCCATGAGAGCAGAAATGCCAACAGGTGCTTCAGAAGCCACCTTTGCTGTGTCTGGTTCTGATGAGTGCCCCTGAGCCCCAGACACTTCTGTGCAGGTGCCCCCAAGGGACCCCCAAGCTCTGAGCCTCTTGGTCACCTCTGTTTCATCCGTGTTTTGTTACAGATGTGCACCCACCCTCCAGCAAAATCAAATACTGGGACTTTTTGAGTGAACAGTTGATGGGTATAGTCCTTGGAAAGTTTCAAATCTATTGTTAACTGTAGCCATCCCATTAGCAGATGTGAGTCTGTTCCCAGAGGCAGAGCACTGTCCCTGTCTGGTCGAGGGTCGTGGCCAGTGGTCCTGGGGGCATGGTCTCGGGGAGTCTGTGCTTCCCAAATACTTACACAACAGACTCATTAGCCACAGCTCTCACTACTTTTTATTCTTTACTGTTTCAGAAAGATAGAAACATTCTCTGTGTCAAAACGCAGGGAACTCTAGAGTGAGCTTGTTGTCCTGAAGGGAACAGTGCACAGCCCCTAGAGTGCTCCTGTTGTCAGGACTGTGACCAAGTGCAGCCTAAGTGCTGGGTAACTCTGCTATTAGATGAGGAGGAACCCGGTCTAGGACCTTTGTCAGGTCATTCACAGGAGGAATTCGCAGAATTTAAGTGACATCATATAAACTTAGCGTTGCTGTTGGATGTAGTGCACACACTCACCACATGCACACACATGCACCTACAGGCATGCATGCACACATGTACACCTACAGGCAGGCACACACATACACCTACAGGCAGGCACACACACTCATGCACACATACACGTACACATATACGCCTACAGGCATGCATGCACACATGTACACATACATGCATGTGCACCCTTGCGCACACACATGTACATTTACAGTCATGTACAAGCCACATACACATGTGCACACATACATACACAAGTGTGTACACATATATGATCCTCTGTACTGTGTGTGTGTGTGGATGTACATGTATGTGTGGAGGGAGTGACTTCAGCCTCCTGGCTCTCTTTTTTTTTAAGGTGTTATTTATTTATTCATGAGACACAGAGAGAGAGGCAGCGACACAGGCAGAGAGAGAAGCAGGCTCCCTGCGGGGAACCCGATGTTGGACTCGATTCCAGGACCCCAGGATCACGCCCTGAGCCGAAGGCTAGAGCTCAACCGCTGAGCCACCCAAGCACCCCCTCCCGGCTCTCCTACTGTGGCACAGGGTATGGGGCATCCATCACCAGGTCCTTTATCTTTAGGTTAGAATCCATGCAGCCTGAGATCATGCACGGACCCCTTCTGAAGGGTAACCTGGGCCCCCAGAGATCTTAGAGTCCAGAGCCGTCAGGGGCTCTGTTGGTGGGCCTGCAAGCTGCTCTCCTGGTGCGGAGACTCAGCCTTTGCTCTGTGCGTCCGGTCTTCACAGGTGCACCTGTGTGGATGGTGTGCATAGCCTTACCATGACGCTGTTGGTCTTCCGTCCATACTCTCCCACATAGGGTCTGCTGACCACACCCCCTACCAAACCAGATCTCACAGCCCAGGCAGCTCTGGATGCAATCTGGTCCTCACTTCGACTGAATCTCCCTTCCCTTTTCCTGAGAAGACAGCACAATACCAACATTAACATCAGAAAACAAGCCCATTTTCCCCGCCCTCCTTATGTCCCTGAGTGTTTTTTTTTACAGGAAGGACTTCAAATCTTAAGTTACATGGTTAAAAGTAGATGGACTTTTGCCACAGAAACTGTTGCCTGAGTAAAGCTGTTAAAAATGACTTGGCGTTGCCTGCGCAGGACCATCGCCTTGGCCTGCCTAGTCATCCTGTTAGCAGCCTGGCCAGGAGCCCCTTCCCGACCACATGCCAGCGGTTCTACCTGCATCCAGTGAGACACACACCTGCTACATGCAGACACAGACTTCTGTAAACATCTGCACACATGTGCACATGCACGCTCACATGCTTGCGTACACGGCCAGGCTCTTGAGGGGGATCCTGAGTGTTTCATGCAGCGGGGAGGCTCTGTTCTGCAGAGATTGCGCTCAGACCCCCGTGAAGGCTCTGCTCACACTGTTTTTAGCAGGTGCCTAGGGGCATGGCTGAAAAGAGCAGGGGCAGCGTCTGGTGAAGGCCTGCGTGGATCCATCCGTGTGTTCTCAGGCAGATCAGGAGTTCTCCGATGGCAGGCTCCACATGTCAGGCCTAGTTCTGCTCTTGTCCGGCTTTCTTGTGTTCTGCTCCCTTAACAAGGTGTCCATGGGCAGCAGGTTGCTGTTCGTCTGTGTACCATGGCCATCTTAGGCATGAGGTGGTGTGACAGCTAGGCTCTGCCCCCTGATGCAGTCACTGTCACGCCATCACCTCCTGTATCAGGTAGCAGTGCCGTCAGGTAGAGACTGTGCAGCTTTCCTTCTGTCATTTGGGAGGGAATGTGCGTGGATGTAGGAAACCCCGTGTGGGTGCGGGCGCAGCCTCCCTGTCGGGCGGTGAGGATTCAGGACCTACCCTAACATGAGGGTTCACACTACGCAGGGCCACAAGTTACTGTGGTCACTGCAAGTTCACGTTAAAGCGTGAATCCTGATTGCAAGCTGGGCTTCCCTCCCTGTGGTTCCTTTGGGCTTCGTGTAAAGAGGTGAATTTTACACTGGCTGAACAGCAAGCCGTGCCACCGCGACCCTGCCTGCACGTGTCCAGTGGCGCTCTCAAAGGGTTTTGCCCCACTTGTCACTTATCACCCACCCCTGAGTGCTGAGGTAAGCACAGGAGCTAAAAACAAACATTCTTACGTGTAGAAAACTTAGCAGCTCTTACACCTTGAAAATGGAATAATACATTTTGTTTAGTTGAAGCAAAGAGAGGTCATTGTTATGACAGGTAACTTTATAAATACCGTCTTGACAGATGGTGAACCATGCCGGAGGCAGAGCGCCCATGTAGGGCAGCGTGTGGACTGTTCAAACTGCTTTCCTGAAAATGAACTTCATGTTTTGAATAATAGATGTTTATCTCCCAGGTTAAACCTTAAATATTCCCATTTTCACTGAAATGACATGTTTTTAAAAGGGTGAAGTTGTACCCAGAATCCACTGCGCTCTGCATGCATTCAGAGAGGCGGCCCAGGGAGGCCCTGGGGGACGTGGGAACTGTCATTTCCCAGTGCTGTGAGCGAGTGGGGCTGCCTCCTCTGCCACGGACACGCCTTGGCCACATGAGAGGCTATTCTGGCCAAAGACTCATTTACGCCTTATTGTGTTAAATGTCATAGAAAGAAACCGCAAGTGGCAGAACAGGGCAAATCAGCCCTTAATCAGGCTCTGATTTTACTTGCACGTCGCCTGTTATGAAAATGTAGATTTGAGTCCAGCACAACACAAAGGCTCCTTAGCTCATTAAATCTGCAAAGGATTGAAGTGACCCTCCCCCACAGTGAGGACACAGGATTGAGTGGGCCACACAAGCCGGTCCTGGCCTTGACCCTGACCCAGGCGTGCGGGTGGGGATGCTCGTGTGTTCACGAGGAGAGCACTTTGTCAGTGAGAACTGCCTGGGAACGGGCATTGTGGACAGGTTCTCCACATGTGGTCTCAGTGAGGTGCTTGTGTGCACAGGGCCGCAAGACCGTGTGTGGACATGCAGGGCTGAGAGGAGCAGCCCTTCCACACATGCTGACCCCACGGGCACAGCATCCCCGGTCCCTCTGCAGGCATCTCCCCAGCGGTGCTCCCTGCCTGTGTGCACACGCCTGTCGGACACGTGTTTGGTCCACGTGTGTCAGGAACCTGTAGATCTGGACCATATTATTTTAATATGAAGAAGCCACTTTGATGATGACCACGTCCATGGATGCGTGGGACCCTGTTACAGGCACTAAAAGATGAAAATGGCGTGCCCAGTGCACAAGTTTCGGGCCACAAGCCTTAACCACACACAGCACCTCTGTGTCTGGGGAGCCCTCCCGTGAGCGTATGCATGTGTGCACGTGGGCTCTGAGTGTGTGGGGTGTGAGTACACACATGCCCACGGGCGTGCGTGCACAAGTGTCTGTGTTCTCCGTCCATGCACACCGTCTGCAGGAAGCACTGGGAGATCCCTGGGGTGATGGTCAGAGTCTCCCTACTGAACCGCCACATGGTGCACACGTGGTGCCTGGGCCTTGGCCCTGCCCTGTGGCCTCTCACGAGTGCCCGGTCCTCTTCTGCCCAGCGGGTGGCAGGTGGTGGGCTGGGCCCAGACATTCAGTTTGCTGACAGTGCATAGATCTGCCTCCTGAACAGGTGTCGTCATGGGTTGTCCTCTGGGAACTCAGAACCTGTAAGGAACTTATCTTCTAATTAAGTTAAAACAGTAAGTACATGTGTCTTTCTGAGCCTGATTTTGATTAACGGCTCACTGCTGCCCTGCACATGTGGAGAGGCAGGTGCTTGCTCCTCTGGGGTAACGGACTCCTAGGGTGGATCCCCATGACTCCTCTGTGGTGTGACTGCAGACGAATGTGTTTTTTATTCTAAGTTGGGTTGAGGGTGAAGACATTGCTGTACTTAGAACAAATGTTGTGAGGCCCTGGGTGCAGGTGGTGACAGGGAAATGGGTGCTCGTGGACAGACCTCCGGGCAGCGTGACCCGGGCACAGCTGGCCTCTTCAATCCGACCTGGGGCTCCCCTGGGGGCTTGGGCTCTCCCCCACGTGGGAAAGAGGTGCATGCACTTGGCATGTGGATACCTGCATTCTCTGGAGACGAAAGGTTTGCCACCCGAAGCTGGGCTGGCCTTACCTTCCTGCCTCCTCGTGGCAGCTGATGGGCATGCGCCACTCACATGCACCTCTGATTCCATAAAGAGCACCTTCCACCTGAGGCCAGGGGAAACGTGGGGTGCAGACAGGAGTCTTCAGAAGCAAGCGCTCAGCCTGGGGCCTTTTGTGTTCCCATGGCATCTCGCTGGCCAAGGAGGCAGGACAGTGATGGTGAGTGGCCGGCCTGCATCCCATCTGAGGCCACGGCTGCACCTGGGTAGCCCCAGACCTGCCCGCTGTCCCGTCAGCCTCCGTCAGCCTCTGGGCTGCTGTTCCTGCTTCTCAAGTTTATTGTTTTCAAATTGGGATGTCAACACGAGTATAAAAGCTGCACCAGTATAGGCGGGATATGCGTGAGGCCTGAGCCCTGTTGCCACGAGCCTGGCCACGGCCCTGCCGCCTGCACAGAAACCTCCCGCTGGTTCACACGGGAGCCCCATCTGTCCCCCCCACCCCCCTGGCTGTTCGGGCCTGCACTGCAGGGCAGGTCCCTGTGACCCCATACCAGCCTCCTTGTGTGGGTGAAGTGACCTCAGGGTGCCCTCCCACCTCCCTGGCCCTGCCACATGCCCCTTGGGTGCCCGCTCTGTAGCAGGTGCTCTGGGGTGTCACGCTCACAACTGTGCTCCGTGGGTGGGATGGCAAGGACGTGTGTCTGCTCCTCAGGGCCATCCTTCCGTAGGTTCTCAGAGAGCCCCCCATGCCTGCAGGTCAGGGTGCTGGCTGCTGGCCACACGACTGCAGGCAGGCAGCTGGCCTCCAGGCTCCTTTGAGGCACTGGTAGCCCCCGGCCCCGCGGGGTCATCTGGCAGCGGCGTTAGAGCAACTGTCTGTTGTCGAGGAAAGTGAGTGTGACTAGGAAACGCAGAGCCAACAGCTTGGGATTGCCAGGCCCTTCCCAGGATCCAGGCCCTGCTATGGGGCTTCCTGCCATGGCTGGGGACATGAGCTGGGGGCACCAGGGCCGCAGGGAGCCCTCACCTGTCCCAGGGGCAGAGTGGCCCTGAGCAGGGCAAAAAGGGGCCAACTTTGTGTCTATCTGGAGTGTCCTGTGTCATCAGGACATCAGGACAGGGTGCAAGGGAGAAAGTACCCTATCCTGGGGGTGCACATGTGAGTTTTTTAGGGGGAAGTTTTCTGCAGACGGCTGAGTGCTGTTTCTGGGAGGCGCCAGCAGCATGTGGTCTTTATAGCGGACAGTGTCACAAGCTGCCAGGGAGACACATGAAGGGAGGAGGTGGGCTGCAGCGGGAGGCTTTGCGGGGACGCAGAGCCCCTCCCAGCTGCTGCCGGCATCTTGGGTGCTGCTCAGGGTGGTGCCGTGGCATGTGTGCAAGATGTGCATGTGGGGGGGGCACACGTGGATGTGTGTTTGAATGGAGGCAACAGGAATGCTTGCAGCTCACATGGGTCTAGGACCATTAGGGCGCCCTTGGGGTGGTATTCCTGAGTCCTTCACTGAGGGGCCGGGCTGCAGGGGTACTTAGCACCAAGCACCTGCTGCATGATTCCCTAGCAAGTCAGCCTCTGCTTGTCAACGTTTCAGTGGTTCTGGGCCGTTTTGTGCGCAGGTGCTTACCTGGGACTCTTGTTCTCTCCGCAGCTTCACGGCTACTTGGAGAATGAACCGCTCACACTACAGCTGTTCATCGGGACGGCCGACGACCGCCTGCTGAGACCCCACGCCTTCTACCAGGTGCACCGGATCACAGGCAAGACTGTCTCCACTACCAGTCATGAAGCCATCCTCTCCAACACCAAAGTCCTGGAAATCCCACTGCTGCCTGAGAACAACATGCGAGCCATGTAAGCCGTGCCTGCGTGGCTGGGGCACTCAGGGCGCGTGGGGCAATGCCGGGCAATGTGGCCAGCATGCCCGCTTCTCCCCTTTGCCCTGGCCCTGGGCTCGGCACCCCACAGATCTGTAGGGTGACAGGTCTGTAGCACCTCAATGGCCGGTCCCGGCTGCCTGTCCACCATCAGGTTGCCCTCACCTCCTGAACATGACACCTGTTCATTTTTGGGTTCACTGGTGACCAGATACAAACGCTGCCTGTGGAAGGAGTGCAGTGCATCCAGGCAGGTGTCTCCTGGGAGGCTCTGTCGCTGCTGCCGCGAGTGGCTCTGAGGCCCGGCAGGCCTGCCCTCTGTGAGCTGACAACTGACCCTCCTGTGGGTGGCAAGGCCCATCCTCATGGCTCTGCCCCTCCCACTGACACCTCTGGACGCTAAATGCAGTGCCATTTCCCCGTGCGGGTGTGTGGGGCTCCGTGGGCCTGGCAGGGGGTGGAGTGGGGCACCCTGAGCTGCACATCAGGGACTGATGACCCGTGTGGACTCTTGTTCTGGGCAGCGTGGACTGTGCCGGGATTCTGAAGCTCCGAAACTCTGACATCGAGCTGCGGAAAGGGGAGACAGACATTGGGAGGAAGAACACCAGGGTGAGGCTGGTCTTCCGAGTCCACATCCCGCAGCCCAACGGCCGGACGCTGTCCCTGCAGGTGGCTTCCAACCCCATTGAGTGCTGTGAGTACCGGAGCCAGGCCTGTGTCATTCTCTCATTTCTGTGACACATTTCCTGTCCTTGTTTGTGTAGATGCATGGACTCTTCCCTCCTGCTTGTGCAGTTGCTTCTGTCTCCGGCCTGCCACATCAACCCCGTGGGGCTGCTGTGCAGGCATTCAGGTTTACGGGCTCTTGTGTGCTGCTGGCACCTGCCGCTGGCACCTGCAGGGAGGACAAGGAGGGGAGCTTGCTCAAACCTTGAGATGCATGCACGGGACCCCAAGATGCATGCATGGGACCCTGAGGTGTTTTCTCAGACCTCGAGGTGCTTGCTTGAACCCTGAGATGCATGCATCGGACCCTGAGATGCATGCATGGGACCCCAAGGTGTTTGCTCAGACCTCAAGGTGCTTACTCAGGACCCCAAGGTGCTTGCTTAAACCCCGAGATGCTTGCACAGAACACCAAGGTGCATGCTTGGAACTCTGAGGTGCTTATTTGGGACCCCGAGGTGCATTCATGGACCCCAAGGTGCTTGTTGAGACCCAAGATGCGTGCATGGACCCCAAGGTGCTTGCTAAGACCCCGAGGTGCATGCATGGAACCTGAGTGGGACTCGGTCGTCGGTCTGGTTGTGGGGTGGAGCAAACTAAGTTTGCTGGCCCGCATAGGACTTGCTTGCCTTCCCTAGTGGCCCCTGGTTTTCCTTACTTTCATCCTTTGTGTGATTCAGGAGCATCCAGCCTTAGGCTTGACACCCTGCTCCTGCAGGGGCTCCATGACCCCTGGCAGTGACTTTGTTGACTTTTGTCGGCAAGTGAGGTGATTGACAGAAGCCTCACAAACCCGTGTGCAGTGGCTGCTCTGGGGGGCGGGACCCGCAGAAGTCTTTGCAGGGTCTGGCGGGACATGCGGCCCACTGTCATGAACAGTGCGGTCACTGTCAGAACGTCTGTCACGGGGTGTGGCTGTCACAGGACACTCACCTGCCCACCTTAGGGAGCGTCTGGGTTTGGTTCCCTCACCTCTGACCTGAGAGTCTGACCCAGTTCGGTGCCAGGACTCCCCAGCCGTGGCTGTGCCTTGTCCCCTGACCCCACGAAGCCCCAGGGACTTCCACCCTCCAGCCCACTAGCTGCAGGAGAACTGCTGGTGTGGAGCTGGTGGCAGAAACGCCCGTGCTTGCCACTGTTTCTGCCCAGAAAGTTTGGGTCGGTGGCCTCACTGTGCCCTGTCATCCCCAGATGACCCAACTGCCCTGTGCTCTGGTCACTGCCTGTCTTGTCCCGGCCCCTCTGGTCCCGCGGCCCAGACAGGACCGAAGCCCCAGGCCCCCCCGTGCAGACACGGGGCCTGCACGCCCACAGTGCCTGGGGAGGGTCTCCCTGTGGCTCCCAGCTCTAGGAGCCCACGCTCTGCTCACCGTGACAGGAGGTCCAGTCGGCTGCTCCTCCCCCGGAGGCTGTGTCTGGGCCGCACACAGCCGAGGGGCCCCTGGAGTGGAAGGCTCACAGAGGACATGCAGGTGCACGCACGCATTCCCCCACAGAGGCTCTCCCACAGATGCACACATGCACGCGCACGCATTCACCCCAGGGAGGCTCATGCACAGACTTACATGCACGCGTGCACGTATTCCTCCCCCACCCCACCCCCAGGCTCACACACAGACGTACACGCGTGCGAACACGAATTCCTGCCTCCTGATTTCCCCATGTGCACAAATTGGATGTGTAATCACCCTGTGTGCGTGGTCACACGAACCTGCGTGGGGCTGCTGCCTCTCATGCAGGAGGCTGTCCTTAGGGTGGCCAGGATGCCGCATGCGGTTGCCCTAGTGCTCCGTGTACGCACCGCGCCCCCTGCCCCAGACCCTGAGCAGCTGCCGGGAAATCCAAGTTCCTGACCGCCTGGCCGAGCCCGGGCACCCACTCAGGCTGCTGCGCGATGTGGGGCCGGGGGCACATGCTCATTCTCCCTGTTCTGACCCCATGCAGCCCAGCGGTCGGCCCAGGAGCTGCCCCTCGTGGAGAAGCAGAGCGCGGCCAGCTGCCCCGTCCTTGGCGGGAAGAAGATGGTCCTATCTGGACACAACTTTCTGCAAGACTCCAAAGTCATTTTTGTGGAGAAAGCACCAGGTACTTCCTGTGCGAACAGGCCGTAGGAGTGTTTCCCCGCTCTGGGCACAGGTGGAATTGGTTCCTGGTGGTGGAGCATGGCCACTCTGCGGGTGTCTGTGTGCTGGGAAGCAGGAGCAGATCTCCTAGCTCTGCCTGTGTCAGCGGGCTGCCTTCCGCACGCTGGCCATGGCCCCTGGCCCTTTGCCTGGACTGGATGGAGGGCGCCCTCCTGGCTGTGCACAGGCCCTGCCCCGGGCCACCATGCATGCCGTCTTGGGAAGCACTGTTCTGCTCTGTGGAGACAAGGGCTTCTCGTCTGGCTGAAGCCCAGCCGTCTTGGAGGCAAGCGTCTGGATGCGGGGCAGCGTGGCAGGCGGTGGGACCTGTACCTGGACCTGAAGCCTCGTTCTTATTGGTGCCACAGATGCAGAGGCAGGTGCTGCTGCTGTGTGAGCCGTGGCACTTGGGTTCTCAGCCGTTCTGCGTGTGTGTGTGTAGACCACTCCGAATGTGTAGACGTCAAAGTGGGTGGGGGCAGACCTCGGTGTGGGGAGTGGTGGGGCATGGTTGCTGCATGTCTCTCTTGTCTGATGTTTGGGCAATAGGCCCCTGGGTGTGCTGCCAGGCAGATGTGCGTGTGTGCGCAGCTCCTGCCCCGAGGACCGTCTGACAAGAGGCCCCTGGGCACCCATGCAAATCACAAACAAGAGCCGGTGAGAGGGTGTGTGGGGCTCGCCTCTCCCAGAAGTTCTCTGCAGCTGATTTTGGAGCTGGTTCCCTGCCAAGCATGGCCAATGGGCATGAGGTCCTTCCCCCTTGATGGGGCTGCTGCCGCTGGGCTGTGTTTTCTCCTCCCCATTTCCTGCAGAAACGGAGAGTTTTCCAGAGAGCACCAGTGCAGGACCCACGCTGATCACTAGAAACCAGGCCAGTGATTAGCATCCACAATGAGGTCTTGATTTTGTGCAGGAAGCTTAAGTGCCTCCATCAAAACGGGCTTGAGAGTTCTGCGTGTTCAGCTCAGTCATCCTGTGTAATCATGCACATAATTGGAAAACACGTTGTGAATTATGGAGAAAAACAACAAGGCATAATGGTCAGAATTTGCGTTACTGGAACACCTTTTTTTGGAGGAGGGTAATTTTGAAATGGTGTAACCATTTGAGCTTTGTATAAACAAGCATGGGTGGGGGGTGCAGCCATGGCGTTCTGCTTGCCGGGCTGCAAGGAGATGCACTGAGATGCAGCCCCAGGTGGCACTCTCCTGGCTGCCACCCAAAGGAGAAGCCCATGTGCCATCACCTTGGCGCCAGGATGGGATCATGGGGTCTCCTGGAGGCTCCCTGCTTTGTGGGCACTGTGAGGCTGCTTCTCAGGGCAGGTCCCCCCGCCAGCCGGCCCACTCATTTCCAGGTCTCTGCTCCATGGCATCACAGTGCCACGTGGAGGTTGGCCGCCAGCCCACAGTGTGGGGACCTTAGTCCCTAGGTGCGTAACCAGCGCCATCCTCACCCAGGGGCCCTCCAGCCACTCCCTGCAGCAGCCTGGCGTCAGGCGCACGGCCGGCAAGCTGCAAGCATAGGTGGCAATGTGGTCAGAGGCCGCAACTGTTGTGAGTGGGTATGAACACTGTGGTTACACCTCTGGACGCTGTCACTGCTTGTGTTTGTATTTAAATGAGGTGGTTTGCATCTCATGCAAGTCACATTTCCAAGAGAAGGAAACCACTTTGACCTCTGACTCCTGGCGGAGGCGGCACTCCACCTCACATGTCCTGATGTGCTCTGTAACTGTAACTGGGCTTTTCCTAGTTGATGTTTTGGAGAAAACACTAAAGTCAATTCAGGTTAAAAGCGCAGCTGTCCTGCAGGGCTCTGATGCAGCCGTTGGTCTCTTGGGAAGTTCAGTCTTCACGCTGCTGCTGGGCCGGTGCCAGGGTGGCGTGTGAGCCGGCAGGCCTGAGCCCCACCATGGAGGCCCACGGGCTCCCAGCTCTTCCCGCTGGGACGCTGCTCTGGGCATCTCGGGGCACCTACCGCCTGCATCTGGGCCTCCCAGCAGCCGCTCTGGGCTTAGGGCACCCGCAACCCAGGGCTTTGTGAGGGTCTCAAGGAGTTCTTTCTGTTCGAGGGGTGCCCACAGCTGCTGTACCTCCTGGAGGGGTGCACTTCCCCACACCCGCGGCAGGAGCAGGTCAGAGATGGAGGGGCGTGGGTGCCTGTGCTGAGGGCAGCATTGACAGGTCCCTGGGGCCAGCCCAGATGGGAGGAGGGGCTGTGGAGTCCTTGTGAGACGTGTCACAAAGACTGTGGAGGGCAGCACGGCGCTCTGGCTGTGTAAGTGATGGTGCTTTCCAGAAGACCATCAAGATTTTGGGGGGAGTCCTTTCCTGTGTCTCCCAAAAGGTCCAGGTGTCAGGATACCTTTCCTCCGAGGATTCGGATCCGGTTTGTGGCTTCGGCGTCAGAGGGCACTGCTGAGGACAAGGCAGCGTGTGGCAGCCTGTGGCTGAGTGTCCGGTGCAGGAGGCCCGGCCTCAGGCCACCAGCCCCACATGTCACAGACATACCAGCATGGGACGTGACTTGCTGACCTTCCCCCATCTGTAGCCGCGAAGATGACTGGTAGCACTTGTGTGTGTGGACTAAGTCATGTATTCGTACACGCGTGCATTTGAGTCCACCCAAGGGACGCGGTCGCATTGAGTACACATGAGGACAGCATGAGCCACGTGGGCTCCCTGCCGCTGAGGCAGGCCAGAGGCAGAATAGGTGAGCGCAGCAGCAGTCTGGGTGCGTCAGACTGTCGTGCTCTTGACCCCAGGGCTGTAGGGGGGCGTTCCCTGGGGTTCCCGTCTGTCATCCTGCCATTACTGAAAACTATGAGTGAAGCCTGTTTTGGCTTCTCTGCTGCCCACAAACCTCACCCAAACTTGGGGGCCTCCAGCAGCAGCGCCTTCTTTAGCTGGACCACACCCAGGGTTGGTGGGGGGCGCTGCTGTGAGTTGGGGCCAGCTGCCATTCTGTGCATCTAAGGCCTGGGCTGCTGTGCCCAGACATGGGCCCCCTGGGTATAAACGTGGAAGCCAGTTGGTCAGGCTGCAGTGTGGGTGCCATTCCAGCCCCAGATCACTCTTCATTGGGTGCTCAGCGCTCCTCCCCAAGAAGCCCCAGGTGGCTCCCCTGAGGGTTGGCCTGGGTCCCTCCCCTTTGGTGGCTTCCCAGGTGACCGGCTCCTCCTCAGTTTGCTGGGCTGAGCCACCCACGGGTGGGCCCTCCTGGGAGGAGGCTCCCACCCCACCCTTGGTCCCAGGTGGGGGGCGGGGTGGAGGGGCTAATGATCGGAGGAGGCAGCGTTATCCCCCACACTCCCCCCACAGTGTGTGCCACAGGGAGCGGGGAGGGCGCTCAGAGCGGGCCATGAGCCTGAGTTCCCGAGCCTGCACTAGCTCCACCTGCGCAATCCCCTTCCCCTCATCTCCCGACTTTGTTCTGAATGCCCCACATGCAGGGCCATGGCTAAGAAAATCCTTTAGAGGTGACCAGATTCCAGACTCGAAGGCCGACACGGGCCTTCCCTGGTTGGTGAGCTTCGGGGTCTGCACACCTCCCTCCCTTGGGTTTGACACATGCCTGTTGCTCCTGAAGCAGGATAGTGGCTCCTGTGCTACCAGAAGCTTCTCTGATGTGGGGGAGGGTTGAAGGCTGCTGGAGGGGAAAGCACGGACTCTGGCCCGTAGGATCCCTGAGCTGCGTGTCCAGGCCTCACGTGTGTGTGTGTGTGTGTGTGTGTGTGTGTGTGACGTGGTCGCTCCTCATCTCTGCCCCCCACCCAGTTCTAGCGACTCTCAGGACATCCGCTAGGGATGACTTCATGTTCAAGATTGGGTCTCAGGCCACAGTCCGGAGCAGAGCACACCTGGGAAAGCCCCTCCCCACAGAGTGGAGGCCGGGGGGTCCTGTGCAGCTTTTCTTGTTGTCAGGTACTCACCGGCTCACACATAGGCCTGGACTCAGATGCCAGTTTAGGTGTGGTGTGTGTGGTGGGCATTGCTGGAGCATGTGTGAGCACGTATGTGTGTCAGAGAGAGAGAGCACATGTATGAGAGCAAGTGTGTGTGTGAGCAGGTGTATATGGTGGGGATTGTTGGACCATGTGTGAGCACGTGAGTCAGGGAGTGTATGTGAGAGCAGGTGCATGTGTCAGAGTGTGAGAGCAGGTGTGTCAGGGTTGTGTGAGCAGATGTGTCAGGGTGTGTGAGAGCAGGTATGTGTGTGAGCCCACTGCCCCGCCCCCCCCAGCCAGGTTGTGCGGCCGTGACACTGCCCAGGAGCCAGGGGCCCGCTGTCTCTCCGCCCCAGCCGGGCGCAGCTGGGCACAGCCAGCGGGGTTACATCCCGGGCCTTGGCCATCTGGGCTCTGGCAGCGAGGACTCAGCGGCAACCTCTGGCACCCACCTCTCCCGCCCTGGGGCAGGGCTGTGGCCTCAGGGCTGGGGTCCCATTGCCTTGGCATGCTTCTTCTGAAGGGTTTCTGGGAATTGCCCAGACATGGACACCGCCGGCCAGTGGTGGGGCTCACGTACGTGCAGGTCATGACTTGGTGTGGGGAAGAAGGCATCTGCTCTGAGTTTTCCGGGCGTGGACATGGGAGGGGGCAGGAGGGGGCGGGAGGGGGCGAGAGGGCCCACCTATCCACAGAGACAGCTGTGTGCCAAGGAGGTGACTTCCACGGGCAGCGTTCTTGGGCAGGTGGGGGGCAGCTTGCAGCAGCATAGCTAGCAGGTACACCCACCAGGGCCTGGCTGCATGAGGCAGCAGAAACAGTTGGCGCCCTCAGACAGTATCACCTGTGACTGTGCAGGACCGGTGATGCTGGAAGCCACCCTCCTGTCCTGCTTCTCTCCCCGGGTCAGGCTTCTCTTCACTGATGCCCCAGGATGATGCGCCCTGGTGCCCCCTGGGGAGTCATGGTCTCACCCCTCCCTCACAAGGCTCTTCTGTGGGATGCCAGCATGACCTTGGGCCTCCCCTGTCCTTCCTGGGGCATGGCGACCAGCACTGGACAGTGCAGGGGGCCCAGTGTGGGCAGGGGGCCCGTCCACAGGCCTTGTGTCCCTGCCGGGAAAGGGTTGGCACCAGAATCCTTTCTCTGGGCTGGTGGCCAGTGTTTCCCTGTGGTTTGACCCAAACTGCGCCCAGGTGCTCCTGTTTCAGCACTGAGGTCACATCCAGAGAGTGGGCTCGGGTCCCTCCCCAGCAGGAGAGCTGTGTTCCAGGTCCTGCCCTCCCACATCTACTGCAGCTCTGGGTCTTGATGGGAAAGGAGAGGTGTGGAGAGGACGCTGCTGGGTGAGGTGGCACAGGTCACACACAGGTTGGAGAACTGACATTTTATCTGTTTTGCTGAGATATGACTGAGACCACGTGGCTCATCCACTTAAAGTTCATTGGTCTTTGGCTTATTCAGAGCCAGGTAGGTGTCCCACTAGTTCTAGAAATTCCCAGAAGCCTTCATCCCTGTTCCCCCCAGCCTGGCAGCTTCAGAGCCACTAGCTGTCCCTGTGGACGCTGCCCTGGACGTGCATGGTGTGGGTCCCACTGTGCCCAGCTCCATGCCCCAAGCGGCCGTCTCCCAGGGATTCCCTGCAGGAGTGCATTGGAATCTCGTCCCTTTGAAGGCTGAGTGGCGTTTGTCATGTGCATGGACCATGTGGGCTTATCCCTTCAGGGTAGACGCTGGGGTGGTGCCCAACTTGTGGTGCGGGTGCGCCAGCAAGAACGTGTGCTCCCTTCTCTGGGCGGGTGCCCCAGAGGGGAGTCTGCTCGTGGAGAGTCACCCTCAGTGAGGGCCAGGCTGAGCCCACGGTGGGACAGTGATCCTAGCTCACCCTGGAGTCTCTTCTGGGGGAAGCGGGCACCCCAGAGTGTGAGGCCTGGGAGTGTCTCGGGCATGGGGAAGGGTGAAGACCAGCTGCAGGGGGGCACTCCCCTGTGTGGGACCCATGTGACCAGAACAGCCCCAGAGCACCCCCACCTGCCCCCGTGTGGGCACCCGTCTTTGTGGCCCCCACAGGAGTGTGGAGCGGCCCCCCATGTGCACCCCGCCGTGGCCTCCTGGGGTCCTGGTGTGCACCCGGCGGTGTCAGCAGCCGGCGGCCATGCGGGGTGGGGACCGTGTGCACGTGGCCCAGGCGGCGTCACCTGGGCTGCAGGGAAGCTGCGATTCCATGTGACGGACCGTTGGTCTCTCCACCCGGGACTGGCAGACCCCGGCACGGTGCTGAGACTTGGTGGGAAGCCAGGCAGGGCTCTGGAGCGCTCGGGAAGGCCGCCGACGCTCCCGCAGAGGCCGCCCGGGAGCGTGTGAGTCAGCGCTGGGCAGGGAGGCGAGCGGCCCAGGCCGGCTGTGGAAGCCTCCGGGCGGGTGTGGCGGGGAAGCCTTTCCGATGACTCACCCTGCAGGGAATTCCCTAATGATTCGGAATATTTTTACTTCTGGGCTTGCGCACAGTTTCCTACTGAGGACCTGGGGCTCCTGATAAGGCTGGAGCTCCTCGGCTCTTCCAGGGCCAGCCTTTCCCGTCCCTGTGGAGGCTGGGGCTTTGCTTAGTGCCTGCGTGGGGCCCACCTCTGGCTGGGCTTGGCAGAGGGGGCACCCAGGGGCTGGATGTCCACAGGCTGGACGGTGGGGCCCATGCCACCAGCTCCTGGGGCGACTGCGACTGGGTCCCTGCTGGTTCTGGTGCACGTGGGAGCCGGCTTCACAGTTCCCTGGTGTACACGATTATCAGCCACGTCGAGTGGCCTGGGCACTGCCATCTTGGGCAATTGGTCTGTATCTGTTTCTATGTGGGTGGCAGCTTGCTGGGGATCCTCAGTAAAACAGGCCGTGCCCCTGCCTCTATGGGCTGGGCTGTGATTCAGTCACAGATACGAGGACTCAGGGAACACAGGCCCAGAGCCCAGGACAGGTGCGCAGAGTGTGCTGGGAGCCCTGGGCCCCTGAGACCTCCAGGCCCTGCCCTTCCCGCCTTCCAGAAGCCTGGTGGTTGACAGGAGTGTCTGGAGGCTCTGCTTGTGCTCTCTTACTCTGCAGTTAGTGGGGCAGGCCTTGGGAAAGCTGAATGTACACGCACAGTGGGCCTTGCCAGCCTTGGGCTGACGCTCTGACAAGGACCGGTGCCCGCAGGCCCAGGAGGCTTGTGCTGGGTCCACAGGCGCCGTGCTGAGCCTCCCAGCAGCAGATGGAGGCCGTGCCATGGGCAGGAGGAGCACTTGGGTCACTTGCTTAGGGAACGGGGTCGTTTCAAATCCTTAAGTGGTGGGTGGGGCTCCTGTCTGCACGGCCTGGAAGGCTGCCTGGACCCCGGCCCCTGCCCGCAACCCCAGCCCCTGGCCAGCCCCCGACCCCAATCTCCAGGCACAGCCCCTGGCCCCCAACCCTAGCCCCTGGCCTCCAACCCCTGACCCTGGCCTCTAGGCTCAGTCCCTGGCCCCACCCTCTTGCCCCTGGTCCCCAGCCTCTTGCCCCTGGTCCCCAGCCCTTGACCCTGGCCTCCAGGCCCAGCCCCTGGCCCCCAACCCCAACCTCCAGGCCCAGTCCCTGGGCCCCAACCCCGACCCCTGGCCCCAGTCCCCCGACCCCCACGGCTCAGGATTGCCCATCAGCTCAGGGGCTGGGGGGTTAAGGATGCTTCGGCGTTCCGGAAACTGTGATGCTTTGTGGGAGTCTTGGTTGGTGCCTTTGAGAATGGCAGAGTGTATTTTTAGTTTCCGATAATGTTTTCCTGGAGGAGACAGGGCGGCTGATCCCCTGGGCCCTGGTCTGCATCTTATCGCTGAGTGGGTTCATCTGGTGGGTAGTTGGCACTGGGAGCCCGGGCATCCCGAGAGGCCCATGTGTCCTGGCACGCCGACGTTGCTCCGGGCTCTGTGACTCATATTTCCTCCTGCTGTCTCCACCCTCCACCCCTGCCCGCCCTGACTGTCAGGCAGAAGAAGGAGATTTTGTCTAATTTATTTATAATTTAGGATCTGTTACACACACATACACACAATCTCTTCTTCGAAAACAGCAGGAGCATTGCTAAGCGTCTCTTGCTGTAGTTGTGTGTTTGGGGACAGAGTCACAGGAGAGGAGGAGGAGGGAGTCCTCAGCAGGGGATGCCCGTCTGCCGATTGAGGAAACGCCCGCCTGTCCCCCACGTGGCCGGCAGCCCTGGAGAGGCTCCTGAAGGCCCAGAGCTCAGTTCGCAGACATTCCCACCCCAGGCTCCCTGAAGCTCCCCCCTTGCAGGCCGGGACCCAAGGAACACTGAGCCCTTTCAAGGCCTATTGGGAGCCTTTTTATTATTTTTTTTTTTTGAAACATGCAAATGGCCACTGGGGTAAAGTTAAAAATACCATATTTTGCATTTCTGTGTCCTGATGTGGCAAGAAGCCATCAGAGAGAGGATTTTCTCCCTCAGCCGACCGCTGGTCTGAGCAGAGGCAGGACCAGGGCTCCCAGGCCCTCACGCGTTAGAACAACTCTGCTCCCAAAACACACGGGGGCTTTGCAGCCCTGGGTCATCTGCCCCTGCTTCCTGGCACGCACGCACCTTAGGCTGGAGCTGGTGGGTACAGGGGCCGGGACACAGACCTGGGTCAGCTCCCTGGCCTGTGCATCCTCTCCTGGGTCACGGGTGCTTCTCCTGGGCTCGCCTCCCTCAGAAAAGCTTGGCATGTAGAAACCACTCATGCCTGGCATGAAGCTGGGGCGGTGGGCCTGAGGACGTAGGAGGGGGTTGGATTTCTGGGGCATGCACTGCATGTGGCTCCCTCCTACAGAGGGGGTGGGTGGGTCCTTCGGGCTCTGCCAGGCTCCCTGCCCACGTCTGGGCCAGGCATGTCCTCTCAGCTGGTGACGCACATGTAACTGTTTGCTCTTCTGCGTTAACAGCCCGGGTGGCCCGAGCTGGTCAGAGGGCTGTGGTCCCCGGGGTCCCTTGTGCCTGGTCAGGGCTCACCGTCCAGGCGGGGCACTCGCCCAGGCACCCAAACTGATGGGCTTCCCTCTGCCTCTTCCCCCTAGACGGTCACCACATCTGGGAGACAGAGGCCAAGCTGGATAGAGACCTATGTAAGCCGGTAAGTGTGGCTGGACACGCAGCCCTGGGGGTGCCGGTGCTCTGGAGGCTGGGCAGGGGGTTCCTGCGAGCAGGAGTGACTGGGAATGCCAGACTGGATCACGGAGCCCTGCCTGACACAAGTGCTTGTGGGACACAACACGAGTTCGAGGAGGACAGCAGAGTGACCACGGGGGGCAGGACCCCACCTGGGCTCCACCCAGGAGGTGCCCTGTAAACCCCGACGGGACCACACACCCGTCCTTGGCCAGGACCGTGGGTGCACTGAGGGGCTCACGTCACGGGGCCACTGCCACCCTCTGGTTATCGTTGTGAGCAGGGAGGCCCCGGGAGCAGTGGCTGCTCCCGAGTCTCCAAGCCGCACCAGCTTCCACCAGTGTCCTTGGCATGACTTCTTGTCTCCCGTCCTCAGAGAATGCATGTCACTTCATAGACACTTGTTCTGAACACGAACTAGATGTGAAGTCAGATCTCGTGCCACTCAGAGGTGCTCAGTCTCTGCCTGTGAGCGGAGTGCTGGCAGGGGCCGGGGGGTCCTCATGCCTGCTCCATGCAGACTTTCTGCCCACAGCTGCTGGGTACTGCATGCACGTGTAGGTGCCTGAGAAATAACGTTGCCCCTGTGGTCGTAAGTAGAAGATATTCTTTGAGACAACACAGCTTCTCTGGCTTTGTGTGGCACGTGTGAGTGCAGGCGTCCTTCATCCCTGAGGCTTCTGGTGGCGTCTTTATGTTCAAAGTGGGTTTCTCCTAGGCTGCAAGTAGCTTGGTCTCACTTTTCACCCACTGACCATCTGTGTGTTAAGTGATATTAAAACTGACTGTTGCCATAGTGGGATTAACCTCTCCCGTCCAGTGTGCATGTGTTCTGCATGGTCCTTGGAAAAGCAGCAGGAGTCATCAGGCCAACAGCAGTTATACTGTGGCCAGCAGGTGACTGTTCACCTGAGAAGTTCAAAGTTCTTCCAAACTCTGTAGCTCACCCCTTGACTATGGACAGGCATGAGGTCCCCTAGCTCACCCCCTGGCCGTGGACAAGTGTGTGGTCCCCTAGCTCACCCCTAGCCGAGGACCAGTGTGTGGTCCCCTAGCTCACCCCTTGGCCATGGACAGGTGTATGGTCCCCTAGTTCACCCCCTGACCGTGGACAGGTGTGTGGTCCCCTAGTTCACCCCCTGGCCATGACAAGAGTGTGGTCCCCTAGCTCACCCCTTGGCCGTAGATAAGTGTGTGTTCCCCTAGCTCACCCCCTGGCCAGGGAGAAGTGGGTGGTCCCCAAGCTCACCCCCTGATCATGGACAGGTGTGTGGTCCCCTAGCTCACCCCTTGGCCGTGAATAAGTGTGTGGTCCCCTAGCTCACCCCCTGACCCTGGACAGGTGTGTGGTCCCCTAGCTCACCCCCTGGCCATGGACAGACCTGTGGGCCCCTAGCTCACCCCCTGGCTATGGACAGGTGTGTGGTCCCCCAGCTCATCGCTGGCCATGGACAGATGTGTGGTCCCCTAGCTCACCCCCTGGCCGTGGACAGATGTGTGGTCCCTTAGCTCACCCCCTGACCATGGACAGGTATGTGGTCCCCTCGCTCACCCCTGGCTGTGGACAAGTGTGTGGTCCCCTAGCTCACCCCTGGCCGTGGACAGGTGTGTGGTCCCCTAGTTCACCCCCTGACCGTGGACAGGTGTGTGGTCCCCTAGTTCACCCCCTGGCCATGACAAGAGTGTGGTCCCCTAGCTCACCCCTTGGCCGTAGATAAGTGTGTGTTCCCCTAGCTCACCCCCTGGCCAGGGAGAAGTGGGTGGTCCCCAAGCTCACCCCCTGATCATGGACAGGTGTGTGTTCCCCTAGTTCACCCCCTGGCCATGGACAAGTGTGTGGTCTCCTAGCTCACCCCCTAGCCGTGGACAGGTGTGTGGTCCCCTAGTTCACCCCCTAGCCGTGGACAGGTGTGTGGTCCCCTAGCTCACCCCCTGACCCTGGACAGGTGTGTGGTCCCCTAGCTCACCCCCTGGCCATGGACAGACCTGTGGGCCCCTAGCTCACCCCCTGGCTGTGGACAGGTGTGTGGTCCCCCAGCTCATCGCTGGCCATGGACAGATGTGTGGTCCCCTAGCTCACCCCCTGGCCGTGGACAGATGTGTGGTCCCTTAGCTCACCCCCTGACCATGGACAGGTATGTGGTCCCCTCGCTCACCCCTGGCTGTGGACAAGTGTGTGGTCCCCTAGCTCACCCCTGGCCGTGGAGAGGTGTGTGGTCCCCTAGCTCACCCCTGGCCGTGGAGAGGTGTGTGGTCCCCTAGCTCACCCCTGGCCCTGGACAGGTGTGTGGTCCATCTGACAGTGCAGGGAAATGGGAAGTTGGCTTATTCAGGAATCATGCTCAAGGCAAGATGGTAGTGTTGTCTGGGGCCCCAAGGGGCCCTGGGCTGTTGGGGCGGTGTGAACAGGGAGCCTTGGTGGGCTTTGTTGAAGCCAGCAGGCAGCTTTTCTCTGCTCCGCAGCAGGTAGGCTTCCCAGCCCCGAGTGGAGATGTGGAAGTGGCCCTCCAACGCTGCTGGCTCTCGGCAGGCCCTGGGCCACCTGCGCCCTCACAAGTGGCTCTATCGGGACAAAGCATCTTTTCTTGTGACTTCAGCTTCCTTTTCCAAAGCTCTGATCCACTTACCAGAAGCCTTTCCAGTCTTGTCAGATGGAAAAGATTCCTCCCTGGCCCCAGGGGGAAACCTGCGCTCTCGAGCTCGCTCCTCTCCCAGGATGTCCAGGCACCCTCCCGTGTTCGGGACCTCACACGCGTGCACACGTCTCCTGCGGGTCCTGTCCTGTGTCCTGCGTGCCTGAGTAGCCCCGGGGAGGCGCCGTGGGCCGCAGGCAGCTCGGCTTCCTGCTGCTGCTCAGCTCACA
The DNA here is from genome assembly GCF_003254725.2 of Canis lupus dingo. NCBI lineage: Eukaryota > Metazoa > Chordata > Mammalia > Carnivora > Canidae > Canis > Canis lupus. The sequence goes on along the minus strand of NC_064243.1, from coordinate 894,654 downwards.
GGATTGTCGTAAACACACCTGGCGGTGGGACAGACAGCTGGAGCCGCCCCCAGCAGCCTCCCGCATGTGCCCCGGCCCCCCAGCTGCACTCCCTCCCCCCCAGCTCCCCTGAGCATGGAAGAAGCCTGCAGAAATCCTGCCAAGTCTGCATGTTCGTTTTTGTGTCATTGGCTTGTCTTTTTTACTGAGTGGCTGCATATTTTAAAGGAAGCCTGTTAATAGTTGTTTTAAGAGAATCATAACAGTACGTGTGAAGAGGGAAGTACTTTAGTTTTATGATTCATCCGTATCTCTTAATTGAGGTTTATTTTTATAGACTGATTCTAACTATAAAGGAATATATTATTCGTTGTGGAAATTTGGAGAATGTAGCACCTGGTGTAATTGCACCACTGCTGACATTTGGGTGTCCATCCTGCCAGGCTTCTCCTGGTGCGTGCATGTTCGTGCACATGCATGTGCCTGCATATATGCACACACACACACACACACTCGTTATGTTGCACACAAATTTTTTTTTTTAAGATTTTATTTATTTATTCATGAGAGACAGAGAGAGAGAGAGAGAGAGAGAGAGAGAGGCAGAGACACAGGCAGAGAGAAGCAGGCTCCATGCAGGGAGCCCAACATGGGACTCGATCCCCAGTCTCCAGGATCAGGCCCTGGGCTGAAGGCGGTGGTAAACCTCTGAACCACCCGGGCTGCCCTCGCACGCAGTTTTTAAACAAAGCAGAATCCTGCTGTGTGTGTGGTTTATGTGCTGTTGTGAGCAGTGTAGACGATGCAGTTTCTTAAAGCGAGTTCAGGGACCTATCAAGAGCTGTTTGTTATCCCTGTTCTGTTCCTGTCCCAACAGGTGGCAGGGACGACAGTGCCCCTCACTGCACTCCCTTCCATGCCTCTTCCTTCACCGCGTTCCCGGGGGGATGGTGTTTTGCATACTCTGTTTAGAGAGGTAACAGAAGCCCCCAGTCAAGTAGAATCTATAAAAACCAAACCGTCAAGGCCGGGCCTGGTCCGACGCCTGCTTCTGCCCTGTGCAGTCCGTACAGACCCTCGCAGGCCCCCCGTGGACGGCTCCTCGTGGCTCACCTCATTTTCATCCTCTGTTTAAGTAGGACCTCTTCCTCTCCATGTCTCCTCTTCTTCCGTGGTGGTCAGACCACTAGCTCTGTGCCCCACGGGGGCTCGCCGTCGCCAGTGCTAGCCACGTACAGCACCAGCATTTCCTGCAGGGTCCCCGTCCACCCGTCCACGTCCTCGAACCCTTAGGAAACAAGCCCAGATGTAGACCCCCTGCCCTTGATCCTCATGTGCAAACAGGGAAGCTGACATTCAGCATGGTGGCCCCGGCCCTGAGCATGCACCCTCCCCCGTGTGACCCACCCTTCACCCCGTCAGCGCCAGGTCTGGAGCGTTAGTTTTGCCAAGGGGACAAGAGACCCATTGCCTCTTCCAGGTGGGACACGTATGGAAGCAGTGAGCCCATTTAGTTGGGAGTGAGCACGGCCCCAGGGGATGGTGCCCCGAGGGGCCCTGCCACCTGCATGTCCTCCCAGATAGGCTTCTGTGCCTTGGTTTCTTTATCTGTAAAAGGAAAATGTGGGGCCTGATATTCTCTTCAGTTTCCCATTTTAACATTTCTAAGATTCCATTACTTAACACGATTCAATCAATTTTGCTATTAAACTGGGTAACGAGCTACAGTTTCTTTAACAAAAACTTGATACGATGGATTTTTCTTACTCATTTTCTCTAAGTGCTAACTTAAATCATTTGACAAAACTGAAGAAACATTTTGGATGTGAAATCCTGTCGCTCGTGCGAAATCAAGCACAGCATGGGCGCCTGTGAAGACCTGTCCTCTGAACATTCAGGCACCCGGCGGTGTCCACCACTGACCGCCAGCCTGTGTCTCCTTTTATCTCATGCTGCCCACCTGACTTGTTTCAGGCCTATACTGGAAGGAGCAAAATTTTTGTGACCATGTTGCTAATTTGTATTTTGGACTGTGAGACAGTAACAGTGCCCACCAGGAAGCATCTGTCCCCGTTTGTGCCATACATTCTCACTGTCCACCCACTCGTGTTGAGCTCACCTGCCTTCCATTCGAGGGTGTCTGGGGGGCTATGACAGGCTTCGTCCCATACCTGTCCCTGGGATGCATCTCCAGGAAGCACCTCCCCTGGGTCCTTTTTTTTTTTTTTTAAGATTATATTTCTTTATACATGAGAGACCCAGAGAGAGAGGCAGAGACACAGGCAGGAGAAGCAGGCTCTCCTCGGGGAGCCCAATGCGGGACTCGATCCCAGGACCCCGGGATCATGCCCTGGGCCAAAGGCAGACGCTCCACCGCTGAGCCCTCCAGGTGGCCTCTCCTGGGTCTTCATCCTGTCACCTGAGCACGGCTCCATCCACGAGCCCTGTGTGAGACTTTAGCCTGCAGAGGTCACTGGCCATGGTGGTTGGGGCAGGCAGATGCGTGGGGGTCTTTCGAGGACCTCTCCGGCTGAGTGCCCCCTCTGCCCTCGGCTCAGCACCAGCGGCTTGGCTCGGGGAGGTGTCGGTGGTGTCCCCGCTGAAGCCCCAAGCCAGCCCAGCTCCCCTGCGCCCGCCGGCCCTGGGTGCCGGGCTGCCCACGCCTCGGGCGAGCTCTCTGGGGCCACCGTGAGGGAGCCCTGGAGGGGCGGCGCGGGCTGCTCTGGTGCGCGACATGCTCACTGTGTCCCCCTCTCTGCCATGTCTCACCAGAACTCGCTGGTGGTCGAGATCCCGCCTTTTCGCAATCAGAGAATAACCAGCCCGGTCCAAGTCAGTTTCTATGTCTGCAACGGGAAAAGAAAGAGGAGCCAGTACCAGCACTTCACCTACCTTCCTGCGAACGGTAACGCTCTCTTTCTAACTTTAAGTGAAAATGAACCGAGGGGGCACTTTTTCTAAAAGACGGAAATGCCGAGAGGCCGTCGCCACGAAGCAGAGTGGTTGTTTCGTTGTCTGCTTAAGCTGCATAGTCATCCTGTTAGCAAGACCCTGTCCTCAGTTTTCAAAGAAGTGAAGCTTCTGGTGTATTTTCCTTCGTTACTGTTCTGGGCGGGGGCTGCATCTTGAGGTAATTACTGATCATTGTGCTGGCTGCTTGCAAATATAGACCTGCCCGGGGGGAGACAAAGGACAGCCCTCTGCGCTCAAAAGCTGAGGTGGTCTAGATGTGTGCTTAAATTCTCTAGATGTTTAAGGTGGAAAAGCAAATAGTCATAATTATTTTGCAGGTGCCTTTAGAAATAAACCCATGCTATTGAGCCTAAAGGCTGGTGCTTGATGTGGTCATTAACTAACATTAACGATTTCTGTGCTTGTGCTAATGTCCCACATCACATTCTTCTGTGAATAATTGCGTCTCCCGGTGACCATGAGGCTTTCAGGCCGAGCACCTTTGACTCAACTGGAAACTGCCCTTCTTGAGATTATTCACACACTTGGAGGGTAGACGCTTAGAAAATCAGTTTGCCGTTTCAGCTTAAAATGTTTCCTGGAAGAAAATACTGGTGTGTTTTTTCACCCCCTGAACCAGTAGAAAATAAATGTGCTACGCGTGGTCCTCAGAGCATTGCCTGGCACTGACTGGGGGGCCGGGGTGTGCGCTCAGAGAGCACGGCATCGCCTGTCATTCTGAACGTGATCGTGTCCTGTTGGCTCAGCTCTTGCCGACGGTCTTTGTACTGTAGTTCTAAGCACTTAAGGTATTCGAATCATTTAAGAGGGAAGTTAACATTACACTAAAAACTATTGCGAAAGCAGCCATGTTGCCTTCTTGGTAAAATCAGGATTCTCAGAAGGTTTCGTTTTCTCTACCCATAACGTGTCATTTACAAAACAGACTAGACGATAGAAAGCCCTGGAGTATCTGTGTTGACGTCAGCTAGAATTAACTGTTTCTTGGGCAAATGTTAGCTGTGCTTTTCAAGATTTGAATAATGTGATCTTGTTATAAAATGACCACATCACAAGGTGGACCCAGAATAGGACTGTGGAGGAGGAACGTGTGCCTGTGAGCAGCTCCACCAGAGCTGTTTGGTCTCAGATCTGTGACCCCGCTTGGGTTTGTGGGACTGCCTCGTGCAACCCAGCCCAGCTCGTCTGCTCTTGGACTAAGGTGCAATACATCTTACAAGACAAAATATTTAGTTATTTTTGGAAAATGTAATGATTCTGTTCTAATTAAACTTCAAGCATGGTTGACCAAAAGTTGAATGTTTTAAAGAAAACTAGGCTTTATAAGAAAAATTACTTTTTAAACCAGTTCAGAAAGTATGTCTCACGTTGATGTTTTCTGCAGTCCCTGCTCTGAGAATAGCACACTCTCCAGTATCAGTGGGAGAGGGCCTGGCCTGTGACCTGCATGCCTCTCTTACAGGTGGGGACACTGAGCCCCCAAGGATGTTGTTATTAAGATAATGGGGTGCCCCGGGCTGTGTGTATGCCATCCAGTGTCCACCCTGCATTGGGAATCACGTCCTGCAGGCTCACCCTACACAGGCCTGACTGCCCTGCTCTCTGCCCCGGGACCCCATCACCACTCTCTTCACCCATCTGGGACCCCGTGATCCCATTACCATGCTTTCCACCCACCTGGGACCCTGTAACCCCATCACCACCCTCCCCATCCACTGGGGACCCCATCACCATACCCCCCACCTACCCAGGGACCCTGTCACCACGCCCTCCACCTGCCCTGGGACCCGGGGACCCCATCACCATGCCCCCCACCTGCCTGGGGACCCCGTCATCATGCCCTCCACCCACCCTAGGACCCTGTCACCACACCCCCCACCCACCTGGGACCCTATGACCCCGTCACCATGCCCCTCACCCACCCTGGCACCCCATGACCCCATCACCATGTCCCCCACCTGCCGGGGACCCCATCACCACCCTCTCCACCCTCCCTGGCACCCTGTCACCTCGCTGCCCTCTGCCCAGCTTTTCACACCCTTGCTCTAAAGCAGCCCACCTGCACCTCTCTCTGTAGCCGGTGCTCCACAGACACAGTCTGTTCTTCCAGTAGTGGCCAGTCCATCTGTGGGCTGCGTACATGCCTGCCGTTCTGGGGACCTGTCTCCATCAGGTTTCAGTGTCCCTCCACACTTCTGCCCTGGAAATGTGCTGCAGTACCTGGGAAACCAAAGCATCCACGCCGCCGGCCCCTGGGAGCTCGCCGGTCCCGAGTCTGGCCCGCCCAGCCCACGCACCACTAGCCTATAAGCTCCCAGGAGCAGGGGCCTCGGCCAGCGTCTGACTTCACGGGTAAATTGCAGGGGCTCCCCTTGTGTGGTTTTAAAAATAAATAAGAGAATGAATGCAAAACTAGAGCTTGTGTGTCTGGTGTTCAGTACAGCATTTCCGTCGCCGTGCATGCTCGACGGCCACCCAGGCATGAGCACACACTCAGACCTGGCTCTTAGCGCCCGTGTGTTAGCATCTTGGTGCGCTGCCAAGAGAGTGTCCCCTGTGTGTGCTCGGCTGACCTCCCCCGCTCACACCAGACTGTCTGTGCGGAGTCAGAGCACGTGCGCTGTGTAGACGGGGGTTGGGGCCTGGGCTGGCCAGCATCAGCCGCCTTCCGAGCTGTTTCTGGTTGCTGCCCCTGTGTGGAGACCTGGCTTGTGAGGTGCTGGTTTCGTCAGGCACCTGCTGCTGCGTGGCTGGGAGCCCAGCATGGCCCCAGCTCCACTGCCGCCAGGTTCTCTGAGAGGTCAGTGGATGTGCTGTTGAAACGTGCGTGACTTAGGAAGTAAGTCCACTTAAACTCTACCTGTAACATTCATTTTCACATACAAACACGTAAAATCGAGAGCCATTTTAGGTTTTCCATCAAAATTAGGTGTGGGTGCAGACGGGGGCGTGGCAACTCTCCTCACAGTGCCAGTGCCCCCAGGAAGGCCACCTCACACAGACGCGGGACCCTTGCCACCCCAGCGTGGCCCTAGGGAGTGCCGATGTCGGAAGTGAGAGGACCAGAGTGTTCGTTGCTGGGGGCATGTGGGCCCGTGTCACCCTCCTGTCGCCTTCCCCGCTCTGGTCACGTGGGCAGACGGACCTCAGCTTCCGGGGATGATGCCCACCTCACCCTCCACGCGTACCACCCACCGCCTGAGGGGCCTCTGGTCTCAGGGTCACTGTCCAGGGTTGGCCTGGCCAAGGGGCCAGGAGGCTGGGTGTGGGGGACTCAGGATGGTGAGGCTCCCTCAGCCTGGGGGTTGGCCCAGCGTCTGATGGGGAACAAACAGAGTGCCCTGCCCACTTGGTGCCCTCGGCAGCCACTGAAGGCCACAGAGGAAAGCTGTTCCGGAAGACGCCGGAGCAGCACACATGGAACGAGAGGTCTTGTTGCTGCTGGGTTACCACAGTTTTCCTTTGTGCCTAAATGCTGTCGTCAAAAAGGAGAACATCCCGCATCTGCATGTCCGGTCGGGCTGCATGGGCTGTGGGCACCCTGGTGCCGACTGGAGGGCCGGCCTGCCGCAGGAACACGGGCACCCACTCGAGTGGGTGGTGGCCCCGGGGCCTGGGGGTAGAGCATCCGCCCGCTCTGGCTCCACATGTCACTTTCCCCGCAGCTGCCCGGGCCGGTGACCAGCGGATCAGAGGCTCAGACAGGAGGGAACACTGCATTCCAGGTAGGGCCGCATGGTTAGGTTCCAAACACCATGTCTTCAGAATGAAAAAGTAACCCACGGTGAGTGATCAGGTCTTGGCGGGCACATCTTTGTGTCTGGGGTGCTCTGGGTCAGGTTCCCAGAAGTGCCTGTGATGGCACTGGGGTCCCGCCCATGGGTGCCAACCGCTGAGCCCGGGAGGGTCCTGGAGCTCCAGCAGGGTCAGCCGGAGTTAGCTTTGAGGACACACCTTGGTTGAGGTCCCCGGGTGGCTGGAACTCCCTGCCTAACCTCCGTGCACAAGACACGTGGTCCTGATGGTCACAGCCGACGACCCCTCCCCGTGGGCGACCCTCACCAAATTGTCTCAGGACTGTGGGCAGGGAAGTGCCTCACCGCTGGGAAGAAGGTGCCCGGGAGGCCGGGCCTGTGGGCTGGGATGGGGCTGAGGGCTGGGGGAGCGCCGTCGGACGAGCACCAAGCGCTCACAGCACTGGCAGGCTCCTGAGCCAGTAGCCAATGGAGGACATGCTGAGACCTTGAGAGGTGGAAGGACGGGTTTGCATCACTGAGTCTAGAAACGGGAGCGTCCCCGGAATCAGGGCCTCAGGCCTGGCAGCCGGCACAGAACCCCCTGAGCGTCAGATTCCAGGGCCAGGCTGCCCTGGGCTGGCCGGGTTGGTGGAGGGATCTCACCCATCGGCCCAGAGGCCTGGTCTGTGCAGCGTGCCCTGGGCCTGCCTTCTCCCTAGGGCTTCCCAGACATTTACATTAAAGTTTAATCCCAAGTGATGACCGCTGCGAAATCAGTACAGGTGCTGAGTAGTGGGCCCATCAGGAGACACTTCTGGGACCCTTGCAACACTCCTACCAGGCTGGGTGCCCTCACACAGGCTCCTCTGGTTGCGGCCTGGGCGCTGCACCTGTGGATAAGGAAGCGAGCTGGACCGCGAGCAAAGCCCACAGAGGCCACAGCTTCTGGGGCGTGGTGTCCTCCCAAAGAGGGTTGGGAGCTGCGTAAACACGTGGTCCTTGGGCCCAAGACCCTGCCCAGCGAGTGCTCTTGCCTCACCTGATGGGCTGTGGAGGCACCGCCGACAGAGCCAAGAAACGGGGGCCCCGAGGGCCCCAGGCTGAGACCGCCCCCAGCCCCACATGCTGGGAAGGCTGGAGCTGCACCTGTCACAGAAGACCAGAGGTTCCAGACACAGCAGATGATGCAAGTTTCTGACCCACAGGCATGGAGGGTCAGGTCAGCCAAGGGGGTGTCCATCCTGGGGACTCCCACGCACCCTTCTTGGATGCCCTTCTAAAGGCAAAACAGAATTGACATGGCGGGCAAGAGGCAGGCAGGGGTACTGGACAGGTGGAAGATGGCCCCGGGCCTCCTGGCAGCTGCCCCCGGGCCCGCAGGACCTCCTGTGACCGGGCCCCAGACCAGGGTCTGGGGGTAGAGCATCCGCCCCTGTGGTCAGTGGCACAGCTGGTCCCCACGGATGTTCTAGAATGTTCTCCCAGAGTCCACTCAGCTGTGCGATGACCATAACACAAGCATGTGCATTGGCACCTGGAGCAGGGCCAGGCCTCGAGGTGAGCACTGTCGAGTGAGGCACTTTGACCTTCCTCCTCGTTAGAGCCTCACATGGCCTGCATGAGGCTGTTTCTGTTAAGTCCTGTTGCTACTGACTGTCCTGGTATCTCAGCCAGAAAACGGGTGACCAACGTCTTAATACTCCTTTCACGTCTTTAGCCTGAGGTGTAGAGGTGAGGGGGCTGGCTCTTCCCAGCCGGGGAGCCAGGCCATGAGCATCCTAGGCAGGAGTGAGTCTCCAGAGCCCAGGAGGAGCCACAGGGGCTCGGGACCGTCCCCTAGCTCGGGACACTGGCCAGCTGCCCTGACGGTTCCCACATTAGCTCCTCATGCCATGTCTGCCACCCTGGTATGCATGTGGCCAGCTCTTGGGTATGGACCTCAGGGGTGACAGGCCCCAGGGCTCAGAGGCAGGAGAAGCAGAGGAGTGTCTCCCTCCCAAGCTGCCCAGTGCCTGTACACCCCGACCCTGGTGTCCCGAGCGCGGTGGAGAGGATTTGAATTTGGAACAGAGCCGATGGTGGGACGAGGAGCCTGGGCCTGAGAGGCCGGCCCTGCAGGGAGTGTGCTGGGGGACGCTGGAGGCCGGCGGGGTGGCCGGGGCGGGGAGACCGGGGGCGTGCATGCAGAAGGTGACGCAGATGGCATCCTGTCCTCGGGAGCCTGGTCCCACCAGCTGTCCAGGAGGTGTGTCCCTGGGCTTGAGTCCCCGCCCTCGCGGCAGCTGCTCAGCCACCCAACACCAGAACCAGGAATGCATCCCCTTCAAGGCAGTTTTGGCAGCCATGCACGGCCCGTCCTGCCCGGCGGCACTGAGCCCACTTGGGTTGTGGCTCCGCACACATGGGAACCCAGAGGAGGTGGGGCCGGTGCCGCAGGCTGGGGAACCCTCTGCCGCTCAGTCCTCGCCCGTGTCCGCGGGGCCAGGACTCATCCTGGGACTGTCCACGCCCCTGCGACCATGGAACCGTATCTCGCTGGAAACTTGGCTTTTCCTATAGATGCCAGTTAAGCTGCGTGGGAAAGATGGGAGCACGTCCCTCAAGGACGCGAGGTGGGACCCCAGCCCCTCGGCGCCCCCAGCCCCGGCCAGCCCTGGATTTCACTCTGGGCTCTGGATGTGGAGAGACCATGGTCCTCGCCCCTCAGGGCTGCCATTTCAAGTGGTTGCAGTTATGACTTTTCCCTTCTCCTTGTCTAGGAAAGGCGTGCCCCGGAGTCACCGTTGTGGGTGTTTATGTTGATGGTAAAACTGGGGCTTTAATGTCATGCAACAAACAGAAAACAATCTGCACTTTGTTCTCTGGGGTTTAGAACAAAAACCCTTTTGTCCAAGACTGTGCAGAGTATCTGGGAAGAGCTAGCATGTGCGGGGAGATGGTGGCCGGGCAGCACTGCCACCTGGGGTGTTAAGGTCGGTGGCCTGGGAGTCATCGCACATGAAGGGGAATCTGTCAAGACGTCCGTTGGCCACGCTTGGCCCTGGAGGCTGGACGTCCAAGGGCTTAGGGCCAGCAGGGTGCATCTGGGAAAGGGCCCCTTGAGGCAGCAGTGAACAGGGGGCACTTCACCAGCCCCTGAGCATGGCTGCTCTTATGGACCCCTTGCGGTCAGCTGCGTGGATGTGAGTCTGTCTTAGAGAGACGGGCCCCTGGGGTTGTGACCGCATGGCAGGGCAGCGAGCGGTCCCTGCAGGACGCAGGGCCCCAGGCAGAGCGCTTGGGTCCCCGAGGTCCAGATTCTTCCCCAGATGCAGCCGCAGCCCATCCACGTGTGGGAGGCTGCTCGTGGAAGGAGTATTTTAAAGAAAAGACAGGGTGGAAACGTGTGTTTTCTGTTTGTGCAGTTTTATAGTTAGAGAACTTTAGGCGCCTTGTGTGCTCCTTGGTTAACAGGAACCTGGGCCCCCTCTCATTGGCATTTTGAGGTCCAGGCCTCACAGGACAGCTTGCATTTTGTGTGCACTGAGGGCCATCACGGAGAGAAGAGCAGGATGCGTGAGGTGCTGGGGCTGGTGGGACCCAGGCCCAGACATCCCATCACTAACAGGAAGGTTTGTCTTAACTCACCTTGGGCCTTGGGCCTCCCCTGGGCTGGGGTCTGGCCCAAACAGGACATGTGGATCGAAGTGCTTGATGTCGCACTTCAGCGAGAAGATAAGCTGTGTCTGATGATGGACAGGACACATGAGGTTGTAGGGGGATGGACCGGGTGAGAGGGGATGGCATCCCCCTAGGTGCTTGGGCTCAGCCGTCATGTGCGTCCATGACTGCCTGTCTGAACGCTCCCTGGCAGGATTCCCACCACGTTGCTCTGGCCACCTGTGGGAACTGGCCCTGGTCACTGCCATCTTCATCCAGGCGAGTCCCGGGGGCTAAGGCCCAGTTCGGAACCAAAGCCCCGACCCCACTTCTCTATCTTGCTACAGGCTCAGGCCATGTCGTCATCAGCCAGGCCTCTGGGTGGCTCTGTCCTGCTTACCTGCTAAAATAGCCAGTGGTGGCCGTTCACCACCTGCAGGGCGTCCCTGGGTGAGAGGCAGCTGCCACCTGAGGCCTGGCCCCTTGGGGAGCCCTGCACCTGGCCGGGTGTATGTGCCCTGCACTGGATTACGAGGGATGTGGGAACCAGGTGGGTGGGGCGGCCATGGCTGGGGGCCCCAAACCCGCAGAGCAGGACACACGGGACCATCTGTGTGATGCTTGGCAGCGCGGCCCAGACCTACGGACCCCAGGTCTGCATCCTGGAGCTTGGACACCTCCAGAGGGGTGACCAGGAGTCTGGTCCATGCAACTGGGAAAAGCGGCGGGTGCTGTCATGAGCCCCCCTGACCTCAGCAGTGGTTCCAGGACGGGGGGCAGGTGGCCAGAGCTGGGGGATGGGGGTCCCCGTGGCAGACATGAGTGTCTACAGGCCAGGACTGTGCCCTTGGGGGCAGACAGCTGCTGGCAGGGCTTGGGTGGGGCGGGTCCAGGGGCAGGCGTGTCGGCTATGGGGTCCCTGCTCTTGGGGCAGCTGCCCACTGACCGTTGACAGGGCACATGGCTCTGGGAGCCCAGGGGACATCTGCCGTGTGCTCCACACGCTGTCGCCGTCATGCAGCCTGGTCTGAGCATGAGCTGTTCCAGGTGCAAACACCAGCGTGGTGCAGGGGCACCCCACGTCCTCCATGAGAACAGGCTTTGTAAGCAGCAGCCATGCTCAACATCAGCATTAATCTTTCACACACTCGCATGCTGTAATAAATCTGGATTATAAACGCGCCGCTGGCCCAGCGGCGTGCTCTGCTGTCACCACCCCTCCTACCCCAGCAGCGAGGTGCATGGCCAGGCGGAAACCAGACATTGCGTCACACCAAGCGCCAGGCCTGGAAGGAAGCTGCTCTCGGCCGTGGACGAGGCCCCGCCAGCAGCTCTGCAGTGCCCGCGGCCCCCGCTCAGGACGTGGCCTTTTTCTTCCCTCACTAATAGGGAACAGGAGGCACCTCCTCACTGGCTCTGATTTACAGACACCAAGTTCCTTTCCTTTGAAATCCACATGAGACGTGCAATGAGGATGCTGCTGTTGGGGCCTGTGAGCTTCTCTGGTGCTGTTGCCCAGGCCATCCCACGGCCCCGGGGCTCCCGTGTCTGGGCCCTTGGCCTGCGGTCAGCCGGCTCCGGGTCCTTGGGGTCTCTGTTCAGAGAAGGCCCAGCGCGGCGGTACCGGGATGGTGTTGGCCCTGCGGCGTCCCCCATGCCATCGGAGTGACACGTGTCCTGGGTACCCCCTCGCGGTAGTGAGGTGGGCCGCAGAGGCCGGCGAGACTGCACCGCAGAGATTCCTGAACGGGTCACAGGGAGCCTGGTGACGTGGGAGTTAATGCCGGTCGTAAAGGACATCGCCACAGGGGCACACTCGAGCAGGCGACGCCAGCCTACTGCTGCCACCAAGGGCAAGCGGCTGGGCCCCTGACACGCCCCTGGGGCCACTGCTTCTGGCCATGTGCTCGCTCTGCACCCCATGTGACATAGCAGGTCAGTCCTGCTCACTGATATGTCCCAACTATGTGGGGCTGCACCGCTCTACGGCGTGACACAGACAGGTGGGAGTTTTTAAAGAGCTCGGGGGACACCTTAGGAGAGAGACAAGCTGGCCCCCATGCCTGCCTGGCTGGAGCTCCAGTGTGGTGAGCAGAGACCCCATGGGGGTTTCAGTTTAATCTGCCAGATGTGTGTGTACGTTCCTAAGATGACGAGGTCTGAGAACGACCAAACTCATTTAGAACTTAACCATCGCCGTTCCGTTCGCCAGTGCATCACCCTACATCTTTGACCAGAGTACCCATGGGGCCAGGGCTCCTTGGGGAGGACACGAGGGCCCGTTGGCCTCATGGGGGCTGCTGTCCCCTCCACCATTTCTGGAGACAGGCCGGACGGTCCCAGTTGGGGAATGCTGTCGCCCTGGTGGGAACCACCTCTCGCCACCGTCTAGATGCAACTGTCAGATGAGCAGGGTCTTGGGCTGTTCGGGTCATGTGGGGGCCCCCCCAGTCCCACCTGGTGGAGCTGCTCAGGTAGGCTGCCTGGGCCGGGCATGTGCCCTCCACTGGGGCCTGGAGTCACTGCGGCCTCCCCAAGGAGCAAGACAGGCTCTTCAGGACACACACGGGCCCTTGGTGGCCCAGAGCGTGCATAGTGGACGCTCGCACGGCAGTAAGATGCCAGTGCGGATGGCCCTTGTCAGGCCCTTTTCTGCCACCGGTGGCTCGTGTCTGCAGACAACCCCTGCTGGGGCTCATCCTAGCCTACACCCTGACCCCCAGCCCACAGAGAGAGAAAAACCCCTTTCTCAGCAAAGGCACCTGAGTGGTGTGAGTGCAGCAGCCCCTCCTGACAGTTCACAGGCACCATGGGGGCCATGCAATGTAGACGGGCCCAGCACCCCACCTACCTGCTTCAGAGACTGTCTGGTGCCCTGCAGCTCCCCTGGGGCTCACCTGCCCCCAGAAGGCAAAGCAAAGGGGGAGGATCCTGTGGGGAGAGAAAGCCCAGGTGCTGGGACTAGGCGCGACACGGGAGGAAGCAAACTCCAGGAAGCTGCTGGCCACACGTGTGGATGCCACCCCCGAGCTGCTCACGGCTATTGGTGGATCTCAGAATGCAGACGTGCTTTGCTTTATTTAAGGTGGAGCTGGGGCCACCCATAGGCCCCCCGGCCACCTTGCCTCTGTCTTACCCCCAGGGGAGGTGGAAGCAGGGGTGGAAGGTCTGGAGCCCACCGCTTACCCATGATACTTCCAGGGGCAGCACAGCAGCCTGGTGCGGCCCCAGGTGTGCAACTTCTACACGCAGATGAGCAGACAGGCCTGGAGTGCACGGGGCCGGGGGAGACCCCGAGGACACAGCGGGTCCTGTGGAAGCCCCACGGCTCGCCGGCTATTCCTGACCGACACTCCCTCCCAGGCAGAGGGTGCTGTCCAGGCCTGGTGGCATCGGACAGGCCCCTGTGCCTCGGTCTGCCAGGCAGCCCCTCTCCCAGGGAAGGAGGGATGAGAGGACGGCCCTGAGCTGCATAGGGGCTGCGTGGCCAGGGCGGTCTGTCATTGCTGTGTGGCTCCTCCATGAGGAGCGGACCCGACAGAAATGTCCTGGGTGGGCAAGTGTTCCCCTAACATCCAGGGCTTCCCCCACCCTGGTCACCACGTACTTACTGCTTCCCTCACTTCCCTTGGGCTTTAGGGACGCGTCCGTGCTGTCCCCGTGCGTGTTCAAGATCCCCGAACGTGCAGACGTGTATCAGATGGGGCGTCAGTAGCAGGGGGAACGCGGTCGCACGTCCAAGTGCACATTTTTGCTTTGATTACTACAAATCCACAGGCCCTGGGGTCCCGAGCTTCTACTGCCGTTTGCAAATGGATTTTTATAGCACATTAGTGCTGGGGGGGATTCCAACAAAAACAGTGTTCTCAGTATTAGAACCAGCTGCAGCTTCCTGGAGACGGTGACTCACGCCCTCCCCTTAATTGGGTGGGAGAACCAGGCGGAGACGCGGGGACTCAGTCAAGATGCGGTTTGTTTTCCAAGGGTGCCCTAGGCTGCCCGCCCCATCCATCACACCCATGCGCAGCCCGTGTTTACCCAACGTCTCTGCTTCTTGCAGCTCCAACCATAAAAACAGAGCCCACCGATGATTATGAGCCCGCTCTGCCCTGTGGACCAGCGAGCCAGGGCCTGAGCCCGCTCCCCAAGTCGTGCTACAGCCAGCAGCTGGCCATGCCGCCTGACCCGGGCTCCTGCCTGGTGCCCGGCTTCCCACCCTGTCCACAGAGGAGCACCGTGGTGTCGCCGCCGCCCAGCGCTGGCCCGAAGATGCACGACCTCTCTTCCACCACCTACAGCAAGGGCATGGCCAGCCCCGGCCACGGGCACCTTGGACTTCAGCGACCGGCTGGAGGGCTCCTCGCTGCGCAGGAGACACCGACACCTGCGGGCGTGCACGCTGGGCCCCCACAGCAGCCCCCCCCGGCCCTGCTGCGACCACAGGTGAGTGCACAGCTGAGCAGCCACTGTCCCCTGGGCCGCCGGCCAGCTCTCTGTCCTGACAGCCCCTCCTCCTCACCACCGTCCGGTCCCCAAGAGCCGACCTGTTTGCAGTCCTGCAGCCCCACCCGCCCATCTGAGATGGGCCCGCAGCAGCACCGACTGCCGAAGGCTCCGAGGAGCGAGTCTGCAGCCCCCCGGCCTGTGCCGCCGCCCGAGGTGCGTGAGGACAGTAATCATAGTCTGGCCCCCATTCCCGTAACGGTCAAGCGAGAGCCTCAGGAGCTGGACCAGCTGTACCTGGACGACGGTAAGTGCCCGCAGCCTGAGGCGCACACTCAGCCTGGTGCCGTGTCTGCGAGCGTAGCAAGGAGGGGTGTGCGCCTTAGCCACCAGGCAGAGGAGCGTGCGTGGCGTGTGTGAGGCACATCCTGCAGCCCCTGGGGGCATTACCACCAGCTGGTGGCCTGCTGTGTGGCCCACTCCTTGGCCAGGAGTCCCATGGCGCCGAAGCTGTGCCAAGTGTTGCCCCACACAAGCCAACTGGTTGTAGCAGCAGAGGCCGCCCAGCAGTGGCACGTGGTTCTGGGTCCCACTCTCTTGTTTCTGGGCGTCGTAACAGCTTCATGGATCAGGAGAAGGATTTGTAAAGAGGGCTTAGCTGAATGTGGGTAACATTTCCCCCCAGGCAGTGGTGCTCCCATCAGGCACCCCGGGGAAGGCAGGAAGCTCACAGTTGAGCATGCGCAGTCAGGATGGTGTGGAAGGAGATCCTCTCGGTTCACCTGCAGGTCTGGGGCCAACCCCCCAGTGCTGAGCTGTGTCAGCCATCAGTGGAAGACACCTGTTGCTCCTTCCTTTGGGATGCGGTGCCGCTAGAGCCACATGG
The DNA here is from genome assembly GCF_003254725.2 of Canis lupus dingo. Lineage (NCBI taxonomy): Eukaryota > Metazoa > Chordata > Mammalia > Carnivora > Canidae > Canis > Canis lupus. Next base: position 878,997 of record NC_064243.1, on the reverse strand, counting down.
GGGGTGTGGGCCTCTGGCGCTTTGCTCCCCTGACCACTGGGCATCAGCCATGGGAGCAGAGGCCCCGTGCGCTGCCCGGGGTGCCGGTCTGGTCCGGGGCCTCGTAGGCTCTGTGTGGATGGTGGCAGGTGCCAGGCACCCGTCGGGGGTGCTTCCAGGCTCCTCAGGTGGAAGCTTTTCTGGGGCCAGATGTCCACCTGGCCGGCCGCTGAACTCAATGGGGCTGAGAGCCAGGACAGCACTGGCACGCGCCCCCACTCCCCACTGCCTCCTCTCGCTGTTTTCCTTGAAAGTGATGTCCAAACACAAAAGGTTTGCTTCTCCCAGTATAGCGGGCTTCGTTGAGGTCATGTGTCTGCGGTGTGAGTCTGCAAGTGTCCACAGCCCTGATGCTGCTGGGAGTCCTTGCTCCTGCAGCTACTGTTCCAGGGTGAGCAGCCGTGTGGGCACCGGGTGGCCAGGGCACACATGATGGCCTCAGCCCAGGGCCCAGGCGGACCAGGCTCCCAGACTGCAGGGACCGGCCACCCCGTGCTTCTCCGTCCTGAACTTGAGGCCGCAAGCTCTGGGGGATCTTTGTTCCATAGACGCTTCACCCTTGAGCCTGGAGGTGTCCTCGTGGTGCGTGCTGCCCTGGGCGGGCTGGCAGGCACACCCCCAGGACCCAGCGGCTTCTTCCTTTAGGACCATGCTCCGGTGCACCACTGACCTCAGCAGCCCCAGGATGTGGCTGGGTCCCCATGGGACTCCCTTCTGTTCCCTGCTCCCCACCTGGCTCCTGGGTGCTCAGCTTCATCTCAGGACGTGGTGGCGTGGCCAGGAGCGAGTGCTTGCCCCAGCCCTGGTCCTGGTGCTGCTCTCAGGTGCAAGTCACCAGGCCTGCTGGTCCGTTGTGAGAAGGGGCAGCCTTGTTGGCGTCAGGAGTGGGGTGGGGACTGTCCAGGCGGTGTGTGATGGGGGCGTCCTGTCCTGGGGGGCCCACAGGTCTCTGGGCTCCCTGCACCAGAGGTGACCTGTGTGGGCACTGGATTTGGTCAGGAGGGCCAAGCCAAGGGGGATGGTGCCCCACAGCCATTCTGTCCACAGGGCACTGGCCACCCGCCCTGCAGCGTGGACTCTTGTCCAAGGGGGTGATGCACCCCAGTGCTGGCTGGGCTCTGGGGTCACCTCCCTGCTGGTCCCTGGCTGCGACTCCTTCAGCAGTGCCTGCCCTGCCACCTGCCACCCAGTCCTAGCGCTCCCACCTCAGACGTCATCAACACCCACTTTCACTGGCTACTGCCCCCCCCCCCCCAGGGTACCACACTGAGACCCACTTTGTAAGATCACTTTCCGACCCATCTCCCTGTCTTCCTCTGCCTCGGTCTCCCTGGGAGCACATCACTCCGTCACCTCCTGCCCCAAGCCTCAGCCCCTGCGCCCAACAGCAGGTGCCTCCCAGCCATGCCTATGGTCCTGGGACCAGCTGAGGCTGCCTGTTGGGTTCCCTCTGCCTCCACCTGGGGCTGGGATCATAGGCCATTACTTCCAAGGATGCCGCGTAACCCCAGGCTAGCTATAAGCAAAGCTTTTTAGCTTCAGCTCAGGGGAGCATTCGCAGGAGGTGTTTACCATTGTTTATCTGTTTTGTCTTTTGGTCAGAACACAATCATGGTTGAGGCAACTGCACCAGCAGCTGCATAGAAAGCAGATGACATGTTGATGTAGCTCACGCATGTCTCCTGAGCTCACGCCCACGCATGCTCCTCAGTGGTGCTCAGGCAAAGCCCCAGCCCTCGAGGAGTAAGTGCTGACCCTGGGCCCCTTATGGAAGTGGCCCTAGCGTATCCCCCTGGGGTCCTTCCAGAGCCACTGTAGGTGGATGGCCCACGATGCCCTCCCAACACACCCCCCGGAGCGGCCTTCCCGAGGCTGAGGGCAGCCAGAGAGGAGCATGCCTTGCGCTCCAGGGACATAGCCTCATGCTAGCTCCGGCATCCCTGCAGCACGTGCCAGCCTAGGCCGGGGTCAGCTGTGCCCACCCCGGAGGCAGCTGCAGAAAGCCGAGGGGCCGGGGCTTCCCCCCTGGTCTGGGTGGGTGCCCACCATTAGGGAAGTGGCAGGAATGTCCATGGGTCTGTCTGGGCAGCTGGAGACCCCGAGTCCACAGGCAGTGAGGACACAGAATGGGCTCGGCTCTTTCTTACAGTTACAGGAATGGGAAAGCACCGTGTCCTCTGAGAGGGCAGTGACTCTGCTGAGCTCGGCGCCCCAGGGCCTAGGACCCACCCTCTCCTTGGAGCAAAGGTTGTCTGTGGCAGGACACACTGGGCCAGAGTGTGGGCCTCTGAGCCCCTCCTCACCCAAATTCCCAGGGAATTTTTGGGCTGGCACCCTTTGGACAGGGCTGATGGGAAGGGCTCGCGGGTTTCATGGAGGGGAGGCTGTACCTTGGGACGCTCTTGGACGGCCTGTAGGACTTGACGGGGCACCAGCAATCCCATCCTTTCCTAGCCCCTGTCCGCGTGATCTAACCACCAGAGCAGGCCCGGGGCAGCGTGGGGAGGCAGGTGGGCCTGTGCCTGAGACCGTGCTGAGCCTTCCTGGTGCTGGGCCCCTGCCACCTGGCTCAGCTCTGGAGCAGCGTGCTTGTGCTTTGGAGTCATGGCATCTCACCGCCATTGCACGTCTCGCCGGCCCTCTCATGCTCCTCACCTGCCCTGCTTGCTTGTGACCACAGTGAGCTCGGGGAGACATGTCCAGTGTGCGCTGTGTGTACTTCCGTCCTGTGTCTTTGGAGGACAAGAGGCAGCGTGGGACGAAGGCGTCGGGACCCCTCCAGGGCATAGGTCTTCCCTCTAGGGAAGTGTGAATTGGTGCCTGGAAATGGAAACAGCAGCAGAAATCTAAGTTAGAAAATAAGACGCTGTGGATTTGAAGTGGCCTTGACGTGAAACAGTGAACACTTTACCTTCCACACGCCGCTCGGCAGGCAGAGGCGGGAGGCACGGGCAGCTCGGGTCAGGGGCATGCGCCCACTTCCTGGAAAGACCAGTGATGGGACAGCCTGGTGGCAATGAAGCCTTCTCGGGCACATGGGCTCCATGGGTTCCCCATGTCTGGGCACGCCGGGCTCACAAGCAGCTCCCCAGCAGTTGTGTGGAGGGATGCAGGGCAGTCAGTGGAGGGCCAGCCCCCGTGGTGACAGATTAGGTAACAGGGAGCGCGCAGAGGCACTCACCTGGCCTTTCCCTGCAAACCAGCAGAGTTTTCTGGAACGTTTCTGTCTGCCCGATGGGAGCCACAGCTGTCAGTAACCTCTGACCTTTATGTATTTATGCCAAGGGTTTGCTTACCACCTCCATCCAAACCACCGTTCAAAAGTCATTGATGGGCGGGTTGGTTCCATTCTGGTGTTTTGTTTTCCAAGATGTAGGATGAAAAAAGGCAGGAATAGGGTGTTCTGTCCAGAGGCAGGGAGCTGGGCATTTGGGGAACGTAAATGGTTGTCAGGCTGCTTCACATTTGGAACTGTCCCCTCACATATGCATGCTCTGCTCAGTGACCCACTGGAACATGGACGGGCTCGCACTTCCAGTTTTCTGTTTATCTTAAGGAAAAACGTAGGCACAGGAGAGCTTGCCTGAAGATGAATCCCAACTTCTTTTTTTTTTTTTTGATTTATTTCTCAGTTGTCATTACTTTCAGGTTTTGTTTCCAAAGCATCTGGCCCATAAATAAGCTTCAACTGTAACTTATTCTTTGGCCCAACAATATTCTTAAGACTTAAGCTCTCAGTTCAGACTTCTCAATCGTGGCGGAACCACAAGGGTACATTTTTAAAAGATTTGTTTTATGGGCCCCATGTTATTTATAATGCAGATTTTATAATACGCCGTGAAAGCTCCTCTCAGTGACCAATGTTTCTGTACGACTTCCGAGGCACCCATGTACAGAGAGAGCTGCGCTGTGTGGAGGCCCTACTCTTCTGGGACTGGGTTGTCCTTTGGTTCACTCACGTGTAAATGTGGGCAGTTCACACGTGTACACACATGATTGCTTGTGTGTCGTGGGGCTTATCTCGGAGCGTTTGCAGGAACAGTACCTAACCATGTCTGGGCACACGAGGTTTATTCCAGTGTTCACGGGGGGACCCACACAGAGTAACAGTTCTGCAGAAACGGAGCACCTCCTTTGAGCTTTGCAAGTGACGCTCGCGAGGCATTGGAGCGCCTATGCTTTAGCCACTGTTGTTGCCTCGACCGCCCTGCAGACTCTGCCACAATCAGCCCTTTCAGCCCCCGCCAGGAGTGCTCGGGTTTCCAGAAGTCTCGATGTCATTAAAACAACAAGCAGGTGGACCAGGCGGCCAGGATCGTGTCTGCCTGAGTCTGGGCCATGAGTCCTCCACTCTGCTCTGCCTCATGCCTGAGCCCAGCAGCCCTGGGAGAAAACAAAATCTTTCCTCATGGAAAGTTTTACTGAGCTGGCCTGGCGCCCAAGGCTGGGGCCTTCCCTGTTCCTAATGATGCTGGAAAAAGTCTGTATCACAGTGATCAAACACGCAGAGTCGTTAATGTTGTGAACGGCGGCTACTGCGTGATGGATAGGTGAATTCAGCCATGCGAATAACTCATCAGGGTCAGTCCTTAACACACTTGCATGTCCACTTGGGAGTCTCAAGGCATAAAAATTACACTATCCGCCACCCAGAGACGAGCTGCTGTCGGCGCAGTGGGCCGCAGGCGCTGCATGGGTTCTCTGGAGACCCTGTGGAAGGGTGTTCCCCTGGCTCCGGGCCTGAGGCTGCTCTCTGTGGAGGCAAGCCTCTGCTCACTCGCTAGGTGACGGGCCCCGAGGGACTGCGGCAGGCTTCTGTGTGCACCTCGCTGAGACAGCAGTCTGCGTGCAAGGACACAAGAGCTTCCAGGGACAGTGTGCTTCTCGGGGTCGGACAGAGAGGCAAACATTTGGCTCAGATATTTTAGTCTTTGTCTACATGAACCTGAGTGTGACCCAGAAACCAACAGAGGTTAGTGTGACTGGTGTAGACCGGAACCAAGCCCTGTGTCTCTACTGTCTCTCGAGAGGAGCATGCTTCCCTTGGAAAACCTATTGCTGCTGACCCCCAGGATGGCAGTGGTTAGGAGGCTGGCCCTTCATGGAGGAAGAAGGGGCCAGGAGCAGTGACTCTGACAGGGCTGCTGAGTAAGGCTCTCGATAAATAGGGTGCTGGTATCCCAGCACCGCTGCCAGCACCCAGCCCCGTAACCTGCCAGGCTGTGACGTTGGAGCATCTGCTGTTCTTCCTATGGGCAGCAGAGTGAGGAGGAGGAGGGGACCCTTCAGTTTATGGGATGTTGAAGCGTCAGTGTCTGCAAGGCTCTGGGTGCTCGTCTTCATTCTTACCTTGTGTAGACGTTAACAATGAGCATGAAATGCTTTGAATTACACTGTATTTCTAATCAAGCATTGTTCTAAAGCCTGATTATTATCTGTGTACTTGGAGGGGAATCAGTGACACTGCGTTCAGGTGCTGTTAACCTTCTGCCCACCCACCCCCATCATATGCCTTAGTTTGTTTCCCTTTTATTATTAATTTGAGAGAAATAAATAAAGTCATAGAAGAAAGGCGGAGGGAAGAGCCTGAAACTTTCATGGAGCTTGAACACTCGGCACCTGGAGCACAGAGGGCCAGAGAGCTGATGCCCAGCTGTGACCATGTGCATGCAGCATGGGGCATGCTTGGGTGTTTCCATCCATCGTCACAGGCAGCTCTGAGTAGTTGTGGAGGGTCAGTGTGTGAGCGTTTTGGGACCATAACGCTGGTTCTTTCTGCAGAGAGGTGAGAGCCCCTTTCCAAAAGTTCTTTAACTGACTTTGTCTCCACTTCAGACAAAGTCATGCTATGCTGGCCTGAGCTCTGTGCCTTTTTTTTCTCTGATGCTTGTGGAGCTTTCTTACTTGAGAATGAGCACTCTCTATAGATACCTTCAGATCTGTGAGCCAGCAAATAGCATTCCACTGTTGTGTGTCACCAGAGCATGAAGCCATAAAACAAGGTATTTAAAGATGTAACGGGGGATGCCTGGGTGGCTCAGCGATTGAGCATCTACCTTAGGCCCAGGGCTGATCCTGGGATCCGAAATCAAGTCCCACATCGGGCTCCTTGCATGGAGCCTGCTTCTCTCTCAGGCTGTGTCTCTGCCTCTCTCTCTCTCTCTCTCTCTCTCTCTCTCTCATGAATAAATAAAATCTTTAAAAAAAAAAAAAAGCATAATGGCCACATTCAAAAAGCACAGTTGGTGATAGACAGTCAGAGCCAGGCATTTCTTTGGGGACAGTGGTGACCAGGGCAGTGGAGGGCTGTGTCTACATCTGTTGGACAACTGTGTTCTTGCGAGAGCAGCCAGGGCCCTGTAACTCAAGCCAGGCACTTGGCTCTCCTGCCCCTGGAGCTCCAGGCAGAGAGCCAGCTAGGCACGGACACTTCTAAGTGATCTTCCTGATACAAAAGTGTATTCTTACATATGGATCCTAAGGTAGACTGAATCATTGGCTCACAGAGGTCTATCAAGTCCAGGCAGAGAAGACCATGGATATTTGGAATTGTAGCAATTATCTTCCCAGTAGAGCTGAGGAGATCGTTCCCAGTCCAATGATACATCATTGTCAACAAACAGGAAACCCCAATCCCAATAACAGCACTGGCTCTATAGCCTTTGGTACTTTTCAAAGTGACTTTTTACACATATCCTCTCAATTTCCACTTTCAACCTTAGAACAATCCCATAGCCAGAGCTGCCAGTGATAACCCCACTTGACAGAGGAGATGGGGCTTCCAGACTAATGTTAGTTGACCTGCTCACCATCACAGAACAAGTGAGAGGCCAGAAGCACCACAGGCATCTGCCAGCTCTGATTTAAACAGTCTCTCTACCAAGGCTTGGCTCTGTTATTGAGTATTTTTTCTCCACTAGAGTTGTGATACGCAAAGATTCCTGCTTAAAAATCTGGCTTTCAAGTGTGAGTTGACCTTAAAAGCCAAAGAGGACTGTAGTCTATTTTCTTCTTTGGCAGAGAAGTCCTGGTTATTACCCGAGGCACTTTTTGATAGCTCAAGAAGGACAGGAAGACAGGCAGGACTTCCAAAGTGTTGAAGGGAGGGCCTCAGTGAGTCAGCACTCCCCAAAAAAGCAACAAAAATAGTGAGAAACTATCAAATCAATCACTTCACAATCTGGAAATTCACCAAAGAGACAGAACAAACTGAAAAGCATTTATTCAAGAAAAAACTGGATCCTGCTAAGAAGAGCAGGATCTGTGGTGCTTTCAGCAGGGACTACCCCCATCGGCCTTCCCCAGCCCCTTGGAGTATAGCCCTGGAAAGCCAGCGGCTTCACTGGCAGTGGAGGAGATTGGCCTCTGTGGGGCTCTGTTAAAAACCCCTTCCCCAAAGTGCAAACAGCTTTCTGACTGATGGTGAAGCTCCCTAGAAAAGTCATCTTCCCAGGCCATGACCAAACACAGCAGACAGCTGGACTCATGCTTGTGGGAGCTGCCAGGCTGTGAACTCAACTGGGACAAATAGGAGACCAGCCACACAAGATGACCGCAGGGGCTTGGAAAGCCCCAGCGTATTCCTGGGGATTGGAACACTGCAGGTGTGCACGTGAAAGAGCACAGGCTCAGGAAAGACCTGGGAGTAGAAAGGACCAGGTCGTTCACCTCCAGCTGGCCTCCACATCTGGATGAAAAGCAAAAGTGGAAGCTAAGGCTTATTTGTGTGTTGCCTGTGATTCTATCTCATTGACAGAAGGTGGAGACTTAAGAGAAACCTCCTGACTCATAACTGACCGTAAACCCTGCTAACCTGAGGGTGACCCTTCAGAAGCAGGACTTAAAAATAAAAACAAGAATTTTTAAGACAGGAATAGAGAACTTAGCAGCCACACACTGCAGAGAACACAGGACCCCCCACAGAATTAGTCCAGAAAAGTCAATAATCAAATACACAACATCAAGGGAAGAAAAAAAAAAAAAAAGAGCCCAGCAATAACAGCAAACCCTACTGGGGGGAGTAGTCTAATTCCAAAGTTGCTATGATATATTATCTATGTCTAGTTTTCAACTAAAAAGTGATGAAACATGCAAAGAAACATGAAAATGTATCCCATATAGAAGAGAAGAAATGACCCACAGGCCTAGGCTGTGTCCCTCGGAGGGCTCAAGTGTTGGACTTAGCAGCAGGGCTTTGAATCAGCAGCTGTAGATATGTCCAAAGAACTAAAAGAAACTATGTTTAAAGAATTAAAGTACGACAACAGTGTTTCACCAAATAGAGACTATCGATAGTGAGATTAATTTTTTGAAAGGACCGAATAGACATTTTAGCCTTGCAAAGCACAGTAGCTGAAATGAAAAATTCATTAGAGGGGCTGAACAGTAGATTGGAGTTGGCAGAGAAAAAGAATTTAAAAACTTGAAGAAATGTCTGTAGATTATCTAGTCTGAGGAATAGGAAGGAAAATAATAGAGAAAAGTAAATATGAGGGACACCATAAAACATACAAACAGGCATATTGGGAATGCAGAAGTGGAGGAGAGAGAGAAAGGGGTAGGAAACATATCAAGAAATAATGACTAAAATCTTTCCAAATTTGATGAAAAACATTGTATGCATCCCCCCCCCAAAAAAAAAAACCCACACATATTCCAACTAGAATAAATCCAGAGATTTACACCTAAGTACATCATGGCTATACTGTCAAAATTCAAAGAAAAAGAATCCTTAAAGCATCAAGAGACAAACAAAAATATCAGGTGTGTGGAATCCTGAACAAGATTACCAGCTAACTTCTCATTAGCAATCATGGAGGCCACAAAGAAAACCTATTGATAGAAAGACTTTTGACCAAGAAGCCCATATCTAGCAAAACTAGCCTTTTAAAAAAATTACTTATTTATTTGACAGGGAAAGATCACAAACAAGGGAGGAGCAGGCAGAGAGAGAAGCAAACTCCCCGCTGAGCAGGAAGCCTGACACAGGGCTCAATCCCAGGACCCCAGGACCGGGACCTGAGCCTGAAGCAGACGCTTAACCAACTGAGCCGCCCAGGTGCCCCTAGCAAAAATAGCTTTAAAATGAATTGAAAATTCCATGTGGAATTTCAAAAATCCAGAATAGCCAAAACAGTTCTGAAAACAAAGAACAAAGTGGGAATACACACTTCCCAATTCAAAATCTACTATGAAGCTATAATAAGCAAGACAGTGTGATATTGGCATGAGACATACAGACCAATGGACAGAGTTTAGAGTTCAGAAATCCTTATGCTTATGGTAAATTAAATTTTAACAAAAATGCCCAGTTGCTTAACTGGGGCAAAGGATAGCCCTTTAACAAATGGTGTGAGAACAATTGAATGTCCACATGCAAAATAAGGAGCTTGCACCTTTAACTTCACACCACATGCAAAAAATCTCAAAAGTGATCATAGAATTAAATGTAGAAGCTAGAACAATAAAAAATTTAGTAGCATATGAGAAGAATCTCCCAGACCTTAGATTAGGCAAAGATTTTTTAGATATGGTACCAAATACATATCCACTATTAAAAAACTGGTAAATGGCACTCCATCAAAATTCACATTTTTTTCTGCTTTGAAAGAACCATTAAGAAAATGAGAAGACAGGCAGCCAACTGCGAGAATATATTTGCAAACACATATCCAATAAAGGGTTTATATCCAGAATACACAAAAACCTTTATCTCAGTAATAATAAGACAGACAACCAAGTAAAAACCTGGGCTTTAAGGTGTGGATGAACATTTCTCCAAAGAAGGTCTATGAATGGTTAATAAGCACATGAAAACATACTCCTCATCATCAGTCATCAGGGAATGGACATGCGACAGCAACACAGAGGTAGTTTCCTACCCATCTGAATGCATGTCATTAGGTGAGAGGGACAGCACAGCTGACAAATGATGGGGGAGACTGGAGCCCCTGGCTGTCACAGATGCTGGGTCCCACCACTGCACGGACTGTGATATTATCATATGACCCACTGGTTCCACTCTGAGGTGTCTGCCCACAAGAAGTCAACACCTACGTCCACGCACACCTGCACACAGATATTCTCAGCAGCATTATCTGCAGCATCCAAACGTGTGCAACAGGCTAGGTGTCCAGCCACTGGGGAAGAGGCAGGAAAGGCCCATCCAACCGCATGGGGGACTGTTACTCAGCCAGGAGGAAGAGGAGGTGCTGACCCCCGCTGCGACCTGGGTGGGCTTTGAAACCACGATGCTGAGTCCAGATTGCCAGGTGCAGAACACCTCGTCAAGTAGGGCACCGTAGGTGTGAAAGTGTCCAGAAGGCCAGAGCACGGGAGGCATGACTGCCCTGTCCTGGGAATGCTTCCGGGGAGTTGAAGGGTCTGCATTGCAGGCGTGTAGGGTCAGGCAGGTTTATTAAAAAGCCTCGGTGCGGGGGAGAAGCCAGGGCGTGTGGTTTCCCCTGCGGACAGTGAGCAGTCCTCGGGCTCCTGTCCCAGGGAACGGGAGGAGCGAAGCCCGGTTCTGCGTCTGCACGGCATGGACACCATGCTCACGGTAGAGTTTCTCTTAGGGAATCTGCCTTAGCTCCCAATTCACTGGGGAAGGACTACGTGTGAGCCCCGGGCCATGTGCCAGGGGCCCCTCTGCCCATCACCATGTGGGGGACACGTTCCCTGGCCCCCACAGACGCAGGTCTCTCTCATGTGCGTGTGGGTCGGGCGCGTGGAGCTCTGAGGCCATTTACCTTTCCCAGCCTCAGATTTTGAAGCAAGGTTCTTCCTTCCTTTCAGATGATAACGTGGACACTCACACGCAGTAAAGAACAAAGAAAGTCTATTCTCTTCTGAAACATCCGCCCTTATCGGGCCCAGGGGACCTCAGCTAATCAGAGCCTGATACTCTGCACAATAGGCCGAGTCAGCCAGACCCCCCCTCCCCGAGCGCAGCTATCGCTCCCACCGTCCGCGGCCGCTTTGCTTTTGTTCTGACACAGGGCAGACACTGCAGGATGCGGTCATCGGGCCTGGGGGCGGCCTTATCAGGCCCCTGGCCATCCTCCCTCTCACCCAAGGGTGCAGATCCCCCCAGGACCCAGCCTTATCAGGCCCCCACAGCTGCTGTTGTTTTAGATAGGGCAGGAAGTGGGCCCTGGGGGGCAGGGGCAACGTCCAGGAGCACCTGTGATTTGTCCGAGGTCTGGCTCCAGCCGGAGGCCGCTGCAGGAGGGAAGAGGGAACAGGCTGCAGGCGTGGGGAGCCTCGGTGGACCTGGGCCGTCGGCAGGTGCAGAGCAGGCCACTGGTTTGCAGGCGTGCGGTCCTGCATGTCTCTGCGGACGGTTCTCATGGGGCGGACAGCCCTGGCCCAGGGATGGCGAGGCTGGAAACCCAGGCTAGCATCTCGGCCAGCCGTCCCCGTCGGGATGGGTTCAAGGTCGGGGCGGTTCTGAGCTGTCTGCATCCTCCAGGCCGCCAAAAGCCCTGACCTCCCCGGAGGGGCAGAGCCCTTCTTCCCCACAGGCCCCTCTCAGAGCTTTCTGCTGGAACTGGTTTCCAGAAGGAACCCCAGATAAGACAGGGGCACCATCTGTGACCTCGCTGACACCTGAGAATGCTTCCTCTGAGAAACTGCACTTTAGGACATTTCCTCTTACTTGCCGTTCCTGGACCAGGTGGGTGGACAGGGAGCGTGTGCCCCTGGTTGCGCGGCGTGGCTGCCGTCCCCGGTGGGGAAAGCCGTGCTGCTTGCTGCTTTTGGCACCTCTCCCTGCCTTCACAATGTCAAACTTAGAATCGCCTTTATATGCACTTTTCCTTTTTTTTTTCCACAGTAGCTGTTGCCAGCAAGCTGTAAACTACCGTATATCACTCAAATTTAAGAACCTAAACTTTAAAACAAATTAAACTCTTGTTGACATTGTAATAAAAATCAGAATGGAACCAAGTGGCACAGTAGAAGTGAACTTCAATTATTTTTGTGGATTTAAGATTGTTTTCTGGGATTCCCGGACTCCCAACACAGCACAGCTATTTCCTCTTGGCAGATGGCTGGACAGAAAAAGGGTGGCAGGCGGGGGCGGGGGAGGCTGCTGCGCTGGGCCACGGCCTGTCCGTCACCGACGTGTTTGCTCTGGCTCCGGTGGGAGCTCCTGTGGCCACACTTGAAAGGGCAACAACAGAACAGCTCGTCTGGGTTGGGGCAGGGGGAGTGGTGGACCTGTAATTTTTTATGCACTTCAACTTCAGAAAAGAGCTCAAAAACTGTCAGGGTTTTTGGCCTTCATGGGTGTTTCTCTGGATGAAGAGAGTGGAAAGCACATGTCGGACTGTCCTCCCGAACTTTGTCCAAACGTTGGAAAGTGCGCAGAGCATCCGCACCCCCCTCCACGCCCCTGGCCCTTATCTCTCATCACCCGTTAACCGCGGTGTTGTTCTGTCACTCGCGGAGATGGAAACGGTGGTTTCCACGGGACCAAGTGCCAGCTTTCCATCCTGCGTGCAGCTTCCTGTCCTGATAGCACAGAATGAAGTGTGGCAGGGAAACGTACAGATGGAAACTCGGTGATTGATTACAGTGACAAGCGTTCCTCCAGAGGCGTGGTGGGCTCCCTGGGGGTGAGTTCTGACCTGGGCTTTCAAGCGAAGCTTTTACCAGAATCGGCCCTCCCCTGGCCTACTGCTTCCTGTTCCTCTGTTTTCGAGGCCAGGTGGGCAGCAGGGTCGGGAGCTCTGGCCCACAGATGTGCGAATGTCCACTGTCCCCTGTAAGCTGATGGCTGCCTTGCTGGGCGTCCCAAGCCTGGAGTCAGGGTACCCCACGGCTGCTGAGGGACTCTGAGACCCGGGTGGCCGGGCCTCATGTGCTCCTGCCGCTGGGGGAGGCCCTGGCCACTGGGAGCAGCTGGGCCCTGGAGTGTGAGCAAGTCGGGTGGCACCCTGCTCAGCAGGCGGCAGCTGGCACCCTCAGTAAATGACAGGAAGGTGAGGAGAGCTCCATGCGTGGCCCTCTAGGTGGTTTCTTCAGCACCCTTCAGGGTCACCCACTCCAGGCTGTGGGCTTGGAAATAACCGCCCATCCCTGCAGATTGTGGCCCTGAGCACCTGGAGGGCCTGTGCAGACCCTAGGGGGTCCGAAAGCATCGCAGTCTCTGCTCCATCAGAGATTTCTGCATCACCAGGGCTCCCTCAGCTCCAATTGTGATGAACCGTCTGGCTGTGCTGCATGTGCACATGGGTCCCCAGGCCTCCAGTGGCTTGTGAGTGACCTCAGCCCGCAGGTCCCAAACTGTGCTCAGGGGCCCTGCTCATTTTGTCTTCAATGCTTGTCTGCATTCGCTCTGCACTGTGGGAAGGGCCATGGACAATCCTCCCCTTGGTGCCAGAAAGATCCGGGCCAAGCTCGGACATTGCATTCCCTACAGGCAGCCATTCACAGCACAGCCATAAAGCCCCATGCCTTCCGTCCGAGTTATCACCTGCTGTGAACAAATATTTCTAAGTAGCTCGTAGTCCACATATTGCCTTCTTTTGAGGGCATTATTTTTATTTTTTTATTTTAGAGGGAGAGACTGCGTGTGAGTGAGGGGAAGGGGCAGAGGGAGAGAATCCTGGGCAGACTCCCTGCTGAGCATGGGCCCCACACTGGGCTCAATCCCACAACCCAAAGATCACAACCTGAGCCAAAATCGAGAGCCCAACGCTCTACCAACTGGGCCATCCAGGAGCCCCTTTTGAGGATATATTTTAAGGATTCTTCAGAAACCAATTTAGTTGAACAGAGAAGGATTTTCTGAACGGGTGGCTGGTAGCGCTGCAGACACAAGGCCATCCTATCCATACGGCTCTCCCCTATCGGGGGCAGTCGATGCCAGGAGGCCTGAGGGTTGGTGTTTACCTGTCTCTTGCTCTTTTTGAAACTCATGCAAAGGATGAATTCAACTTTCAAAAGAGGACGTAACAACCAGCATTTGCAGAATCCTTACATGGTCCTGGCAGCACAGGACTGTCAGGACAGACACACACATCTGTTCTCTGGCCCCTCGGCAAGTTAGAGGGGGTCAGGCAAAGCACATTAAGCAGCTAACAATATTCAGGGTTTAAGGAGCCATTCAAGATGACAAAGCCGTGCTCCCTGATGGCAGCCCATGGTTGCCAAGTGAATTCCAGTGCACCCGCTCTGAATCTGAGGGCCCAGCGAACATTTCGGGAAGGGCTCTTGGGCACAGTGGGGCAGGCGCCGTCCTGCATCTCAGTCAGCATTTCCCCTCCTGGTGGGAAATACAACTTACTCGGGTGGGGAGTCTCCAGAGGCCAGGACATTTGGTAGGCCTGGGCTCTGCCGGGAGGCCTGGGGGCACCTGGTAGACGAGACCTGCCCCAGCAAGCGGCCCTGAGAAAGCTGCAGACCCGGGCAGGGATGCGTGCCTGGCCCCAGCGTGGTCACAGCGCCGGCCCCTACGCACTCCTCCCGAGTCCAGGTGATGGCGTGTGCCCATCCCTTCAAGGCCACTCCACCTTGGGCCGAGAAGTGGTATTTGGACCACGGTAATCCAGCCAGACCGCTCATTTTGGTAATCACCAGGGGCGTGCGGTTATTACATAAAGTCAATTAGAGCGCATACATGCCGGTCCTGCTGATTTGATTTAGAACTAACGAAAGCTCCAGTAATGGGCAATTACAAGAAACTTAATGGCCCTTTATACTGAATGCAGCTTGCATGGCATCTAATATACTGTGATGAATTACTCATTATGTGCAGTGTTGGAACAGCTTCTATAAAGATTAATAATTGGATAATCAATACAAAAATTCAATCATGGGTGCTTTTCCATGCTGGGGTCAACATGTCCTACAGCCCGGGGGATCCGTCTCACCGGCCCATGGTTTTGTGACTCTGCTCCTCCTCTGCTCTGTTGTTTTCCAAACTGCGAGTTTGTTGGAGTAAGTTGCCTCCTGTGATTTTTCTGTGCAGATCTTTGCAGAAGAAACAAACAGCGTCTGCTGCCGGTCAGTTTTCTCAGTACTTGTGGGTACAGTTTCTCCCCTCAGGGTGGGCTCCATCCCCTTGGGGAGGAGGGCAGAGAACTGAGGTAGAGAGTGGTGGCTCCCTGGGCACCTGTGCACATGGGAGAGGCGCCAGGCAGCCTCCCCTGCAGCATCCAGCAGAGCCTGGAGTGGGATGCGGACATTCTGGGTGGTGGCATCACAGCTGGGCTCCGGGCACAAGTGTTTGGGGCAGAGGACGCAGATGGAGGTGAGCAGGAGGGAGGTGGCAGAGGCTGCAGACCCTTGCATCCTCACCTTGCTGTGTGTGGGACGGGCCTGGCACACAGGCCAGACACCAAGGCTGAACCCTGGTCAGCCTTCTCCTTAGCTCCGGCTTCTCCTTAGCTCCGGCTCTGCTCTGATGGCAGTGTTGGTTTTTAATTATGAAAATCTCAGGCATCTTCAGGGTGTAATAAATGGTGCCGTGGGCTCCTGGGTACCCACACCCAGGTCCACTCTTAGGCAGGGGAGTTGGACACCTGTGCCGGCTGTCACTGGGATGCCGAGGGCCCAGGTCCTGGACCTCACATCCCATCCCACCATCCCTGGGGACAGACACCTTTTCAAAGAGCCACTGTCTTACGTGATCACAACATGACAGTCACACTAACAAAATAACTAACAGCTTCTCTGTAAGCTGAGGATTCACTTTGGACTCACATTTAGCAATGAGAAGGTGTGGTTTCACTTCCTGTGAAGCTGGGAATACGGAGCCAGAGCCTCTCCTTTGCCTTCCAGGCAAACCAGGCAGCTGCCGGGCGGGTCGCGGACACTTGGCCTGTGCCCACTGGACGGACCAGCTGAGCCGATGTGTTGTCACACGGACCTTTCCGCTGCCCATAGGAGCGAGGCTGTGTCCCCACTGCCTCCAGAGGGGGAAGAGCTGCTTGGTTAGAGCCTTTTATGCTGAGGCCCCAGCTCATGTCCCCAGTGAGAGTGACAGAAGGCAGCAGCTTGCCACACCTGCACCAGCACTCTCCCCAACCCTCCCTCCGTCCACTTAACATTGTTTTTTAATTAACGGAGGCTTTTTCATCTTTTATTTTTCAATTTTGTGTGAATAGAAATTTCATAATTTAGGAGGAATATATTTTCTAGCAGCACAAGGAAAGCCCAGGAAAAGTGCTCGCTGGTGGTTTAGCGCTCCCCATGAGTGATGGTGGAGTGGGTTTGGTGTAGATAAAAAAAAAAATGGGCCAGGTGATGCGGGAGCCCACGCCTGGCCATGGGGAGGGAGGCTCATGGCAGCCCGCGGAGCGGCCATCACGTGGCCGGGCGGTCCCCGTGGACGCTGGAGTTTTCCACATGGGCCTTTGCATTATTTGGAGTATTCAGGCTAAATAAGGAAGCAGGCACTGAAGGCAGGAAAATTATTCTGTTTTAATGGCTGACAGTCCCGTGTGACAACAGTACCCATCAGTGCCAGCCCCACACGCACTTGGGAGGGTCATGTTTTATTAAAACCGTGACTTGTTGTCATTCAGACTCCACTGTCCCGTTCCCTCCTTCCAAAAATAGCAGGCCCCGTGGCAGTGGCTTATTATGATTAAAAAGATAAAAATAAGTGAAGGCTGAAATGGGTCCAGGACATCCGAGGTAACGCGGAACTTACTTTTTAATGGAACTTGAGAGACGGCCTCATTTTCTACCGCCTCACAAAGCGTCTTTGAAAAAAGTCAGAAAAGTAAAACAGGACTTCGGTGATGTTGCAACTCTGCATTTTTGGAGTTACCAAGGTTGTGACGGTCCTGCAGAGGGGCATCTGCTGTCACCCGGGCCGCGCAGTGGTGGCCAGGGTGCCCGCCCATGAACGAGGACATACGGACAGCGGGCTGCCTCTTCTGAGAAGTTGAAAACCCACCTGGACACAGCCTCAGTCTCCCTCACGTGCTCGAGGGGCCCGGAATCATGTTTTCTCCGCTTCCTGGTTTCTGAACTGTGTCTTCGGTCATGGGGTTTCCACGCACGCCTCCCACCAGCCGTAAGCTTTAACCGAGGAGGCTCGCCGCGGAGTGTGCAGACACCGTGTGCCCAGCCATCGGCAGGAAGCCCAGCGCTCACACCCCTGCGAGCAGCGCCCTGGTGTGAGAGCCTGCATGCTTCCTCGTCCCAGATCCCCTCACACTGTGAAGGTCGGCGTGGGGACACCACCGGGCCAGGGGTATTTCTGGCTGTAGTACCATCGGCCTCAGTGATTATGCGCTCGGGTTATGGTACTAAGTTTAGCCAAAGGTGTATTTTCTGGGAAAGTTAGCAAATAGTTTTTAAAATTATCCCTTAGTTATAGGAATGGGAGAGAATGGCCTTCCTGTTTTGTTTTGTTCTTCACAAAGCTATTTTGGCTTTCCCTTAAAAATAAGAGTTTCTGGTGGCTTGTTCTGTGTCCCTCACGGGAAGACTGAGTGAGCACGGAACAACTCTGCTTCTGCATTCCTTTATGTGTGGTACGTCGTTTGGCCGTGAGCTTTGAGTGAGCCCAGGGGGCCAGGCCAGCGCGGATGTGGCCACAGGAACCCGCCCTGGGAACTGGGTCCCCCGTGGATTGCCCAGGCCTATTTGTTTCCCACATTGCTTTTGCTTAAAGGAGGACGATGGCTTTTGGAAAGTGGTTCTCTTCTTGAAAAAGCAACATCATAGATGACAAAGTAACAGCTTTGTTATACCCCAGCTGGGCTGGCTAGCCTGCAGGGAACAGACGGTGAATGCTATCAGTGCTTAAAAATTCACAGGACTGTTGTCTCCTCGTAAGAACTACCCGACTATTGAACAAGAAGCAGATGCTCAAAAAAATGGGGTTTTCGTGTGTTTTTTTTTTTAATTGGAGACAAAAATATTATTTGCAGGGTATGGTTTGTAGCCACCATAATTAAGCTTTTTTTTTTTAAGCAAAGATTACAGTGTGGCTGGGGTACCATCGCTCTGCTAGATTTCTTCCTGCCAGGCCAAAACCCGGCTCCTGAGAAAGTAGGATCCATGTCCATGTGGACACCCAACTAGAACCTTCCAGCATCTGCCTCTCCTGTGCCTTCCATCCCCAAAGCCCGGCTGCTAGGCCCCACGACTCTGATGGGTTCCTGCCTGGCCACAGGCGTGTGGGGCCAGCACCCATCCCATTGGCATGCCCGGGTGACGCTGGGGGCTACTGCGCCCAGTGGGAGGCAGGCAGCACCCTTGGTGCTCTGGCAGAGACAAGGACACACAGCCCCGTCTGCAGGACCCTGCAGCAAACCCACCCAGGCGTCTATTCTGCTACCTACATGCTCTGTAGGAAATACGAAATGAAACATACACAAGTAACCCCCGCCCCTCGGCCACGTCCTGAGTCTGTGCCCACGCGTTGGCACGTGGCCGAGCTCAGGCGTCTGTGGACATGACCAGAAATCCATTCTTCCCATGGTCAGGAACCCCACAGTTTTCACCGGCAAGTGCCTGTCGTGTGCACACCGGGAAAAAGCAGGCTGGCCCGGCATCTGCTGGAGTGTGTCCGGCACATCGTTCTGGCACGTGGGAACCTGGCCTGGGGAAACCTGGCCCCAAGGAGGCCGCCACTCAGGCTTGCTGCCAGGGAGCCCCTGATGCCACACATGCTCCCCTGAGCAGCAGCCAGTCCCATTCCTGACAATGCTGCTCGCCCGCTGCCTGAGGACTGGCACATCTCCTGCCTCTCTGGGCCTGTCTTCAAATTAAGAATAATAACATATCCATTCCCCAGGGGGCTTGGGAGGCTGCTGTGAGGTTCGTGCCACTGATAACGCTCAGTACCCAGAACTCTACCCAGGAGGTTCTGTTTCTCCCTTTGAAAGGACTGAAGAACCTCCGACTTGACGAGCAGAGGGGATCTCGGCCAAGCTGCCATTTTCACAGAGAAGCGTCTCGGGCTGCAGTGGGTACAGAGGCAGGAGGAGGGCCTGACAGCACGTGTCCGCAGTGTGCAGAGCTCAGATCACGTTCTCTGGAGGGTTCAAGGCCTCCACGGCTCACAGATCTCTGATGGATCGTGTAAATGATGTGCGTGAATGCAAGGAGGATTTAGGTGTAAGAGTCAGACAGTCACGGGATCATTGGGATCATTGGCTCTGCCATGGGATAGTGCTTGGCCCAAGCGCCCCCTGGAGAATGGGAGCTTGCACCATCTCTAAATACAAGCACTGCCTGGAGAGTGTCTTCAAGGTTCCTGTTTTTCCTCGTAGAGTCTATTACATCTGATCACACGACGCCCGTTAGTCCCTAGGGTCTCGGGGACACACCCTCGTGTCAGGTCTCTGTCCTCCTCACTGTGAGACTTGCTGTCACCGCCTTCCAGCCCATTGTTCAGAGTCACCTGTGGATGCACACACTGTCACTTCTTCCCCAGGAGTAAGGAAGGCACAGACGACAATGTCTGGGAGCTGCTGAGAGTGGTGACAATTCTTGTGGTTGCTACAGCAATAGGAAGACTGCCTCTGAGGCCGAGAGGTCCCGGTGAGCAGGGGAGGTACCGTGACTGTGGGAAACACAGACCTAGAACATGGAGCCTGCACATAAGGAGCGCAGGGTGCAGCCTCAGAGCCTCCACCCCCACGTGTGGCACGTGGCATTGCCAAGCTGCGCTGCCGGGATTTTGAATGAGGTTTCTGACTCAACGTGTCAGCAGATCTCTTCTGGCTTTGATACCTGCGTGATACCATGCAGGGGCGGTGAGTGCCCGCTGCTGTTTGTGGTGGCTCCAAGGAAGAGCTGGCATGTGCTGTCTGTTCCTACACTGCTGGGAAGATAGCTGGGCCCTCGGTGGCTTGCCTCTTCTCCTTCTTTAAAAAAAAAAAAAAGTTGTTAAGTCCCACACCAGCTAGTCCAGGGGAAATGGCTGAAGAAATCATCTGTAGTTATACGGAAGACAGTGCCATGTTTCTGTGTTGGGGCTGGGGCTGGGCTGGCATTGCTGGGAAGAGACGCGTGCCCCCAGGAGTGGGGGAATGGCTCTGCCTTCAGCGTCTCCCACCCAGGCACCAGGCTCTGTGTGCTGAGCAGCCCCGCAGGCCTGGATAGGCCACACATATGGGCAGAGTGTAGAGTTGGAGTGGGAGGGGGGAGATCGGCCGGCGGGAGTGCCAACCCTGGGCTGGGGGCACGCAGGTGGCCTCCACTCCTCACTGGGACCGACGGCCCCTGTTGCCATTTGCTGACCCTCCTGCAGACTCTCCGTTTACAGAACCCATCACAATGACGTCTTCCTCCCCTCCTCACAGACCTGTGGACAACCGCACACGTGCCCCCACTTCAGAGCCAGGGGCAGGGGAACAGCATCGCTGCCAGGCCCAAGCCGTGCGGCTCATTCCTTAAAGTTTGCTTTGAGATCCTCCACTGCTTTCAGAAACCAAGAATTCAGAAATGAGAAGGAAAATGCATAAAAATGAGATTTAGACCCTCCCCACCCCCTTGGGTCACATGGCCTCAGGAAAATCTGTCAAGGGCCCCTGAGTGAAGCCCATGGGTGAAGTGAGGGCATTTTACTAGGACATGAGGGTTTAAGCTCAATTTTTTCAAAATGGTGATGAAAAAAAAAAAAAAAAGCCTTACTGTGTGAAAGTATAAAGATTTTGCTTTAAAAAGAATGCTTCACCTGATTAGTTAATTTGCACATCTAATTTATAAATAGCCAAGAGATTTTGTGGGGTGGTCAGAAGAATACGGTGAGTATCGGCAGATGCTGTAAATGTAGGTGAAGAGCTCTGCCTGTACCTTGTACGTTTTAGCTTTTAAATGTGAAAAAAATACTAATTTTCTTTTCACTCAACTCTGGCTGTGCACAAAGAGGTGCTGTGTGCACGCGTGTGTGTGCGTGTGTGTGCATGTGTGTGCGCGTGTAGCCTGCCTCCATGTCCCAGATTAAAACGAGAATTCAAGTTGCCACATAAGTTTTAGGAAAAAAACAGTAGTTTCCACCTTGGGAGCATTTTAGAGAAAACTTAAACATAAGGGAAACAACTTTTCTCATTACATTAAATTGTGGTCTAGCAGCTCGCCACATCCTGTTGCAGGGACATCTGACACGAAGCCAAGCGAAGGTTCCTCTTTCACATCTCTGACAGGCTGTGAGGGTCACATGTTACCTGCAGTTCAAAATACCTTCTACAGAGAAAAAACCCTTGGTGTCGGTGGAAAAGCTGAATAAGAAGATGGAAAGTATCAGTAGAGAGAAGACTCTGTGGGAAACTGTAACAGAGAAAGCCACCCCCAAAATAACAGCACAGAGCCCCTGGGGGCGGCCGCGCACTCACAGGGACCCGGAACCGTGACCTCATGGAAGAGACGTGGGAGGCCAGGGAAAGGCCAGGGGTGGCAGGACCCCAACAAGCTCAGCCCTTGTGCACCGTCTGTCTGGGGCCGGGAACCTTCAGGGTGGTCCCTGCAGGGCCGTGGCACCGACTATCTGCCAGGAGCGTGGCTCTGCGGCCGTCCTGTCTTCGGGGATGTGCACAGTTGTGTGGGTCTGCAGCGCAAGTTGGGCAGCCACCCCCCTTCCCGTCGGCCGCCCACACAGTCCAGAGGGGCACCTAGGGCAGTGCCCACAGGGCACTGGCACATGTGTGCTACTTCTCGAGTGTGCTCCTAAGATGCCTGGCCCGTCCCAACCCTACTTGATGGTGCCGACCTGGGCCACAGGGGCACCAATGGCCTGTCCTGTCCAACTGACCGCTGCTGCGAGGCTCCTCAGACAGCGCAGACTCTGGCAACGGAGCAGGAGTACTGCCAGTGCTCCCCAACCCTCCTGGGTGCCAGGCTGGGGTCGCAGAGATCAGGTCAGGCACCAGGACACAGGAGGGCCCCTGGCTCAGGACACACTCAGGGACTTCCCTGCTGCCACCCACAGCGGGCTCCCCCTGCCAGGCTCAGGTGCCCTGGTGGGCAGCGAGGGGAAGCCCACTTAGATGCTGCTTCCCCTTTTCTCTTACAAACGTGTTGTTTTTTTCCTATGGTCTCTATAACCCCGAGGAGCTAGATTCTTGGTTTTCCTGCTGAAGCCTCCCCGCCATTCCCCATCATTATTGCCCCTCAGACCCGCCCCATAATCCCTGTCGTTACCCTCATACCCGCCCCCATAATCTCTGTCATTACCCTCACACCTCCCCACATATTCCCATCATTATTACCCTTCAGACCTCCCCCCCCGTATTCCTGTCATAATTACCCCTCTGACCTCCCCCCATATTCCAGTCATTATTACCCCCAGACCTCCCCCCATATTCCCGACCTTATTCCCCTCAGACCTCCCCCCACAACCCCATCAATATTACCCCTCAGGGCCCCCCACATCCCCATCATTATTACCCTGAACCCCATTTCCCCAACGTTAGTACCCCCAAGAACTGTTTCTGCATCCCGTGTCTGCTCTTATGGGATCGGGTTCAGATCTGAGACCAGGTGTCCTTGCAGGGGAATGAGCAGGAAACCCCGTCTGGTGTGGGTGACTCTGTTCAGCCGCATCCCTCGGGGGCATCCTGTCCACGCTGCGCCTGCGCAGGTGGCCTCATCCGCACCCAGTGTGGAGCCCTTGGCCCCATGTGTACCCATAGCGCTAGCCTGTCCACCCACCCATAGCTGCCCCCCCGTGGGGCAGGGAGCCACCATTGCCCCAGGCCTCCCCAGCCTCCTGCGTAGAGTGAAGCAGCTGAGAAAGAGCCACTGTGCCCACGCCTGGCGCAAGATGAGGGCTGCACCCACCACGGCCACAAGCTCTGTGGGCGCCGTGAGCACCTGCCTGCCCTGCTGGGAAGCCTCTGCTACCACGGTGCTGTCCTTGTGACACTTGGGTCTGTCAGTTTTCTCTGTCTAAATGTTGTTTGACCTAACACATTTTGCGAAGTAGAAATTGGACACATGACTCTCAGAGGCCAAAGGAGTGAAGCGGGAAGATGTAGGACTGCGTCTGGTGTCCCGTGCCTGTCGCCTCCCTGCCTGCACTCCAGGAGCCGGGAAGACACGGCACCTGAGGCCCCCGGAACGCCGGGGAGGGACACGTGCTCAGGCGGGGACCCAGGAGCCATGAGTGGACGTGGACGGGAGCTGCTGCCCTGCCTTCTCCTGGGGAGCCCTGCGCCACCACGCGGCCAGGGTATCAGGGCAAGACCGCCTGCAGCTAACCGAGCTGCCCTTGGGACGCTAAGGGACAGGTGTCCTGAGAGCCGCTCAAGCACCTGGGTTTCATTACTGCCTCATTAGTGGCTCACTGGGAGGGGTCATGGCCACCCAGGTGGCCACAGCCCCTGCCCGTGTTCTGTGCGTGAAGGTCAACACCATTCTCAAAAAAAGGTGTGGCTGCATGTCGGTGGTCATGCATCACATCCGTGTCCCAGGCAGATGTGTCCTCTGCAGGTGGGCTGGCGGTGTGCCCACCCCGGGCTGCTGTACACCTCTAGTGTTTGTATTAAGCAAACCCCCCTCACCCTGGATGGTTCCCTTGCCAGGCGGCGGGTGGACCTGCAGGTTTGCAGTCGGGCTCCTGTCTGTGCAGCTGGTGCCACTGGGCTCTGTTATCAGCAGCCGTGACACAATTCCTGGTTGCCCCAACCACATTTTATTAACTGTTTTTCTTAACAATAGTGGGGGGTGTTGAAAGGGCACTCGGGGGGTGGGGAGTGGAGGCGATGACAGGTGTGCCAGCTAATTGCTGCAGGAAGCTGCCTGGGACACGCCAGGGCCTTTGCAGAAACACATGGACTTTATCTGGGTGGCGGAGGGCAGCCTGGGCAGTTCCGTGACGTGAGCCCGTGTCCTCCGCCCCCCAGTTCTGTTAGGAAAGTGGGCCGTGGGGACACGTCCCCTATCTGGGGGCCCATCAGGGTGGAGGGAGGGATGTTGTGCAGCTTGCTCACGATGGCCTTTGCCAGCTTTGCTCATTTCCTCTCCTGCTGCCAAAAGCCACATGCTGATAGTGGACATGGACAAGGAAACAGAAATGAAGGAAGAGCCCAAACAAAGGGAGGCCCAGGCCACCCCATGTGTGGCCCTCCTGTCGGACACAGCCTATCCAACAAGCAGACCAGGGAGAGGGGCTCTCGGAGCATGGACCTCAGGGATGTGCCTCCCCCATGGGGCACCTCTGCCGGCCCTGCCCGTGGCTTTTGCTCCTGCCAGCTGCATGCTCCTGCCTGGAGAGGATGGGTCCCCGCAACTGGACCAGCGCCTGGCCTCTCCCACTGGGGCCCACAGTGCTAGGGTCAGGTTGTGACTATGTTTCTGGATGGGAGTGGTGACGCAGCCACCGCCAGCCCCTGCGGTCACCGAGCTGGGTCCTGGGCAGCTTCGGTGCTGCTGGCCCAGGACAGCCCAGGCCCAGGCCAGGGGCGGGAAGCAGGAAGGAGGGGACCCTTCCCACAAGCTCCCCGTAACTAGCTGAATGCGTGGCTGATGGGACCTCTGGTTCTTACGGACTTTGAGCCAGAGCTGTGTTTCCCTAATGGCTTATCTCTTGTGTTTTCTTGCAGTAAATGAAATAATACGGAACGATCTCTCCAGCACCAACATCCGATCATAGCTGGCCACAGGTTACTCCCCGAAGCCGCACGGTGTGAGCTTAGCCGCCGATGGTCGAGCTCTGGCGAAAGGACTTTAAGTACACGGAACACACGCCTGGTACCGGTTGGAGCTCCAGCTCACTCAAGATTCTCATCACGGGCTCAAAGCAGCAGCTCTGTGACCGGGAGGACCGGCCACGCCTCCTCATCACAGGAAGACCGGAGGGGGCGGGGTGCGTGCCTTGCATGGGTTCCCCCACCCCACCCCGGGCACCCCTGGACTTCAGCACTGGAAGTGCCTTATTACCCAGAGCCCAGCATCAGGGTGCGCCATAGGATGGAGTGTCAAGTCTGCTACCAGGAGAGTATTTGCAGGAGCAAAAGCTGTAAAGACGCTTCGTCGCAAAGCTTTGTCTCTCTTGTGATAAATTAGAATACTGGCAAGCTGGGCATCGTGAGGAGAACCTAACACGTGCTTCCTGCTGTTTCTTGGCTTCCCTTGGGCTGCAACATGCAATCTGCTTCTTTACCCAGTCAGTGCATTTTAGGGATCTTCCATTCTGACCTCTCCCTCATCACCCACTCCCTCCCCTGTGTTACTGAAACCGTAGTACTGTTCGCTGTAGCATGCTAGGGTGTTGTTTCTAATCTGGCTTTGAACGTAGCACAAGTAAGATGATAGCACAAGACAGGTCGCTGGACAAAAAAAGAAGTCTGTCTGCCGCAGGACAGATGCTGCATTTGCATGTATGTACACACGTAGGCTCGTATTTATGGACAAATAAAACAGAGTTGGTGATGTGTGGTCCCTGCCCGTCAAGGGCTGTGTATTGGCAATAACCAGGATCCGCTCTGGAAAATGCATCTGAGACAAAACTTGGGCTTTGCAGCCGCGTCCACAGGCACCCATGTCCCCTCAGGCGGGTCTGTGCGGTCCCGTGTGGTGCCGCTAGCCCAGTGTGTCAGAACATCAGCAGAGGTGCATTCTCAGGACCCAGGCGTCCCCACCGAGCAGACAGGAAAGCAACCGAAAGTACCATCGCAAAAGGAGTATAATATACTTGCTCAGCTCTAAGATTATTACTTCACAGAAGCCTTATAACTCTGCTTCGTCTAAGAAAACAATCACCAAAAACATTTTCATACGCCCATAGTATGTTCCAGATTACCGACTGTTAATACGTAGGTTAGTGTAAGCTTCGCTCCTGCTGCATTTGTACAATTAACAGCTTACAACACATGATGACTAGCAGTGACCGGTCGTCTCACATAACCAAAAAGCATGGTTTAATTAAAACATGTTTAACCCGATGACTGTGCCTTAGGAGCTGATGCCCTCTCACGGAACATGCCTGGGTTGTACCCGCGGGCGGAGGTTGTAAGTCACAGTAACCAAAATGATGTTACGGTGGAGGAAGCTCTCCTGCAGAATTATTTTAAAGATATTCTTCTGTTCAATTCTGTGTCTTTGTTGTTTGACCTCCAGAAGGAACACCAACCCAAAAGCCATACTTGTAGCATTTGCACGTGACTGTGGCTCCATGTAGACATGACCCAGAACCTAGCCCACCCTTAGCGTCCTAGGACTCGCATGGAATCTTCTAATAGGCTGTCGTATGGAAAGGAACCATTTGGTATACGTGTCCGCTGTCCTTGTAGTTAGGAAATAGATCCAATAAAGCAATATATATATATTTTTTATTTTTTATTTTTTTTTGCTGGACAATCTTAGTGTGCCAGTGATTCATTACCCATGCGGATAATTCTGGTCAATTCTAAGGGATTTTCTGCTGTGGGTCCCTGTACTGCCAGCTGAGCCAAGTGCTGTTCACAGGGTGGCCCCAGTGCCACTGGGCACCTCCTCCTGCAGTGGGTTTCCCATCCTGCATGTTCACAGAAGAGGACACTGTGAACATAGCACTTTGGAAACGTTCAGCCAGGTCCCGTGCACAGGGAGCTTTCCCGTGAGCTCAGAAGAGTGGCCAGGGCTGGGGGTGTGCATGTGCAGGGTGGCCATCACCGTCACTGCCATCACCACAGGAAGGTAGCGCGTCAGAGCAGCCCTGGGTGTTGCCCCTAGAGGCCATTCGGCCCCTCTTCCTGCCCAAATCCACTTTGTAAAACCAGAGTGAGACCCAGAACTTCTCCAGCAATTCAATTGTGAATTGTCAGAAACAATATCCTGCTTTTAGGACTTTATGAAATGCGAAATTTCCTGTTTCTTTTGCTAAGATTGAGGCAAAGTACTAGAGGAATATGCATCACCTAGAATGTGTGGTCAGCCAGCACCTGTTCAAGCAGGTGGGCCAGGCGGCGGGGCACGGGGCCAGGTGGTGGGCAGAGTCTGCAGAGAAGATGGCCGAGTGACCACGGACGGCACAGGCTGCAGAGCCCAGAGCTGCTGGCTGCCAGAGGACCAGGAGCTCCATCCACCTGGAGAGCAGGCTTGCAGGGCCACTGGTGCTGGGTGCAGGGCCACCGGTGCTGGGCTGGCCTCCGAAGAATGGCCTGGAAGCTATTGATTTCAAAGTGAGTTTTGCCCCCCCCCCATTCCTGACAATAGGATTTTATATTCCAGGGGCAAAAATACGAATCCACAAAATAAGGGATGGTTTCTGCAAAGAGGTGGTGCTTCTGCAGATGCCCGTTTTCTTAGTTTCCTTTCCTCTCGGTGATCTTGTGAAATAAGGGAAACACGCCCAAGGGCCCACTTCTGATGGGTTTTACCCTCACCTGCACTGACCAGAACCTCCCCTGGGGAGCCGAGGACGAGGTCAGCTGACTGGAGCTGGCCAAGCCTCGGCAGCTTAAGAGCCACTCACCTCCCACAGGGGCCGGGTGCCAGCCCTTCCCAAGTGTGAGACCAAAGTCCAGTAAACACCGGTGTCTTCTCGTAACCAAGTGCAAGTAAACAAAGATCCTAGTATCTCAGCTTCTCCATTTCAAGGCTGTCCCCTGATCTGAGCAGGCGGGGTCCCCAGCTGGGGAGACTCCGTGACCCCAGCCTCTCTTCTAGGACAGGCCCTGTGGTAACTTTCTGCTTCTGCAAACCTGTGACATCCTGTGCAGGGGGTCGGCCGATGACACCATGAAGACGGTGTCTGCACAACGGTAATTACACATTTCCCAGAAGTGTGTCCACATTGGACGTGGAGCCTGCGCCGACGCTGGTGTCTAAACAAGGCAAAGGGCCTCTGTGCAAACACACTTTTTAACATGAAGTTCGTGTAAGATGAAGTTGACCGTCTTACAGTGCACAGTTGGGCGCACGTCAGCAGTGCTGTGCGACTCCCCTCTCCATCTGTTTCCCATGGTTTCATCACCCCAGAGGGCAGCCCGGCACCCTCAGTCACCCCGCCCCAGCCCCACCAGAGCTGTCAATCCCGCCTCCATGGACATGCGCTGGGCACCCCCACGGTGGGACCCAGACAGCAGGAGGCCCTGCACCTTGCTTCCTCCACTGCACACTGTGGTCTTCGGATTCACGCACAGCACAGCACCTCTCAGGACTTCACCCCTTGTCATGGCCAAACTGTCCTGCCACAAGTGGACTGAGCGCCATCGGCGGCCGCCCCGCCTTGGGCTGCTGGGAACCCCATGGACAGGCTTCCGTGTGAGTCTCTGTCCGAGGCTCGGCCCCCCACTGGCAGCGTGAGGCTGAGGTGCATCAGGAGTTGTTTGTCTTAGTTTTGAAGAACGGTTTCCCCTTCTTGGTTTTACAATCAGGCTTCCCTGAGACAGACGCGGGAGCACTAACCTAATTTGCCATCTCACATGTGAAGCACGTCCTATCTGTAATTCTTGATGCCAAAAAAATTAAGTTAGGATGAGATGAGTAACTGTCGGTTATGCCACAGTGGGAAGTGGGCTGGCCTCGCGTGCCTCCTCCAGGGTGGGCCGCAAACCTCCGAGCTTTGGGGGAGGCACCCAGGGCCTCGGTGCTAGGTCACCTCACACACGCACGCGTGGAGGGACATGGTGGGGCAATGGGTGGAGGTGACCACCGTCACAGGAGTGAGCACATTCGGCTGCCCCGAGGCTCCCGTGGCCCAGCGCTCCGAGTCTGGCCCTTCCCTGCGCTGCCTGACCTACAGCTGTGGCCGTCTCTCACGGGCCCTGTGTCTGTGACCATCGGGGCACAGAGCCGGGCAGGTCTGCGGCCCCACAGGACCAGCGTGGTAGTCACAGCCTCCTATACGATCGCCCACTCCTCACGCTCCCTGGGGGGCTGCCAGTGGGACCCATGTTGGAGGCAGCTGCCATCCCCTGGAAGGACGGAGCAGCCATCACCCTTCCCGCCACCAGGCACCCCTTCTGTGTGGCCTGGTGCACAGACAGCTCCTGCTGCCCCGGGGGCCTGCCTGTGACAACACTGCTGTGCACACAACCCCCTGAACCAAGTGTGGCCCGCAGAACAACTGCAACTTGTCTCCAAGGGCCTGTCGTCTGGGGGCTCCTGGAGGCACCCTCCCCGCTCAAGGCCTATCCCCAGAGCGCGGCCCTGGGGTCTTGTCTCTGTGCCCCAGGAGGCCCAGGCTCTACCATTAGACAGTCATCCCGGTGCTGTGAAGCTATGTCCGAGTGATGCCCTGGGGTGGGAGGGTGCTGGCCACCCTGGGTTGAGGGCATCTCTGTTTCCTGGGAACTGGCATCCTCAGGTGATGGCACACTGCTGAGCCTTGATGGAGGGTTGATGGCGCAGCCAGGGCCTGGGTGGGCTTGTTGTAGCCACAGAGTGAGGACGGCCTTGCCACAGCTCCTGGGGTTTACCTGGCGGCAGACCAGGTACTGTGGTTCAAGGCCATGCGAAGTCAGTCTGCAGCCACGCAGGTGCACATGCCGTCCCGGCACCTCGGGCTCTGCTGGCCTGGGCCTCCCCCCCACCTGTCTTCCATCCTTACAGCACAGTGCCAGGGATGACACTGCCGCCAGGCTCACAGGTGAGTGCAGGTGTCCATAGCTGCCAGCGCATTCCCACGGCGCAGGCCTCTTCCAGTGGGGAGATGATGGGTGCTGCTCAAGTCGGGTGGAAGACGGTGAAAGCATGGAGTCCTTGGTCAAGGGGCCAGCCACGGGGTCCTGCTGGCAGCAATGGCCACACAACCCCCACCTCCCAGAACCCGCCCCCAGGCCCAGCCTCACCTCCCACTACGTCCAAACCCAGGCTGGTGGAATGCCCCACCTACAGTTAGCCCGAGAAGCCGCCGTCCTGCCCTCAGGTCCAGGCGGTGCCATTGGAAATGGAGGGTGAGCTCCCTGAGGACTGAAGGCACCAGGCAGGCGCCCCCCTCACACCTGTTCCTCCTTGGGTTTGGGGGTCTGGAAACCCTGCCCTCAGTTCATGGGAAGAGTGGGGAAGACTGCGTCTCTGGGAGCTGGCAGCTGGCGGACTTGGACCCGAAGACACCGTTTCCTCACTGGATGCGGTGTCGTTCAGGTTATTGGTCATTTGGCCAAACTCTGGTCATTTACGTCCTTCGGGGAATCTGCCCGTCTCCCCTGAGTTTGTGGAATCCGTCGGCGTAAAGTGTCCCCAACAATCCTTTACTGCACGTTTCTCGCCGTGGTGCCCACAGTGACCATGTTTCTCTCCATCTGCGTCCTGACCCCACGGCCTTGGTTTCTGAGCCGCACTCTGCCCCTGGGCGCCCTCGCTGCCCCCAGCAGCTCGTGGGACCGAGGCCGTGATGGTCTAGGAAACAGACTTTATGAGAAGGCACTCTGTATTGACGGAGGCCATGCTGCGGTCCAAGCTGCAGGTCAGGACCTGTTAGTGAGCTCGTGATGCACACACGCACAGCAAGTCGCTGCGTGGCATGTTCCGTGGATGCTCACCAGGCACCCTGGCCGCCCGCAGGGCCCGGATCTGTGGGGATGGGAGTGCTGAGCACCCCGCCGCGCGTGTGTCCACTGCTCCTCACGGCCCGTAGGTTCCCACCACAGACGTGGGAGCAGGTCTACATTCCAGGTTAGCCGCCCCATCTGTTATTAGGACGCCTCCCTTTATCTCTGCTCTGGCATCGACCCAGTCCAATAGCAATTGCGGATCGTGTCAGGGCGCATGCGTCTCTAGCAGTCTCGACCTTAGGCCTCGCAGGTGTGCACAGAGTAAGTTTCCTGCGGGATGCGGGCGGCCGACCTACTGTGCGGTGTCGGTCTGCCTGTGGATGGAGGTCACTGAGGCCATCACCAGCAGTAGAATCACCAATGTGGGTGGATCTAAACCCACCAACTGGTGACTTGCTTTCTGTCCCACCAGCCACTCCCTCCTCACCGTCCTCTTGTGCCCCAAGCTGAGTGTTTGCTCAGATCCTGTGTCTTTCTGCCTCGTAGTCGGAGGAGCTGCAGCTCTTCGTCCAGTTGCTTCCGAGGCGGTTCTGAGTCTACAGGTGACCCAGGTGATGCACGTGGAGCCCCCGGCCACTGCACCAGGCTGAGTCCTCCTCTCTGCTCCCAGGCCCCTCTGCAGCTCCTGCCCCACGTCTCCCTCTGCACATGTTACAAAGGCCACAGCCTGTGGCTGCTACTTTCCTTCAAGGAGCGAATCATCTTTTAAAGAGATTTAAGTAATAACAAAATCATAAATATCCCACATTATTTCCCTATGTAGCTGCCGTCCACGGGCTGGCCGCTGCTGTGCGTGGACAGAGGTTCCTGCCTGCTGTCCTCTTCCTGAAGGGCTTCCTTTAACATGTCTTGAAATTTAGCTCTACTGCTGGGAAGTTATTTCAGCTTTAGTATCTGTGAAAAGCCTTTATCTTGTCTATTTTTCTTTATTTTTTTTATTTTTTAAGATTTTATTTATTTATTCATGAGAGACACCCAGAAAGAGAGGCAGAGACACAGGCAGGGGGAGAGGCAGGCTCCCTGCGGGCCCCGGGGTTACAACCTGAGCCAAAGGCAGACGTTCCACTGCTGAGCCCCCCAGGCGGCCCCACTTTATTTTAAAGTAATCATAGATTCCCAAGAAATTGCCCCCAAAAATGTACAAAGAGGTCCCACTGGATTTTCACTGGATTTTCACAGAAATAACAGGAAACTGGCAATGGTAGAATTTATAGAACTTGCTCAGATTTCACCAGTTTTACAGACCCATACGCATGTGTGTGCACGCGCGTGCCATCTTGCCTCACCTACAGATCACATGGCTGCCAACACACTGGTCGTGGCCATGCCAGCTCCCCGCCTGCCCTGTACCACTCGCTTCCCCCCCATACTTATCATCAGCGGCATCGTGTGCGCATAGCCCTTCGAGAGTGGCTTCTGTTGGCTCAGCGAGCTGCAGATCTACAGTCTGTCCTCTCTCACCGAGTCTGATCCATAGGAGGGAGGACCGGCTCGTCTGCACATCCGCCCGGGTGCTTTGGCTGCGTTGAACTAGCACCCTGGACTTTGCACACGTAAGTCTTCACTTTGGGTTTTGGTGAACCTGTTTAGTTTCCCCAGGGTGAAGGATGGAGAGGGGCAGATGCGGGGTCACAGGGCAAGTGCGACCTCATACTCTCCTGAGTTCCTCTGCCGTTTCCATCTCCTCTAGCAACCTGTGGGTGATGATGTCCTCATCCAGCCACGCTGACCAGCGTATGCTGACTCGTGGCTTCTGTTTAAATGCTCTCCCGGCCGTGGTGACAAGTGTCGGCATCTCTCGTGCGCTTACCTGCCGTCTGTGCAGCCTCTTTGGCGAGATGTCTCTTTGCGTCTTTGCACGTTTTCTGGTGGGATTGTTGTGGTTTTGTTTTACCTCCAGGTCCCCGGGGCTCTTTATACATCCTATGTGCACAAGACCATCGCCAGATCCATAGTCTGCAAATATTCTTTCCCAGTCTGTAGCTTGTCTTCTAGCCTCTTGACACATCTTCATGATGGAAGAACTGTTCATTTCTAGACAAGGCACAGTTTGTCAGCTTTTCCTTTGATGGGTCGTGCCCTTGGTGTCAAGCCTAAGAACTGTTCTCTTTCTTCTGTCCTCTGACCTGCAGGTCAAGCCTCTTGCTGGCCCCAGGCCGGCTGCACTCCTGTGAGTCTCAAAGTCCCACCAAGTAACTTCTCCCTCATGTCCCTTCCCAACACTGCTGTAGCAACGTATCCCAGGGCCTGTGTCCTCCATACAGATCTCACAATAAACCTACGTCTGCAAGAAGCCATGTTGGGTGTTTACTGGGATTATATTAAACCTAAGATAAATTTGGGGAGAATTGGAAGCCTTTAAGGTCCGGTGGGTAGGACCAGAGCAGCACTCAGTCCTGGGATAATCATTCCTACTACTAACACAAAACCCTTCTGGGAACATGGCCTGGTGCCCTATGAGCTGTGTAGGTCCTGTTCTGGGGGCCTTATGGGAGGCCAGGCACTGCCCCCTTGAATCCTCCAGAGAGGTTCTCTGCCTGGCCTTGGGAACTCCTCCCGTGTACACACGGACCCAAACCACCCTTGGCGGCTCCCTCTTCTGCTGCCTGCACCCCCGCCAAGCTGGGTGGCCCCTCCTCGTCCATCCCGTCTAGGGGTCGCTGACCCTCACTGCCTGAGGTTGACTGTGTAACACATTTCACAGATTTTCCCCATTTTTTGCTTGCTGGGGTGAGAGGGTGACTGTAGAACCTGTAGGTCCACCTTCCTAGACACAGAAGCTGTGGTGCCTGACTGTTCACAGGCCCTGTTGTCATGGGGGCACTAGTCCTTCTTCCACGTTCCCTGCATTTGGGGCTGTGTAACAATGACGCTATTCACGTAAGAACAGCATGTCTGGCCAAGAGAGTGGCTTGTGATCACGAGATATGCCTGGGGGCCCCACTTAATTTTAATCGGAAGGGAAAGCATCAGAGACTGAAAAGCAGTCCTAGCTGCCAAGTATGCTTTTTACTTGGAGGAAGAACAAAAGGATCCCAAACAAGAGACAGGTTTTCATAGTTTTTGTAAAAAGCAGCGGAGAGGCAGAAACAGGTATGCGTTCAGGTGGTGTGGGAACACTTCCTTCACGGCCTTGATGTCACGTCGCCTCTGTGACTGATGTCTGTGCCAAGCTCCCCTGCATGAGGACTCCCTGCACCAGGCTCGGTGCTCCCTGCACCACATGATGCTCCCTGCACCGAGCTCAAGGACTCTGCCAGGTGCACCTCGCAGCCTCTCCAAGGTCAAGCGACTCCACAAGGACAGCTGTCCTCCCTTTCACCCCAAATAGTGCAAACCTAGAAACTGGCTGTCGGCGCATCTAGGTTTATGGCTAGAAAATGAAGATCACAGTATTCTGTGGATGTTTCTACCTTCTGTGTTCTCGTGTCCTGTACCCGAAAAACATCAGCCGAGACTACCTCAGTATGGAACGTGGGATGATGGGACGCTAATGATATTTGGCTGGTTCAAGTTCACTCTTCAACTTTTTTAGTGAGAAAGGGGTTTGCCAGGCAATTTAATCACTTAAAACAAGATTTAAATGTTAGTTTTACACAACAATTTGAAGGACATTAGGGATGTTCATTGTTTGCAGGCAAATAAGGCTATTGATTGCGAGATTTTCACCCTATTCATTGAAATAGGCCCAGCAAGACTTCAACTCGAAAATACACTTTTAGCAATTAGTGCCTATAACTACATATACTTGAAAGGAATAAAGCATTTTTTTAAGCAGTATTCCTCTCACCCAAAATTTTCACTAATTTAGATTCCACTTAATCTAGGTGATAATCGCACGCAGCTCATGCACATAGTTCAACTATAGTTTTCAAAGTGCTTTTCAACGGTGCTGTACCTCTTTGACCCTCAAAGCCCTCCTGTGAGGAAGACAAGGCAGGTCAAAAGCCCAGTCTACAGATGAAGTTACTGAGACTGGGTTGGAGGGGGGACATGTCTCAGAGGTAACTTGTAAGGTTCCAGGACTTTCTCACTGTGCTCATGCTTTACAGGGAGAATCTGACCTTCATTCACTGGTTCATCCACTTGTTTTTCTTTTTTAAGATTTTATTTATTAGAGACAGAGAGAGAGAGAGAGAGATAGGCAGAGGGAGAAGCAGGCTTCATGCGGGGAACCCGACGTGGGACTTGATCCCCTTGATCCACTTATCCGCTCATCTATCCATGCATCCATCATCTATCCATTCTTCCACTCATCCATCCATCCACTTACCCATCCACCCATCCATCCATCTATCCATCCACTTATCTACCCATCCACTTACCCACTCATCCATCCACACATTCATCATCCATCCATCCATCCACCCATCCATTTACCCACTCATCCATCCACACATCCATCATCCATCCACCCTTCCACTCATCCATCCATCTACCCACCTACCTATCCATCCATGAGTCCATCTATCCGGCCATCCACTAATCCACCCATCCACCCACTTGTCCACCCATCCGTCCACCCACACATCCACTCATCATCCATCCATCCACTCACCCCTCTCTCCATCCATCTATTCCCACTGAGTTGACGTGTTTTACATGTTTCCGCACCCGCATCTCCCCACACAGCTGTTGCTGTGTCTGTCATCCTACTACACAGTGTGTTAGGGCCCATCAAGCCTATGGTTCACAGGATTGGGGCAGGCAGGCCCTGAGAGAAGTTCTATTGATTTAATTAATTCAGGCTCTGCCTAAAGCACAGTCAGTAAACTGAGGCAGCGCTGAACATCTGGCAGGAAGAGCTGAGCAGTTGAGGGGGAGGAACTCAGTCAGCCTGGGTGAAGGGTCTGGGTCTTGATGTCTCAGGAAGTGTGCCTTCCTTTCCCTGTCCCCATAGGCTGCCTGAGCCACAGGGGTCCCTTGAGCTTACCCTTACCCTCCACAGCTCACCCTCTCCTGGGCCCCATGACTACTCCCTGCTGGGGTCAAGGAGCTCTCCTGCGCCCTTCCTGTGGCGCCCAGATCTGGGTTTCCTTGTGTCTGCTGGTTGTCGTCTCCAGGCAGATGTGACTCCGGCTGAGGGGCTGGCCCCACAGGACTCGTTCTTTCTGCCCCTCAGTCTTTTCATCAGGTGCCCTCGGCCAGGCTGCCCTCCCGTCCTGGGCACTGGTGATAGACGGCCAGCTCCCCTCAGCTTGGATCTCCTGGTGCTCCCGTGAGCCCAGAGGCCCAGATGGGGGGCCCTCGGGGAGGGGTGGCCCTCCAGGGACTTCATCCTGTGCACTTGGGGGCAGGGGTGGGGCACTGAGGAGGCCACAGGGGATGGGGCCTGAGTGGGAGCCATGTCCATCAGAGCCCCAGAGCAGGTGAGGTTCCAGCTGCAATACCTCGTTCCTTACATTCCCATGTTTTCCTGTTTGCCGTTCCCAACAGCCCAGAATCAGCGTCTGTGCGTGGGCCCCAAACCCAACATGCAGAGGCGTGTGCTAGACACTACGTCCTGGAGAGGGCAGCCCTGCTGTGGGCTTGGGCGGCGGCCCTCTTTGTATCCTGCCCCATGCCTGTGCCCCAGTTACCTCTCTGCCCCCAGCACCCCAGGGCCTGCAACCACCCCAAGTCAGGTCTGCCTCAAGCTCGTCGGGTCCCAGGGCCAGACTTAGGGTTCAGTCACTGCGGCCCGACCAACAGCTCCACATCCCCCACCCTGTCCCCCAGGCCAGCCTGCAGAAGGCACTTGATGCACCATTGCTTCGGCTGACATGTGTCTCACACAAGTCCAGACCCTCCCTTAATCCTAAAGCTGTGGCCACCAACAGCCACCACTGGGGCCTTGGCCAGTCAGGTGGGAGCCCAGCCAGCTGACCAACAGAGGTTGGCCTCCCCTCAGGTGCAGCAGGTGTAAGGGGCAGCCCAAAGACCAGAGCAGAAGGCCTCGCTTGGGCCAGGGGACCAGAGAAAGGCTCAGAAGAGAGACAATGTCAAGGGTAGGCCATGTCCTGCACGGGGCAATGCCCTGGCCCTAGGCTTCTCTGCCCCTGTGGTCATGGCCCCCATCCCCCCAGGTCAGGGCTGGTGGCTCCAGGCGCATCCTCCCCCTTCCTCCACTTGCCCCCTTTGGAGCCCTTCATGTGGTGGAACAGGGCACAGTCGTGCGGGTCAGGCCCCCATAGGGTGACCTTTGTGCTTCAGAGCCAAGGCCTGTCTGCAGCCCTGTCCCCTGGTCAGCTTGCCATGCCCTGCGTACCCCCAGCCACGTCACCAGCTAGTGTCTCTCCTGAGCGCCGAGCCTTCGGGGTGACTCACTTTCGTTGAAGAAGCGCTGTTTCTGGGCCATGAGTCAAACCTTTCCTGGCTGAAGAGCTCATGCTTCCAAGGCCTCGTGTCTTTCACAGCCACTTGCACTGGTTTCCGGCACCCAGTGCACCGGGGGTCTGTGCCCAGGACACACCAGGGAGTGAGGAGGCCACGGGGCGCAGGGTGGAAGCGGTCAGGGCACTTTGGGCCAGGGGTGGGAGCGGGTATAAGGACAGACCCCTGCCCCACAGTGCCTGGGCCTGGGGGCTCGATAAAAACACATCCACGGCGGGTGCTTGGCTCTGCTGACAGCCAGGTGTGCTGGGACGGTGACGTGCTCCCTGGGACGCTGTGTGCCCAGCGTGCCCCGACTCGACCCATCAGTGTGTGCTTTGTTCGTGGAATAAAGGTGTGTTGTTTTCCATCTTTCGTCTTGGTGGGCGAGCGGTATTTTTTTCACACTAAAGTTGTGGTTTGCGAAGCACATTCACCATGGCTCGCACGGGCTGGCGCCGAGACGGGGTCCACGTCGCCAAAACTCCTGAGGCCAAGTCTGTTTAGCTTCACATATGAGTTTAGAAAATTGAAGCCTAAGAGCTCACTGTTTACATTGCAAACAGTTTAATAAAAGCTGCCGGGAGCTCCTGGAGCCTAAACGCAGTGATAGTCGATGTAAGACCCGAGGGAGGGAAGGCCCTGCTCTCTGACCCCCTGGCCTCCTCCTGACCTCGTCCCAAGCTGCGCTCAGACAACACCCTCCCCTCACTTGGTCGGGGACGCGCCTCCTGCCAGGCGGCCTGGGTCCTCAGGATCAGCCTCTGGGATGCACATCCGCCTGCTGGCCTCAGGCCAAAGACAGAGGCCCCGAGACCGCGAGGGATGTCCGGGCCGCACAGCAAGGGCTGGTTTTCAGTGCAGGAGCGGGGTCTGCAGGCATCTCCTGACGGGGCCCCAGCTCCACTCCTGACGCCTCTGTGCTGAGTCCTGGTGTCCCCGGGAAGGAGGGGCCAGAAACTGTGCGGCCTCACCTGCCCCTCACAGCAGGTGCTCAGCAAACATGCGCCAAGGGAAGCGGAGAACAGACGGAGCCCCTGCGTCACAACGGGGAGGCGCAGTGTTGGGGCAGCTGGCAGCCACGCAGCCCTGTCCAGGGGCCAGGCTCTGGTTTCTGCACAGATGGATCCACAAGGACCCCGCTGCCGCACCAGCCCTCTTCTCATCCATGAAAGGCACACTGTCTGCAGGCCTCGCCCTGTCCACACAGCCTCACTCAGAAGGAGCTGCCAGTGCTCTGATGCATGTCCGGGACAAGCAGCCCGCAGGCCTGTCCAGGGGTTGTCCCCGCAGACCCGTCCTGGGCACGGGGCCCCTGACAGGCAAGGCTGGGGAGAGCCCACGAAGGGCCGTCTGATGGCAGTGGACCCACAGCAGGAAGGGGACTCCGGGGGGCACAGCAGGGTCACCCCTGGGCTTGAGAGGAAGGAGGGGTCATCCCAGAGTGCTGCCTACACCACGGGCTGTCCACGAGCCTGGTGCCTACGTATTAGGCGGCCGTGAGCTGGCCTGGAACAGGGGCCCTGCAGCCACTGGGGAACATGGGGTACACAGTGCCATCGGGCTTCAGAGCCAGCAGGAGCCTCACAGCGTGCGGGTGCCAATCCAGCCCTGGCAGCTGCTGCCTCTGTGCTCCTGCAGGGAGGTGGCTATGCTCCCAGGGTGCAGGGCCTCCCACCCAGGCCTCTCCTCTCCTCGCTTCTGTCCCTGCAGTTATCAGACAGTCGTGTCAGGATGGAAGCACTGAGGACTCAGTCACGGACAGTGGTGCATGACTCCTGGTGCATGGGTTTGCTCCACGTTTGTGCAAGATGCTGTCCAGGCCCATCTGTCACCGTGAGGCTGGCCCAGCCGCAGCTGCATCCCGGCACTCTCTCTGCTGTCATGTAGACGCCCACCTGGTCACATCCAGTGCTGCTGCCTGAGTTTTGCTCAGTGGTGGTGATGACAGCCCTGGGACTTGCTGGCTTTGCCCTGACTGGCCATGCTATGTGAAGAGTGCCTTGCAGTGGCCCCTAACACGGTCCCGGTGGTGTCCATGGCTGGACCGACCAAAGCTGGGGGTCGGCGAGGGGCCCAGGGGCTCCAGGGAGCAAGCACCTCGGAACCTGCACCATGTCCCAGGAAATGTTGGCCTGGGAGCTGTGCTGTGAGCAATGTCTTTCCTTACTGAGGCGGGCAGACGCGAGCCACTGTGCATGAGGCCCTGCCATCACACAGGCGCCTCCGACGCGGCCAAGACCGGGAAGACGCCATGAAGTGTGTGTGCAGAGGGGGCTCGGGCCCCGCAGCTGGGGCAGGCAGCTCTTATCCTGGGGTTGAAGGAAGTGGGGCGCCGGCATGCTCCAATGAGGGGGCTGTGGAGACGTGGCCTGAAGCCAGTAAGGGGGTGGGTAGGATCCCCAGAGGCCAGTGGGCTGGGACAGGGCATCCGTGGGGATCCTCCAGGGGTTGTGGCAGAATGAGCCTGCAGGCAAGCGCCTAGGCCACGCAGGGAGGCCATGCGGGGAGGCCATGTGGGGTGGGGATGGCACCTGGCACTCCCAGGGCCTGAGCCCGCAGGTACCTGCCTTCTTCCAGCAGTGGCCTCCCCTGTGCCAGTGCTTAAAGTCCCCCGCAGCCACGCCCTGTCCTGGGCTCTGGGTGCCGGATCCTCGTCCCGCAGGGGGCTCAGCAGACCTTGTCCGCCCTCCACCAGAAGAGCCACCTGCACTGGGAGGGGGGGGGGCATTCATCTACTGTGTGGTGCTGCTCTGCCCATCTGTCACTCTCCTCGAGTGTCTCCTGTCGGGACCTGCCCAGGAACCTTGGCACATTAGGTCCAATTAGCATGATGGCAATTCCAGTGGGCTCCCTGGCTTAGCCCACGCCCAGACGCCACACTGCACCCTGAAGGGCAGCAGGGGGAGGATAGGAAGATGGAGGCCCCTCGGAGGCCATGCCAGGGTCCTGGGACTGCCTCCGCATGGTCCCCACCCTGGGCAGCCTTAACAGTACCCTGTCCCTCACAGAGCACAAGCCAGACGTACAGAGCAGGTGTGGAGAAGGGTCTGTCCAGGCCCCACCCAGCTTCTGGGGCTCGCCCGAAGCCCTCAGGGTGCTCCATTCCTGCCTGTGTTGTCAGGGGCCTCCTCCCACGCACTCCCCTGCCCTCCAAGGATGCCAACCCTCCCGAAGGATGGCCCCCAGCCTGGCACAGCCTCGTCTTCGCTGAGGCACCTGTAGCAGCCCATGTCCCAATCAGGCTGTGTGCTGAGGTCCTGGGGGAGATGCCATTTGACCCCCAACAGGGGGTTGGTGGCCGGGGGTCAGGTGAGGTGCGTGCTCCCGGTGGGCCCTCTACACCGTCGCGCCCAGCGGATTGACCTGTGTGGCCCTGTGGTTCCTCTCCCGCTCCAGGACGCCCCCGGCACCCCTGCACACCCCAGCCCCTCCTGGGCCCCATCTTTCCTGCCACCCTCCCTCCTTTCTCTTCTTGCTGCCATCCTGGAGCATTTTCTTGCAAGGCAGGGGGAAGCCAGTCATTTATCCAGAAGATGACTGAATAAAATAAACGTAACTTTATTTGGTACCATGATCTTTCTTCCCAATCCTCGTTTGATCTAAGAAAAGTGAGTTTTCTAGGAAAGCACAGAAATGCAAGCTGTGCCACTGGCTGCCTCGGGCTCCGCCCCCATGACCTCCCTGAGCCCTCCAGGAGCGGTGGCGCCTGGGGCAGAGTGGGAGGCAGGGGTGCAGGAGCAAGTCCTACACTCTGCACTGACCGCGAACCCTAGCTCCATGGGCAGTGCCAGCACATCCAGACCACCTGAGGCACTGCTGCCCCCTGCACGCTGCTCCTCATTTGTGTTTTAAACCTCATGCACTCATCAGAGAAGTGGCCGAGGTATCCAGTGGCCCTGGAACCCATGTGCTGTCCCACGTCCAGCCCTCAAAGTCCAAGGAGCTCATCTGGCCCCCCGCACGGGACCAGCCACCTGGACACGCCTGCTGCTGGCTCACCACGTACAAGAACGGAAAGGCCTGAAGACCACGTGGCTTTGGTCCTGGCTGCCAGGTTTCCATCGCCAAGACCATCTTCCTGGGCAGCACGGGTGAGTAGCCAGCCGACCAGGCAGTCTCGCGTTCCTGACACCCACCCCCCGGGCTGGGGACCCCAGGCAGCATGGCCCCTGCCACTGGAGAGCAAGCTCCCCTGGCACTGCACAATGGGTGGGGAGGCTCTGGGCGTCGGCGCCCCCTCGAAGCCCTCTCCGCACACGTGTGCATCCAGGCAAGGCCACTCCACGGTCCTGCTTCTGCCCACGGCTCACCTGAAGTACAGTGGCCAGGGTGGGGGGAGCAATGGGAAGAGGCTGTGGGGCTGGAAGGGCCGGTTCCCGGGGCTCCTGGAGGAGCAGCTGCTGTGACATCCCCAGAAACACAAGGAGGAGGGAGACACGTGGAAATTCTGGGTAGATTTTGCCAAACGCCAATTAGGCTTCTATCCCGTGAACTTCAGGTTTGGTAAAGCCAGTGGAA
Organism: Canis lupus dingo; assembly: GCF_003254725.2. Taxonomy (NCBI): domain Eukaryota; kingdom Metazoa; phylum Chordata; class Mammalia; order Carnivora; family Canidae; genus Canis; species Canis lupus. Next base: position 837,697 of record NC_064243.1, on the reverse strand, counting down.
AACCTGCTGTTGGTGGAGCTGAGTTTCAGCCGGTCACACCTAGGGAGACACCTCAGGCCTCTGTGACGCATGGCAGCTTGTCCTGAATCACCGGATCTGTGTCCTGGCCAGCCCAGCCCCAGGACCACAGCTCCAGGACGTGCCCAGCCTGACCCAGGCTCCCCGTGGGAGGCCTGCACTGATCTTGGCTCTTGCTAAACAACCCGCCCAGTGTCTCTGACGGCTGGCTGAGCAGGCCCACGCGGGGGAAAGGCACGTAAGGAGCTGAAAACGGCATGTGGGACGGAGGCCTGGGGCCCCGGGCTCGTGGTGACACGGTAGGCTCCACGTCCCCCAGCAGCACTCACAGTGCGAAGCCCAGCCCCCCCAACCCCTGAACCCTGTCCCAGTGTTGGCCTAGACAGGACATGAGTGGCACTCACAGCCCCCAAGTGCCTGCTGGTCCCTTCCCGTCCATGGCCTGCGCCCTGTTCCTGTGGCCACGGACTTGCTCAGGACGAGCCCCAACTGCCTGAACCTCACGCTCTGGGAACCGCCAGCCAGCACACAGACAGACACACGGACTGGAGTGGGCAGTGGGCTGAGGGCCAGGGTGAGCAGCAGCGGGACCGTGCAGCTGCCGAAAATCTGACTTTGTGGTTAGGCTGCTGGGTGCCTGGGAAGCCGGATGCTGATCCACAACGCGAGGCTCCAGGTCCTGCAAGGCTCCCCCCAGAGCTTGGAGCTTGGCACGAGCGCCCCTGGCCTCACGAGGCCGGCAGTTGCCATGGCCACCACAGCGTCACCAGGACTGAAACACGATGAGGCCATTTCTCACCCAGCACTGGTTCACCGCGTCATGTGTCTGCACAGCCTGGAAGGTCGGAGAAGGAGCCACGCCGAAGCCGACGGCAACAAGGCCACGTTTCACCTCTGAGCCCCAGAGGCCCTGCCGGGTGGGCATGCAGACCCTGGGAGGTGGGAGGCTCATGGGGTGGCCACCTGCACCCCACCCCATCTGATGGCCCCCCAGCTGGCAGAGCTCTGCTGCAACCACGAGCCCCGCAGAGGACCTGGGGCCCTGTCGGCCGTGCCATGTGTCCTTTTCTGAAGGCCCAGCAGTGGACGGGCAGCAGGCACTCCTGCAGACAGCGCTCTGCTCCTCACCCCCTCAGCTCCCAGGTCACCTGAGACGCTCTTATGGCCGGGTGGGGGCATCCTCCACCCTGGAGTCCTGCCTCTGTCACCCCTGCACCCAGAAGAGGTCCTCCCCTCCCCCCCTCCCCCTTCCCTTCCCCCCTCCTTCTCCTGTACTAGCCTTCCGCTGCTCCTTGTCCTCCTCCCCTTCCCTCCCCCCTCCCTTCCCTCCCATCCCTTTCCTCCTTTCTCCTCCCCCTACCCCCTACCCCTCCTTCTCCTTCCCTCCCTCCTCCTCCCTTCCCCTCCTCCCACCCCCTACCCCTTCTGCCCTCCCCTCTCCTCCCTCCTCCCCCTGTGGCTACAGGGGCAGCTCCAGCAGAGGCCCTGCTGTCCTGGGAGCATGGCTGGGTTCCCTTGTCCTGAGGGGTCTCCAGATGCCAGCAGGACCTGCATGGGTCCTCCAGACCATCCCGCAGGGTGTCTCCCACATACACTGTGACAGCCCTGCCCCTGCCGCTGCCCCCTCCAAGCCTGGACCCCGGGGATGCTCATGGCCTTGTGCTCTGACGGTTGGGGGTGGGGGGGTTGGCTCATACCTTGCGGCTCTCGTCCTCACAGGAGCAATGAGATGCAGCCCCGCAGGGTGTGGAGGTGGGTCTGGGGGCTCACGGTGGCAACAAGCTGCTCACCACAGAGGGGGCGCCAGCTGGTTCTAGAAGCAGGGCCAGGCAGCACGCTGTCCCAGGGCCTCCCTGGAAAGCAGACCCATGGGCTCCTCGGTCTGTCCCCCCAACGCTGTCGGAGCAGGGGACAGGCCCACATGACTACCAGCCAGGGACCCGGAGCCCCGGAGCCACAGCTTCTCTGCCTGCGGCTTTTCCTGGGCTGCCTGACTCCCCTCTCAACACCTACTGGACTTGGAGTCCATTCTCTCTGAGGCCTGGACCTTCCTCACTGCTGCAAGCAGAGGAAAGTTACCTGCAGGATCCACAATGGCACATATGAAGTGAAGTGAAACCTGACTCAAATGAGGTGCTTGGCTTCATCAGATTTTCTGCTAAATTGTGATTGACTGGGAGAACCTTTGTGTTTTATATCTTTTTATATGTGTTTTTATATCTTTTTTTTTTTAAACTTTCTACAGTGTTCTCTATTGTGCTTCTTAGTAAGTAGTCAAAAGCAAACAACCAAAAGCGCTCACTCCTCTGGTCTTACCCTGGCACCCCAGGCAGCATGTGGCCAGGGAGGCCAAGGCAGAGCCACAGCCAACACCCCCCGGGTCCGGCTGCAACACTGCCCAACAGAATGTCCCAGATCCAACAGCCTCGGCCATGAACCGGGTCCCATCTCACGGCCTCTGTGGATGGGGAATCGTCTCAGGGTGGCAGGTGCAAGGTGAGGCTGCTCTGTCACCCCAGGACCCCACTTGGGAGCGGCCACTGGCAGGCCCACTTGAGGTTGTCCAGAGGTACCCACGGGGCAGCAGCTTCCCCCAGAGCATCCACATGAAGCAGCCCAAATTCCAGTCCAGCTGCTGACAGTGGGGAGCTCACCCGCGGGAAGGACCCCCAGGACAGACACTGGCCGAGGAGCTGCACAGCACTGTTGGAGAGAAAGCCAGTCTGCAGGTCTCGGGGGCGTCCCTGCCGTGCCAGGCCCCCTCCCCTCTTGACAGTTCCAAAAGCTAGGGCCAGGCGCCTCCCACACTGAGTGCCAGCTCTTTCCCCGACAGAGACTCTGGTCAGTGGGGCCGTGCCCGGGGCACTCTCCCCTCTCCAGCCCATTCCCGGTGACCGCGGGGCCCAAGGAGACACAGCCGCCATGTGGCCTCCACGGACAGGAGCCTGTCGCGGGTGGGAAGGCGCCCCGCGTGTTGGGGGCGCCGCGGTAAGGCAACCTAACAAAGTGTACACAACGTGCATTTCCCCTGACCTGACGAACATGCCTTCATAAACGCCTGGAAGCCCAGGCTAGAACACAAATCCTGAGTGTTCCCCACCCAAACTGGCGGGCAGCACGGGACGGCCACCCGGGCGGCCACTCCCGGTCCCCCCCGGCCCGCATGCACACCCAGCCCGGCCCTGCCGTGTCCCCCTCTGCTCCCGGAAGGAGGCTATCTGGCAAGGGGCCGCAGCATGCGTGGCCGACTCTGGGACGGAGCCCTCCTGCCTGAGTGTAAACGGGTCCTGACGGGACGCCCCGGGCCCCTGTTCTGGACGGCGTGAGGGAGGCTCGGGCCCTCTGTGCGCTGTGTGGTCACTCACATCGCCCCCATGTTGCCTGTGGGTTCCGGGCACACGGGGGCGAAGAGCGGGTTGGAGGGTGGCCAGGCTGCCCTGGGGCCATCCAGTCTGTGGCGGGAGCTCCCTCATCGTCCACCTTCTCCCCCTGTTCTCCCAGTTGCCCAGGTCGACTCTGTGGCTGACCCAGCACAGCCCCCAATGGTGGGTCTGCCCTGGCGCCTGGCCCTGCTCACCTGCCCGCCAATAGCACCCATCAGAGCTCGACAGCCTGTCCCTGTGGATGCCTGGCCCTGCACAGCCCTGCCTCCTGCTCTGGGCTCCACCCCAACACCAGCCTGCTCACCGGCTGACCCCACTCAGAACTTGCCAGGCAAACCCAACACCAGGCTGCCAAGAGTGAGAGCACAGTCGAATGTCCAGAGTGTGAGTCTGTCTCACTGGCCTGAAGCAGTCAGAAAGGGCCAGGCTTGCGGGCCAGGGAGGAGAGGCCAGGGCGTCGAGGTGGGTACCTCTGTTGCTGGACCCAAGGCTTGCCCGCAGCCCCACCATGCTGGAGGCCCCACAGGCCGTTGGGGTTTGCTCTGCAACGGGAGGCGTCGTGGCTGCCCGGCCATCCCAGATGTAGGCCACGAGATGATTACAGACGACAGCCTGGGGGCTGCTGGGTGCACGGCGCTGGTGTGGTTAATGGTGTTCCGGAGGAAGATCCTAATTACCTGTGAAATTGAGGATCTATTTTCAGATAGCGCTCCAAGAAGCGATTCTGCCGAGCAGGCTGAGAAGTGCTATTTGTCCTCCATACCTGGGAGGGTGGGAGAGCCCGCCCTGGTCACGCAGACCCCTGCCCGCTGTGTGGGCAGGCAGACCAGTCACCCCGCCCTCAGGGTGGGAAGCCCCGGCTTCCCACAGAGCATGAGCACTGTGGAGCTGCCGCGGAAGCAGAGCTCATGGTGCCCGGCCTGGCTCATTACAGGAGTCTGCTGCCCCCACAGCAGGGCAGGGGTCTCTGGCTGCATCAGGCCCCACACCCACCATAGGGATCATCCACCCCGAGGGCACCTGCCCCATGTCCCCAGAGTGCAAGGTGGACTCGTCCGTGGTGAGCAACACCGACACCCACATGGGCTTCCCACACGGGACCCTGCAGGCCTTGGTTTGTGCAGCTTCCTTGGGGGGCTGCGCATGACATCTGGGGCGGGGGCAGGGGACACAGGATAAAGACATGGGGAGGCACTGGGCAGTGTCTCATCATACATATTTGGGAAATGCCACCTTGGGCTTTGCTTCCCTTCCATGAGCTGCAGGCTGTGGCCATGTTCCGGGCCTGACCCCGTCCCATGTTCGGCTCTGCCGTCAAGACAGCTGTGCCCTCTGCCTGGGCAGCTCAGTGTCTGCTGCGAGCACTCATTCCCCCTCCAGTGCAGCAAAGTCTCCGTGAGCCCACACTGCCCGGGGTGGGGGGTGGGGGCCGCTGTGTCTGCTGCCCCCGCCCAGGCACCAGTCGGTGTCACAAGGAACTGGCCCAGCCTGAAGCAGGACGACTTCAAATTACGGCAAGATGCGGGTTAGGTCATTAGCGTCCAGTCTGCAGGACCCCCCACATGGCCACACAGCCCCACCCATGGTGTGCCACCCCCAGACCAGAGGGTGTGCCATCCTCGGCCACAGGACAGGGAGGGATGGCAATGGGTATGCCTGCGCCCCCAGGAAGCAGGGGACACACCAGGAGGGGCGATTATCCAGGGTCTTAGATGAGTCCCGCAGAAGCACCACCAACCTTCTCTCCCGTGTCACAGCGCCCACAGCCTCAACCCGACCTCCTGGTTGGGTCGGACCTCCTGGGTGCCTCCCCTGATGCCCAGCCACAAGGTCAACCCAGACCTCACAGAGCTCGCCTGACGCCACAGCCGGTGCATACACACAGAGGGGAGGCTGACTCTCCTGGGCTGGCCCGCAGCGTGATGAATGACACCCTGATAGAAATCATCATTTCTATGATCGTCATACAAATGGGTGCTTCTATTCTTTTTTTAAACGCTACTCGGGACTCATTAAATTGATTTCACAACCAGCTGATGGGTTGCAACCTGCTGTTTGCAAACATCCACCTGGTCTCAGTGGACCTCACGCAGGGTCCTCCTTGTTCTACCCAGGGCGGCCCTCCTCAGCAGGTGACTGGACCCCGCTGGCCCAGCTGGCCCAGGTGACGCGGGCACTCTCACAGGCCTCCCTCCACAGCCCTGTGCCGGCGCCTGGTGCCAAGGCGGCGTGTCTTCCTTCGCCAGAGCGCCTTGGGGTCCAGAGGCTGGGGCACCAGGTGGGGTCACAACAGACATGAAGTACACAGAGTCTGAGGCCCCGAGTTACCATCATTGGGAAAATGTTCTTTATATGTTTTTACCACATTTTCCAAATTGTGTCCAACAGATAACATTAGGTGTAGAACCAGAAAGAGCATCAACATTGGGATGAAAACAAAAGAAAAATAACACCCCCCCTCCCGCTGCGTGGTTGGCGGGGGATCAGCATTCAGTGGGAGGGGGGCCTGGCTGGGGGGAGCCACTGAGGGGCCATGGGGGACTATGGAGGATGAGAGCGCAGGAAGCCAGCTGGCCCTGGCTGATGCCTGGCCACCCTCACAAGGCATGTGGGGTCGCTGCAGGAGAGCGCTCTGCACCACGGTGGGCTCCGCGTCCCATGCTGCAGCCCAGGCACCTTCGTGGATGCTCCACCTGTGCTGAGTCAGGCCGGGGGGAGAGTACCGTGTGCCCTGAGCTAGGTCAGCATCAGTGCAAGGCCCAGGGGATGCAGGACAAGAGCTGGGAGCGGGAAGCCTCAGGCTCCCCCTCATGTCTCTGTCAGCTCCAGGCACCCAGAGGGAGGAGGATGGTGCTCGGCCTGGCAGGGTTTGGCCCACGGTGGAGCACATGGAAGCCAGCTCCGAACGTAGGGCCATGGGACAGAGACAGCTGAGCCAGGACGCAGATCACACCACCGACAAGGACAAGCCCACCTGGATTTGCTTCAGTAAAATGAAGAGCCTTTGGTCCTCAGAGGCCCTGTTCAGAGAGTAAAGAGGCTCAGAGCCACGACAGTGGTCATGTAGCCGAGCCCACAGCCCGGGAGAGGCAAAGAAGTCTGTGAGGTGGCAAGAACATGCTGATGGGAGGACCCAAGGGGTCATGGTGCCCACGAGGCTGAGCAGACTCTACTCAGCATGAGAGATGCCCTGGGACACCTCCGTCAGGGACGCATTTGCTCGGGCTGCAGGCCACCCCCCCACCCCCCACCCCTGCCACAGGACTGACACCACCAAGCACCAGGGCACAGGGACATCTCGTCCAGGCCAGGGACAAGCTGTCTGACCTGCCACCACCTCCACTTGTGCACGCCCAGCGGGGTCAGCCTATGACCCTCGGGACACAGACTCGTGTTGGTAAGGGTTGTATTTGTACAAAACACTGGACACACCCGGACATCCACTGATGGCAGCAGACAATAGGTGCCCCTGGTGTGTGGGGGCATGAGGGCGGTAAGCGGCCCCGCATACCCACACACATGGCTGGACCTGCTCGCGGAGGCACAATCAGAATTCCAGGCCCAGGTGTGGAGGGGAGGCGGGACTTCCTGGGCCGACCACAGGACACACCGCCTCTGGGAAGGGCGTGAGGGTGGCCTCCGGGGTGCCTGGGCGTCCCATGTCTGGGCCTTGGGGGTCACAGCAGACAGGTATGGACACGCCCTCCCGCTGGGCTGCCTCTCACTCTTGCCAAACTCAAGGATCCCTGGGCCTCAGGACCAGCCCTCCACCCCCCACCCCAACCTGGATCCCATCTGCCACAGGCTCTGCTCCCACCTGGTGCCACCCCTGGGACACAAGCCCTGCGTGCCCAGGGATCCTCCTGTGCACCCCCGGCTGTGGGGAGGCCCCCCCTCGAGGCTGACTGGGGTGAGGGGCCCCGCTCTGTGAGCGCTGACGGCTCATTACTCCATTGCTCATCCTCTGCAGGTGCCAGACTCATCTGCCGCGGGCTGGCGCCATCCCCACCCTGTTTCTCCATTCTTCCCTCACATGGCCTCGCACTTCACTCAGCGTCCAGAGCCAGGTCTTGGGAGGCAGCCCCACCTGGGAGCTTCCCTCCCATGCAGGCCTGAGCTACTGTCACCTGTGGGGCATAAACATTGCTCAGGAGTCTGGTAGCTCCAAATGCTGATGGGGAGACACACCATGGGCTCCTGATAAGTAGCAGAGGTGGCATGCGGCGCCAAGACTTGGTGAGCATGGGACATACAGCTGCTTGCTACACCGTGTACCTTCTTCCGACTCGGAGCCAAGAAATGTCTTGAACCTGGAAAATCCAATCACAATCATCTCAAAACAAAAACAGAAAACAAAACAAAAAAACCCAAACACAAAAACAATGAATGCATCTTCAGTAAGTAGGGATTCTGGATTGGAGCGAGTACCTCACTGAGAGGTCTCCGACTTGATCCCCTGCACGGGTGACACAGACGCCCTGGGTGCCCCAGGCTGGTGGCCAGGCCCGCACCCCACTGCTCTGCAAGGGCTGAAGGGCCACCCGTCCACACAGTCATGCCAGCCTGTTCGTGGGATTTGCCGTAAGCCTTGCATTGAGTCTTCAGTGAAGCTTTGACCACGAGACACCAGGAAAGGGGAAGAAAGGCAGCCGCTTGCTCCGCTTGCTCTGACCTTCAGGGACCCAGATAGATTCCTAAATCCTGCAGAGGAAGCACGTGGCTGAGGAAGGACCACAACGCCGTCCTGGTGATTCACCCTGCAGAAGAAGTGCTCAGGGGGGACCAGGTTTGGAGGCCTCGAGGTCGTCTGGGTGGCAGCCAGATGACAACGAGATCCTGGAGCTGTCGGGGGAGCTGGGGCCCCTCCACTCCATCCTCAGTGACGGCCAGGTCAGGGAGCCTGCATGTCATCCGGGCTTTGTGATAGCTCCTAGGAGCCACAGTTCATTGAAACACTTCATGTTTTTTTTTTGGGGGGGGGGGCAGGGGTTGCAATTAAAGCTCCCATTGTCACATAATTAAGACTAATTAAGGGACATCTGGGTGGTTCAGCGGTTTAGTGCCTGCCTTCAGCCCAGGGTGGGATCCTGGAGTCCCGGGATCAAGTCCCACATTGGGCTCCCTATATGGAGGTTGCTTCTCCCTCTGCCTGTATCTCTGCCTCTCTCTGTGTTTCTCATGAATAAATAAATAAAATCTTTAAAAAAAAAAAAAAAAGACTAATTAGAACCAGACAGGGGAGGCTCTCATGTTCTGTCAACCTGAGTCCTGGGCTCTTGCCAGCTCAGCAGGGTGGGGCGAGACAGGCCTGCCCCGTAGAAGGCAGCTTCCCAGACATCCGGCGGGGTACCCCGGCCCGACCGCCCTGGTCCATGAGGGCCCACAGGCGCCCGTCCTCTGGCCGCACATAGGAGCCTCCCACTGGAATGTGTTCCTGGCCCCGGGAAGGAGCCTGGAAGCAAGGCAGGACTTACTCACCCCTGCGTGACTCACCAGGCAGTGAAGCTTAATGCTGGAGAGCTGTGGTCTGCATCGCAGAGACACCAACTCTCAGCTGCTCTGATTTCTCCCCAAATTAAAATCAGGAACAGTTTGAATGCATGAACGGCAATTTTGTGGGCCCCCCCCCCCCAGGACTTGATTAGAACATTCTCAGGATTCTGGTCGGTGAATCAGCCCCGCCGTCCAGGGGATCTGACCACCGCGCTGGGCTCTCGGCTCTCCTCTCTGTGCAGACTGGTGCCATCTGCTTTTCCCTCCTGGCCATGCGCTGTGACCCCTAACACATCTGAGGAGGGAGAGGGTCCTGGCCACACAATCCTGACTGCGGCCCTCCCGAGGGGCCGGGGCCTCTGTTGCATGTGCTCTGGGTGTAGGCAGGGTCTGCTGCCCTCCCCACTCCATGGTTGGGCCAAGGCCTCCTGACTGTCCCACAAACAGAGTGGACGTGTCTCCTGCCACCTGTGTGTGTCCAGGATTCCAGAGCGACTCAGGTCTCCCTAGCCGGAGGGAAGGGAACAGCCCCGCACACCGGGCCTGCTGTCCCCACGGTCCCTGAGCACAGATAGTGGAGGCCACCGTGTCTGGAAAAGGCTTCGGAAATTTGAGTGTGAAGCCCCGAAGAAATGACTGTGGTTCGCTGGGTCCTACCACCCCCGCGGGGACAGCCGAGTGCAACGGAACGCCCCGAAGGAAGGGGTCACAGTGGGGCACGCGTCTCCTCATCTCCTTCCTCCCAAGCCCCCCTGAAACAACACGGGGGACCTGAGGAACCCAGGAAACAGGAAGAGCCTCGGGAACCGGCAGGTAAGAGGGGTGGACTGCGCAGGAGAGAATGCAAACCCCAGCATGTGCGGCACCGTGAGGCCGGCGAGGGGAGAGCCCACCGGGCAGGGGGTCCTGGGAGCACACAGGTGCAGCTGGAAAGGGACGGTGACACTGCACCTCCTGGTCTCGCTCACGTCTGCCCAGAGGACCACGGCCACACCTCTGGACCCAGCCGGCTTCTCTTGGCGCCTGAGACCTGCTTCTTCAGTGTTGAGAAATTTCAGGAGCTAGTTGCAGTCACCTGAAATTGTCCACATGAGAGAGTTTACGCCATGGAAATTGGACATGTAAGTCGCAGTTGCCCCCCAGAGAGCGAACTGCTAGACATTCCCATGCTGCCACACCAGGTACGTGAGGAGGTTTGCCAGAGAAAATCCAGGGGCAGGGGGCCCTCGTGTCGTTTGGGAAGATAGAAAAAGGCATTTTGATACTAGAAAAAAGAGAGGCTATAGGTGAGAGGAGTTGTTCAGAGGGCAGAGCCCTTGGAAAGCAAAACATCAAGTGTACGATTAAACGAAACTGGAAATTTAAAACTGACACGGCACAAATAGAGACACAAAGGAAGAGCTGATAGCCAGATTCTATGTCCCGGGGAGCGATGCGCTGGCGATGGGGCAGGAGAAGGAGATCCAGGGTCAGGGGAGCCGCTGGCACCAGGCCCAAGCCCGGAATCCAAGCTCTGGGAGCAGAAAACAGACCTCGGCTGTGAACACCGGCAACAGCACACTTTCTGTCCGTGGCCACACTGGGGTGCGGGCGGGAACACAGCAGGTGCTCCACCCGAGAAGGGAAGTGCCTCCAGCCTGGCCATACAGCCTTTGGGCCCTGAGTTTGGGCATCGGAAGGGCACTGGCATTCTGAGCAGCAACACAGAGCCCACTGATCAGAGTCTTCCTGGTGTCAGGACAGCAGTTCCCTGCAAATGGTCAATCAGCCACAAAAGGAAATAGATACTTTCAGAGCTGGACAAGGTGCCCACCGCACATGTGGCCCCAATGGTGGGTGCCTGGCTCAGCAGAGAGTCCTGGGTGCGGGTGTGCAGCGGCTTGACCCCCCATGATGTCCTCCGGTGGGTGTCCCTGGAGCACCCGAGACCTACCTGCAGGGCAGGTGCCAGAGTGCGGTGGCCAGATGGGGAGGCCGGGGATCCATGGCATCGGCTGAGCCCTAGGAAAATCAAGGTCGCTGTTAAACCAATAAAAAACCACTCTTCATACAAGAGGGGACAGGAACTCAGAATGTGTGAGTTAGGATGCGGCGGTGGCTCAGCCGTGGGAGCCGAAGTCCCGCACATCTGGGGCTTGGCCTGCAGCCCTGGCTGCGCCCATGCTCACTGCTCCCAGCCCCTGCCAGCCCAGCACGCGTTCTGCCAGGACATCACACTCATCATGCGCCCTCATGTGCAGCCTGGTCAGCAGGAGCCCAGTCCTGAGCAGAGCAGCCCTGGACACGGGCCCTCCCTAGACAAGCTGGAGCGGCGCAGATGGGCAGGCATGGAAGGCACCGTGGCCCCAGGGACGGCCGTCCTCTCAAGGGGCAAACCCCTGCCTCTGGGTTGCAGGGACCTGCTGTCCCAGATTCCGTTCCCCGCACGGTTTAAAAGTAAGGTTGGAGTTTCTCTTCTCCTGTCGAGAAGGGGACAGATGATGCTGAGGTGGCCACCTGGGGAGCCCACGGCACACACCCAGATGCACCGCCGCCACAGGGCCAGGGAAAGGGCCCTGGGAGAGCCACACCACCCCCAGAACTTCGCCCTCCGTAGTCAGGAGCCACTAGGCAATGCCTAGACCTTAAACTCCCAAGTTGCAGGGCAACACATTTTTTTTTAACTTGGAGGTGGAATCAAAAGGAAGTTGAAAGAACTGCAGAGGGTCCTTGAGCAACAGGGTGTGGATGGAGCGGCCCACAATCTGTGCTGCTGCGGGGCGGTGGTGTGGCTACAAAAATACCCCAGCTCCTCAAACTATGCATCACTTTAATAAAAATAAAAACTGAAGACAATAAAGTGATAGATAAAAACAGTTTCACTGAAGTGAAGGAGCCTGATGGTGCAGGAGGAAGAGACACAAACGTGGATGCTCATGAGCCCCACATGCAGGCCGGGCCTCCCCTGCGAGGGGCCCCTCACCCTGTCTGCTGCCCGCCGAGCCCCTGGGAGGATGGGGGTGCCTTCAGCAGGCCACCCGGCACACACACCCCAGGTTCTGGAAGGAGCCTGGGCCACCCTGACCCCCCTTCCCCAGCCCTGAGCTGAGCTGCAGTGTGAGCTGTGGTGCATTGGAGAGCAGGCTGGAGGTGTTAACCCCTAAGTGGCCATGACTCCAGAGATGGGATCTGGCATGTGATCAAACTGAACTACAGACCTAATTTCTTCCATTTAAAATCATATGAAAGCAAATGTGATACTGTGTTTGGCTTGGAGGAGCCGTGCCTTTGGCAGCAGAGCCAAAGTCCTTGGTGTCATTTGAAATGGAGCGAATTCACCCTTGTTCCCACCTGCAGCCCAAGAGCACCCCATCCCCCCACGGGGCAAGAGCAAAGAGCACCCACACTTCTGCCCTGGCCAAAAGCTGCGTGGGCTGCAGAGGCCAAGCCCCCAAACGACTCTCTGGCCTGACACAGCCTTGGGCCTGCAGGCCAGGGTGCGAGATACTGGAAACCATGACTCAGAGGGGCCTCTGGCTCCTGGGCCCTGTTCCAGGTGCCGGCATGAGGCTGCCCTGCACAGAGCTTGGGGCCGCGGCTGCAAGCGCCGACACGTCTGCACAGGGCTGCACCGCAGCTGGGAGTGCCATGGGCACGCGGCTGACCAAGCACGGGGCAGGGGCCCCGACTGAAGAATGGCCTGGAACACAGTGCCCGTGGCAGGCCCAGGGGTGTGGACAGAGAAGTGGGTTGGACAAGCCCACGGGGCCTGAGGCAGGCATGGAAGCAGGTGGTGGGCAACCCCTCACCTCAGGAGGTGCACTCACCTCCTGCTGCTGAGCTTGCTCCCAAACGGATCCGTACTCAGCATTGCCAATGCAGCTGTTCACATGGTGAGGGTGGGACTCTGGGGACCTGAACCCCTCCCGGGCGCCCACCCACGGCGAGGGGCAGGGGCCACGGCCAGGTGGGGCTCCCCGGGCGGCAGGAGGAGGGCACAAGAGGAGGAGCTCCCACCCCTCCACACACTGGACAGCTTTTCCCCAAACCCCAGTCAATTGGAAGGAAGAGAAATATCGGGGGTGGGGGGGGTTGGAATATGGTCATAAATCTGGGAACTGTTTTTACTGCTGCTTCTATTTCAGAGTTTCAGTTTGGAAAAATACTTTTCTGTGCATTGCAGGCACCGCAGTGCTGACTGAGACTAGGGATAACGCAAAAAAAAAAAAACTATAAAAAAAAAAAAAAAAGAGGAATGTGGTTTTCAGACCCAGGAGAAGGGAGAAGAAATCCCAATAAATTACTACTTGTCTCAAGTCCCTTCGTCACATTTAAACTAAACCTTAACTCTGATTTCACTTATTCTCTGCCTCTGCACTGGCGTCCTTGGGCCAGGAGCTCCCCAGCTGCCCCAGGGCATCCTGAGGGCGGAGGGACTGGGGAGTCGCACCTGGGATGCAGAGGAAGAGATGCAGGCGTCCCAGTGAGAGTCGCTGCCGGGACACAAAGCTTGTTGTTTGCATGTTAGATCCGCACGGTTCCCGGGCTGATGCGGGAGGCTCTGCCGTCCGGCTGCGGTTTCCTCCCTGCCTGGCCGTGAAAACATGAAAGGCTATTTTTGCCACGCCATGGAAGTCTGTGCGTGCATGAGGGTGCCAACCCGGATAGGTGGGTTCTAATTCGCTCCAGCTGTGCCGGCTGGCCCCTCTCCGGGCCTCGATGTGGCAAATAAAGGAGCCGGGAAGCAGCTGTGAGCCATCCAGTCACATAAATGGAAATGAGAAGACGGCACAAGCTCCAGACCTGCAGTGCTGCTGCCTTACTCCAAAGCCGCACTCATGGCCCAGCGAGACAGCCGCCCAAACAGAGCCGCCTCCCAGGCCTTGGCCCAGGGACAGGAGGGAGGAAGGCCATTACTGCAGGCCCCAGGTATTCTGGTGAGCCGGAGGCCAGCTGCCGAGGATGCAGGCGCCAGCGACACCTCCAGCTGGCGGGGGCTCTTGGCAGCCGCATCCCCAGAACTGCATCCTGGTGGGTGAGGTGCATATCCGCTGAGGCTGGGGAGGGGGCTGCCCGTGGCCTGGCCTGGCTGCCAGCACCAGGTGATGGGCCCCTACCCCTGAGGCACCCCTGCCACTCCCCCACCCAAAACGGGCACCCAGGGCAAGGCTTGCTGAGGCCCAAGACCAGCCAGAGGGCAGAGGAGCGAGAGATGCAGGCTCCAGCCAGACTCCGAACATCCAGGTGAAGTGACAGTCAGGAGCTCCCCAGGGTGGGTGGCCTCGGGGGATGGGGATCCTGCCCACCCTGCCTCTCATGTCCACGTCCCCATGTCTCACAGCTCCTGGCATCCCTGCAGGATGGCCGCGAGGCCTTGGCGCTTAGTGGTCGGGTCCACACATCTGGCCCAGTGCTCCCTGTCCATCCATTCGTCCATGTCTGCCTCACAATACTGGAGACTCTGAGGCCTGCATCCCCAAGAAATTATTTTCCTCCCCAGCTTTGGAGCAGAAAGCCTGGCACCCTCCTGAGTCATGCACACGGGCACACGGCACATGCTCAGGTACACACACACATGGCAGCCACAGGCAGTCGTGGCAGCCACAGGCAGTCAAGGCAGCGGAGCCAGCAGGCCTGTGTTGTCAGGCCAGGCACAGTAATTGCACAACGGCCACTTTGTGTGGCTCTGGAAGCCTGCACCCTCCTGACATGGGGGACACTGGCCTCTGGCAAGTGAGGGTGCCACCGACCCTGCTGTGGCCTTTCCGTCCTGGGGCAGCAGAGGCAGGGAGCATGTGCGGATTGGGGGCCTACCCTTGGCATGGTCCAACCTCAGTGGCCCTCAGACGCAGCTCAGGCCCTCATGGAGGCCCCTACTCCGGATGCAAACTCAGGCAAGGAGACCCCGAAACCCCACCCCAGGGGGCGGCTAGTAGGGGTCGAGGTAGCTGACGGGCATGTGACAGAGCCAGAGCATCAGGCTGCACACTGTGGGGTCCCCAGGGCATAGGACCTGCAGCAGCAGAGGGCTCAGGATGCACCCCTTCCCAGGGGAGGCTCTCCTGCCAGGGGTCTGGGGAGACATTTGGAAGGAGGTTTAGGAAGACCAGGCCCTGAGCCCCTCGGCCATGCCTGACTCTGTTCTGCCCCAGACGGTCCCCGGGTCTCCTGCTGTCTGGCCCACCACCCTCAGGTCCCATGAGCAGTGGGCCCTGCCTCAGACCTGGGGAGCAGCTGTGGAACCCCAGGCACAATGGAGGCCAACTCTGCCCCCATATGACTCTGCCCCATATGCCCGCAGCCTCTGCTCCCTGAAGCTTCCCCTCAAATTGCAGGGAATGCAGCCAATTAGAGATCTATTTGGGTTAATAGGATCCTATTCTAAAAATGCAAATGTATATGCCCTATTAAAAGGCCATCAGTCATTCACACATTAGTGTGAACGAGTCCGCAGGCTATCCTCCCCAGCCTTCACTAAGGCAGCTACTGGGCTGGTCTGAGCTCCTGGATGGGGTTGCACTGAGGACGCCAGGCCCAGCTCAAGGGTCTGGGCCTCCCCTGTTCCTGCCTCCAGCCTCTGGAGATGCCCTGCCTGTGTGGGCAAGACAAAGCCCGGCCCCAGTACAGGCCTGAGGCCTGAGTGGCAGTGAGGCTGAGAGCTGAGAAGCTTGCAGTCAGAGAACTTCCTGTTCCTTTGGGAACACATGCATCTCTCCAAATCCAAGCCGGCCCATCAGAGCAGCGCCTGCAACCCGGGGGGCTGCTGCAGAATCAGGAGGCGGTGGGCTCGGTGGGGGCGCCAGGGCTCAGGCCGTGACCTTGGGGCCATGGGGTGGACAGTGGGTCTCTGCTGGAGCTCCTGTCTGCCCGTGGCTCTCGTGCTCCCCCTGTCTGCACACGTGCTGTCCCACGAGCGAGCACGCAGCTGTTTCCATTGGGGTCTCAGGTGGGTCCCCCCAACCCCCGGGTGCTGACCTGTGCTGACCTGCCTTGGCTCTGAGTCCCCAGGCAGGAGTTGAGCCTCCATCCGTTCCTGTTCAGCCGCCCACCATATCATCCCCATGTGGTCCCCACGTGTGTGCTCCTCATGTCCTAGTCCGTGTCTACTCTGCTGCCGCTTATGGCACGTACATCCTTTGTCGTCTCCCAAGGAGCCTGGGGCAGCAGAGTCCAGACAAAAGCACAAGATGACCTTTCCCTGGATGAGGAGCATGGACAACGAGTCCACAGTTCCACCTTCCTGTCTGGGGACAGCAGTGGGGAGGGGGTGGCATGGTCCGGGGAGCCCTGGGGCTACGGAGCTGCTGTGTTAGAGCCTGGGACACTGCGGACACCCTTTCCCCACCAGGCTGCTCAAAGCTACAGACACTTACTCATGACCCTTGGGGAGGCCAGAGGTCAGAGACCAGGGGTCCTGGGCCCCACGCCCTCACTGCCCTGGGCTGTGGCTGTGCCGGCTCTGTTCCCACTGGCCTTCTGCTGGCCTCCCTCGAGTCTGTTCCTGGGGGTCTTCACCCCAGCTGTGAGTCAGAATCTTGGAGGCAGCCAGACCGGAGCTCCCAGGATGAGGAGGCTCAGTGTGAGTCGCAGGCACAGGACTGCTCCTGCAGTCCTGGTGCTGCCCACGTTGTTCCCTGCACCCCCCCTCCCCCGCCGCAGGGAGGTGCTATGGTGGCCTCGCACCCAGGGAAGGGCAGAGGCTTGGGAGGCCATGCTGTGCAAGATGGGTCCCCTGCAGCCCTGGCTCCCTGCGAGTGCTCAGCAGAGTACCCAGGCTGGTCCCTGCACCTAGGCCTGCCCTCCCCCTCCATAGGAGCACAGATGACGCACGTGGGCAGCACGTGGCTCCAGGGGAAGGACCTGTGCTGACAGGGAACCACACGCTTTCGAAGACGCAGTTCCAGTTCTGGACGAGTGATGCCCGCAGGGTACCCGGTGTCTCGGGGACCTGCTTCCCACTCTCAAGGGAGCGAACAGATCCAGACAGCTCACCTCCTGGCATGTTATCAGCTGCAGATCCAGGGTCCAAACCTAGCGCACGTCCACACCGTGCCTGTCGCATCCTGGGGCTCACGGTGCCTAGGAGCCAGGGCCCCTCACTTCACTCCCAAGCAGGCAGGATCCACATCCACCCAGCGGCCCTAGCCCCACCTCCCCAGGACCTCCTGGTCCACACAGCCTGCAGCTCAAAGCCCCTCATAGTTCAAGATACTTCCTCAAATTTCCCACAAGTTCTGTATTTTGGATAATGTTGGTTGCTTTCAAATAAGTGGCATCATCAGTAACACACAACAGTCCATGACGAAAAGGCTCACAGGGACACAAAACATTTAACCTGCCACCCTGGACATCGGTGTCTTCCCCATAGTGCAAGCGTCACAACAGAGAGCGGAAGCGAGTAACTGCTTTTTTGGCCATTTAAAAAAAAAAAAAAAAAAAAAAACAGTAACGGGGCAGCTTGGGTGGCTCAGCGGTTTAGCGCCACCTTCAGCCCAGGGTGTGATCCTAGAGCCCCGGGATCGAGTCCCACGTCGGGCTCCCTGCATGGAGCCTGCTTCTCCCTCTGCCTGTGTCTCTGCCTCTCTCTCTCTCTGCCTCTCAAGAATAAATAAATAAAATCTTAAAAAAAAACAGTAACTGTGTTAAGATACACATACTGTAAAATTCATCATCGTAATCGCGGTTCAGTGAACAGTTCAGTGCACTGCATACACTCACGTTGATGAGCTTGTTTTCCTCAGCACCGTGTCCCCAAGGACCATCTGTGTTGTAGCAGGTGCCACAAGTCCCTTCTTTCTAAGACTCAGTAAAGCTCTGTTAGATGGATAGACCACATTTGCCCATCCATTCATCCATCCATGGACATTGGGTTACTTCCACGTTGTAGCTGTTGTGAAGAATTCTGCTGTGAACATGGATGTACAAGTATCTCCTCGAGACCCTCCTTTCCATCTTGAGGGTCCCCACCCAGAAGTGGAATTTCTGGATCCGATGGTAATTCCATTTTCAATGTTTTGAGGACCTGCCATACCGTTTTCCACAGTGGCTGCACGTTTTATGTTCCTACCGACAGTAGGTAGAAACGGGTCCCTTTTCTCCACAGCCTGTTTTCCGTTTTCCTGACCATTGCCATCATCCTGAGTGTGCAGGGGACCTCATTGTGGTTTTGATGAGCGGTTCCCCAGTGATTAGTGATACTGAGCATTCTTTGATATCTTTTTTTTTTTTTTTTGGTCATTTGTGTGTCTTTGGAGACACGTCGATTCAAGTCTTTTCCCCATTTTGGTGCTGGTGGTGAGTTTCAGGAGTTCTCTTTCTGTCCTGGGTGTTAATCCCTTGTCAGATATATGATTTGCAGTTATTGTCTCCTCTTCTGTGGTTGTCTTTTTACTCTGGATAATGTCTTTTGATGTACACGATTTTACAATTTCATGAAGTTCAGTTGGTCTGTTCTTTCTCTTGTTGCTACTGTCTTTGGTGTCACATCCAAGACGTCATTGCCAAGTCCAGTGTCATGAAGCTTTTGTCCTATGATTTCTTCTAAGAGTCTAGTTGTTGTGAGTCTTCCGCTGAGGTCCGTGGTGCACATCAAGTGGGTTATGCATGCAGTGTGACGGGACATCCCGCCCTCACCCCCCACCCACCCATCAGAGGGGCTCTTCCTCCCCTGCACACAGCGTCGATGTGGATTTATATCTGGACTCTCTGTCTTCCTCTGCTCTGAGTCGGCCTCAGTGCTGGTGCCACAGGGTTCAGTGACCACAGCTTTGTAGGAAGTTCTGAAATAGGAAAGCCACGCAGGACACGCTCCAAGGCTGCTAGCAGAACCACCATCTGGGCATCGAGGTAGACACAGTCCCTCAGAGGGGCAGTTCAGTGTGTGTCCTGTGGGAACAGTCAGCATGCTGCTGGGGGTCAGGCAGGCCGCAGAAGGCACATAAGGAAGCTGAGCTGTAGGGACGAATGTCACCGACGGGGTTGAGTGGCTGTTCGTCCTGAGGGGCTCACTCCACTACTGCCCAGGCTGCCCTGTGAGCTGACTTCCCAGAGGGGTCCCGCAGTTCTGAGTGCAGGCTTGCTGGCCGTGGTGGGGCCCAGAGCCCAAGTGCCTGGGGTCGAGAGCCCTGGGAGTCATCCGGGCCGGGCAGCATCAGCTCCTGTGAGGAGGCTTCCTGGGCCAGGGGCTGCGGCCACCCACGATGTCATGCAGGGCCCACCCTGAGGGCTGCCATCGTGCCTTTAGGGATGACCCCAGGCCCCTGGGGGCTCTGGTTGTCCTCACATTGCACAGGCAAGTCCCCAGCAGGTCTGGTCCAGCTCAGAGCTCTCGTGAAGGCCCCCACGGAGGTGGGTCTGCAGTGCTGTAGGTGCAGTAGTGGCCGTGTGGGTGCATGTGGACCCTCACACATGCAGCCCCGTACATTGCCCGCACAGCCAGACTGCACTTTACAGCGGTGACCTGGACCTTGTCAGGCCGGTGACAGGGTGCCGAGTGAGCTGCTGCTTACTCACCGTTTGCTTGGCCAGATCGGGTGGATCATGAAATGCAGAAAAGGTCAGACAGTAGGAGTTTGTCTAGACGTTCTATTTTGGATCCTACCCTCGGAGTCTCTGCAGCAACCGCGCAAACACTGGTATTTTAGCAAAATTATAAAAAGCATTGTTGTCTTCTGGGATCAGGTGAGCACAGCAACACCAGCAGGCCCCTGGCTGCACTCAGAGCTGGGGGAACAGCCCTCAGAGGCCCTCAGCCCCCAGGCCTCTCCTGGCCACGCCTGGATCTGGTGACGAGGCTCCAGTAGGACAGGACCTCACGGGGAGGCCAGGGTGGCCGGCCATGCCCACTCCGCTTACTTCTCATGGGCTTGAAGCGGCCCTCCCACGGCTGCAGAGAGGGCGCTTCCCAGTGCCTGTCCCATCCCAAACCCACGGAGACACAGAGGTGCAGAGAGTCGAGGAAGAAAGCTCTGAGTGCAGAGCCTCCGCAGCCTCTCCAGCCTGCCGAGGCTCCTGGGGCCTGTTCCTCTCTCAGCAGCTCTGAACCCGGGAACCCGGTGGGCGCCCATTGGCACAGCTCTGCCTGCCCACACTAGGGGTGCTGGCGTGAAGCAAGTGGAGGCCGGGGTGCTCGACACCCCACAGAGTGCAGGATGTCCAGGTGTCGGCCCACAGGTGAGAAGCCAGATTTCCAAAACCAGCCCAAGTGATAAAAGAGAGCCCTGTCCCCCAAAATGATCCCGAGGGGTTAAATGCATCTCCAACGTGTCCCTGATGGCTGTCACCGCCACTCCTTCCCCAGGACCTGCTCCAACAGCAGCAAGGCGACGCGCTGCCCTGAGGACCTGGAGCAAACCCTCTGGCCGCAGCGCATCCTCCCTCAGCCGTCCGACCCCATCATCTGTGCCAGGAGCCTGGACCTCACGCCATCAAGGTTCCACAGGCCCCCCCAGCGAGAGCCCCACCCAGTGGGTGTGCCCGTAGCAGGATGTGGTGGGGCGGGGCTGCTTATCTGCGTCTTGGCCACAGCAGGAAGCCTGAGAGGAGGTTGGAATACCCCGCATTTGGGGAGGGATGGTAGGGGCTCGAGGGCACGCGCCCAGGAGGGAGGGAAAGGCAGGTCACCCAGTGGGGAGCAGGCTTGACCCCACACGGCCCCAGAAGGCACTCCGTACACCATACCCACGTGTGTGGGTGGAGGGCCTCCACGTCTCCTGCTGCCCCAGAGCCCCAGCCCACCCTCCTGCCACCCCGTGGCCCCTGGCGACCCTCCTGCCATCCCTGGGGCCCCCACCACGAGCAGTCTGGCTGCAGCCTGCACTGTTTCCGGGGCCTGGGGCCTTGCTTCCCGGGGAGCAGTGGGTCCAGCCCTGTGGGGAGCCCAGGGAGCAACAGCAGAGGCACATAGAAGGCCGGGAGGTCAGGACCCAGGACCCTGAGCTCCGGGCCGCCCATTCCCTGTGGGGAGCCTGGTCCGTCCTTAGCAGCACCTACGGCCACAGGCGCCCCTGGCCACGGCCCCTCCCTGAGACTGACCCTGTGCCCTCACTGACTCCCCGAAGCTCTGGGCCCTACAGCCTTGTGTGCTGAGCCTGTACCCACAGGTTTGGGCACTCCGGGGTCAGAGTCCTTTGTCTGGACCCTCCTGAGAAGGATCACGGGCACCTGATGGGGAGGACTAGGCTGCGCTGGGGGCGTGCAGAGCTCCTGAGGCGTTCCCCACTTCGCCCACCCCCCTCCGCAACCCCAGCGGGTTCTCCTCTGAAACCTCACATTTCACCCAAGCCCGGCGGAGGAGCAGGAGCCGGTGCTGCCACAGGAAGGGCCCTGCCCCCAGTGCTCACCTGCCCGCCCCCTTCTCCCTCCTGCCCACTCCCCATCCCCCCAGACCAGCAGTGAGGTTCCTGGCCCCAGCAAGCTGCCAGCCCCCACCAACCCACATCTGCTCCCTGGTGACTGTGTAGGTCCCCCTGGCTCTGGGGGGCCTGGCCCAACCTGGCAGGCAGCCAGGAACGCAGCAGCTGCCCCCGCCCCCAGAGCAAGCGGGCCTCTGGGAGGGGCTGCCTCACCTCTGTGGAGGCCCCAGCAGCCCCTGCACCTGGCGGGAAGGGGCGAGGATGTGCCGGGGTGCAGAAGGACAGCCAGGCCCCAGCAGCCACTCCATCTGGGGGACATGACCCCTGAGGGGTGCCCGCCAGCCTCTTGCGGTGACCACACCCTTCAGGGAGACTGACATCCTCCCTTGTCCCCTGGGGCTCCACTGCTGGACAGGCAGGGCTGCCCTCTCCCACCGCACCCGAAGGGCAAAGGGTCCACAGCGGGGCTCCTGGGCGAGGTCACCCTGGGAACGCAGGCTGTCTGCTTTCCTAGGACACAAGCCTCGCTGGGGAGTGTGCCCTAGGCAGGGGCTGCAGGGGGGTGGGCATAAACAGCTGAGCACGGTGGGCCCAGTGGGTCCCTGGGAGAGGCCTGGGCATGCCTGCCCCAACCACTCACCTCCTCTGCACCCCGAACTAGGCCCTGTCCTCACGCAGCCACAGCCACTTATTAGCAGTGACCTGGGGACGTTTCCTTCCAGGAAGGGGGAGGCGGGGTATGGGGTGGGCTGGGGGCTCTAACCCGAGAGAGAGAGAGAGAGAGAGAGAGAGAGAGAGAGAGAGAGAGAGAGAGAGACGCACTTCCTGACTCACGCAGCCTCCTGGGGGTTGAGGACCCTGCCGGTGTGAACCCCCAGGCTGGCCCCCCATGTTTCTGGTGTGAACCCCCAGGCTGGCCCCCCATGTTTCCCGAAACACGGCCCTCTCCAGGGTGGGGGGCCTGCCCTGGCCTTGCCCTGCCCCAATCCCAGCACGTGGTCCCCCACAGACCCCCTTGTACCTTCTGGAGGTGAGGGGGCAGGCCTGCAATGGCTGGAGGTGCCCCCGGGCCCCAGGCCGCGACCCCCAGAGGATGGTGGAGGTGCCCACCCTTCACACTGCAGCACAGGTTTGGGAGGCCTAGGGCCATGCGGTGCCTCGTGGGTCCCTCACAGGCTGGGGGCAGCTCTGGAGCCTCCCCCTATAGGCCCCCATAGCCCCCACTCCCCCCAAAGCCTCCATAGCAGTAAAGTGGGTGTAACTGAACACGTGCCCTCCTCCCCTTTACATGTGGAGACTTCTCCAGAAGCGTATTCTGGGCACTTAGGTGTCAAGGGCTCTTCCGGGAAATTGCATTCCCAACCCCAAGGGCACGCTCCTGCCTGCCCCACTCACATGAGGGGGCTTCTCCTGACAGCATGGGGGGAGGGGGACTCGGGGAGGGTCCAAGGGTCTGTCAGCCCTAGCTGCCAAGGCCCCAGGAGCTGCCTAGCTGTGCAGACGCCCTGCAGCCGGACTCTGGTGACCCATCTTCCCACCTACTGCTTTCCTGGAGGGCCAGGGTCAGAGGACAGACTGGGGCCCCACATCACCCCTGACTGACTGGAACTTTGGCCACCCGCATGCCACCTCCCTGTGCCCTGCAGCATCCCCCAGACGTGAGGCCTGGAGCTGCCCCCAGGGTGACAGGAGGCTCAGGTTGCTGTGGTCCCCGAGGTCAGCTCTTCTTCACTGACGGCAGCCGTAGTATGGGGCTGCCTCCAGGAGAGTGGGGTCAGGAGGCTTCCTGGGGACCCCATCCCGTCCTGGGCCTCTCCCACCCTGCATCCCGGGCCGCCTGGACGGGTGAGGGTGGGAGCTGAGCTGGCAGGTTGGGCTGCGGCTGACCCCCCCACTGCCCCGCCATCTTCCCTATGTAACCGGAAAGTAGCCGTGGGGACCCAGTGTCTCCAGGACCCCCCGGAACCTCCACGTGAGGGCAGGACTTGGTCACGTCTGGTCCAAAAGCAAAATGGACAGAACAGGATGGCAAGGTACCTGCCCAGCTCCCGGTGCTGGCCTTGGGCACAACCCGGTGCCCTGAGTTTCTCCTCAGGTCCATGGCTTCTGGGTCCCCCTGTGCCTGTGCTGACATCCAGGCCTTGGCTCCCATGGTTGCTTCCAGGGACAGACTCTTGCCACTCAGAGGTCCTGCCCCAGGGTTCCCAAGCCTCCCCTCCCCTCCTCCCTCCTCCTACCCCCTCCCCTCCCCTCATCCCCTCTCTTCCCTCCTTCTCCCCTCCTGTCCCTTGTCCCTTCCCCTCCAGGATGCAGCTGCCAGGGAGCTGAGCTCAGCTACCCGCAGCCCGTGGCCACAATCCCCTGGGACCTGGGGGTGGGGATGGAACTCCAACAGGGCTGGTGCAGGCCCTGCAGGAAGATCCCGGGTGAGGCCGAGGGCTACAGGCTGCAGGCTGCAGGCACACCTGCTGCCACACGCTCCAACACAGCAACGTCCGTCACCCGGGAGCCCTGGCAGATGGCCGCAGGAGGAGGCGCCCCCACGGCATGCCCTCGCCCCAGGCCGGTTTGGGGAGCTTACCAAACTGCATCCCATGTGCCCCCCACAGCATCGACCCCAAGGGGAGCCTGCCCACAAGACCACAGGCGGGGTCCCCGCTTCTCCTTGGAGAACAAAGCCTGGAGCCCGTTCTTGCTGTGGCCTGGCCACTGGTCCCAGACGGGGCTCCGAGCTGCCGGAGACGTCACATCCAACTTCCTGCTCACGGGGTGTCAGGGGAGTGGAGGAAACCATGTCCCGCCCTCTGTCCCTGTCCTCCGCAGCCCATCACCCGGGGAGAGTGGGGGACCTGCCTGGGAAGGACACACGACGCAGGAACAGGAGCAGCGCTCCCCACACGAGGGCAGGCAAGAGATGAGCCACTCCTGTGCCCCATCGTTTACCTCAGATTTTTTAAAACACAGAATTCCACAGTTGGATGTGAGCAGTTGTGGACAAGGACAGCAGAGCACAACTGAGGCTGACCTGACGTACGCGGCAGCCTTGCCGGGGCGGGGGGCGCACCACAGACAGTGTCTATGGGAACTGCCCCTTACAGACAGGAAAACTGAGTCCCACCGGAGCCAGGTGCTCTGCTTGAGGCCCAGAAGAAAAGAGGGTTTTTTCCTGGTGTAAAATTCTACTAGCGTCCTGTGTCCAGCTGTTTCTCATTAATTTGTTTAAAAAGCAGCAACGGTGAGAGGAGGGAGCAGCTCTCCAGCCCTGGCACACGACAAACTAGTGCTGGGGGCGGGTGCAGCCTGCAGGGACACCAGGGACCTGGCAGGGCTCACGTCTGTGTCTCAACCACAGAGTCACTGCGGTGGGGCTGGGAGATGCAAACAGTCCGGGGAGCCCAGGGCCCGGCCTGGAACCTTCCCTCCAACACACCTGCCATGAGAAACCCATCAAATTTAAAGCTAGAGTCATAGTCATTTCTGTCATTGGGCAGGAAAACCAACCCTTATGAAGGCGACGTATTGTTTGAACTGTACTTTATTCCATACAACGTCCGTAAAGCAAGTACATGTTAATAAATGCAACTGAGGGTACAGATGGCACTTCGTTTCCTAACAGGACCTGATCCCAGAGTGGATGGCTGGCGTACGATGCTTCCATTACGGGAGCTACAGTAATCCCTTAATCTTGCCCTAACGCCCAGCAGCGAGTCTGCACCCCTCCCCCAGTGGTGCCCTGAGGCTGCTGTGAGGAAACCCAGTCAGACGCCACAGGTCCCTGTCAGCGGAGAGTCCATGCTGGGGACAGACGGTCCTTGTGGGATTCACACGTACTGAGGGCCTGGAGCAGCATCCCCACACCCACAGCCCTACTCACACAGGCCCCTCAGGACCCGCCCATAGGCCTGCCCAGGACGTCTGTGTGTCCAGGAGGGTCCATGTGCCCAGGAGGGTCCATGTGTCCGGGAGGGCCCATGTGTCCAGGAGGGTCCGTGTGTCCAGGAGGGTCCATGTGTCCAGGAGGGTGTGTGTGCCCAGGACGGTCAGTGTGTCCAGGAGGGTCCATGTGTCCAGGAGGGTCCATGTGTCCGGGAGGGCCCATGTGTCCAGGAGGGTCCGTGTGTCCAGGAGGGTCCATGTGTCCAGGAGGGTGTGTGTGCCCAGGAGGGACAGTGTGCCCAGGACGGTCAGTGTGTCCAGGAGGGTCCATGTGTCCAGGAGGGCCCATGTGTCCGGGAGGGTCCGTGTGTCCAGGAGGGTGTATGTGCCCAGGAGGGTCCGTGTGCCCAGGAGGGTCCGTGTGTCCAGGAGGGTGTGTGTGTCCAGCAGGGTCCGTGTGTCCAGGAGGGTCAGTGTGTCCAGGAGGGTCCGTGTGTCCAGGAGGGTCTGTGTATCCAGGAGGGTCACCGTGTCCAGGGCCCCTTCCTGGGCCCTCAGCCCTGGTCTTACCTTGACCCTGATGGCCGCCCCCTAGCTGCCAAGGGCTCCTTAGAGAATGGGAAGGGTCCCAGGAGGAGCACCTGCAGGAGCAGCAACCCAGGCCTTTGTTTAAGACAAAAACGTGGAATGAGTTGATGTTTTTCAAATACAAATAAAACTGAATCATTCGTATTCACATGGAATCTGATCTGGTCTTTGCCTCTTCCCTCACAAGGTAGAAACCTCAGAAGGTGGCTTTGCTTCCTCTGGGCTGCAACCAGGGTGGTGGCACAGTGGAGGGTGGGGCACTGCCCTGGAGGGGTTTCTCCGAAGCTCAGACTCCTTCCTGTGATCCGGCCCCTCCCAGGACGTGGGCACCTGCGGGAGCAGCTGGGTGACAGCCATGAGGAGAGGCCACAGGTCCATCCCCCGGTCCTCAGTGACAGACCAGCCTGCCAGTTCCCTTCTCTCAGCCACATTTCTGCCTCCAGGATTTTCTTTACTATAAGCAACCTGAATCCCTTTTGGGGACAGACAGGTGGCGATACCTGGATGCAGGGGCGGGGGAGGGGAGAGAATCCGCCCTGGCCGCCTAGGCGACTCCTGCCCCGCACATGGCCTTGGGCCCTCCTAGCACCAGGCTCCTGGGACCACACCCTGAGGTGCACCTGCGGACACGTCTGCCACAGACATGCCAACAAGACAGGAAATGTCCTTTCCTATTAGCATACTGACCGCATGACGGCGTAGATCAAGGTAAGGATCCGTCCACCTTCCTGCGGAGACAAAGGGGCTGCCTTGCCAGGACCCTGGGCATCTGTCCGCGCAGCAGGGAGGGCGTGCGTTCCTCCAGGCACCCAGGGGTGGCCAGGAGGGTCGGGGGCCCACCCTGAAGGCGGGCTGGTCCTCGTTCCCACAGACCGCCCCTCCCTGCAGATGCAGTGGCTTTAGTGTTCAGGCCCCATGCCCTCAGAGCCCTGGGGGTGGGCACCCCGGACCATCTGCCATCTGCTCATCAGACCCCAGGTGGTCCAGTGTCTGGGCTTTGGCCTCAGGGGTGCTGTCTGTCCTCCCTGGGGCCCAGGGATCTGAGGGCGGGAACCCTCCGTCCAGGATAGGGACCCTGGCCGGGCTCTGACCACCTCCTGCAGCCCGCGACCCTAACCAAGCCCCCAAACCAGGCAGCTCCAATCCAAGGACATTCACTCTCTTGGACACCAGCAACCTGAGGTCAGGTTGCCAACACTGTGTGCAGAGCATCTGGAGAAGACCCATCCTGGCTTGTCCAGCATCCGCGGGGCTGGCAGCCCTGGCCTTAGACCCCGTGTCCCGTCTGTCTCCATCATCTTGAGGCTTCTCCGTGTGGGGTCTGCGGCATCCCTCCTCCTACAAGGACACCAGTACCACACCAGGCTCACCCTAGTCCAGGACGATGTCCTCTGCACTCATCACACCTGCAAAGACCCGAGGTTCCCGGTGGGGAACCAGCGGGGCCAGTGGTCAGTCCTGCCCACCCCGTCTCTGCAGCAGGGGCATCATGAGTGTGCTCACCCCATCCCCCGGGCCCAGGGCTGCCCTTTCAGTCTCTCTCCGGGGCCTCAGACCCCCAGCAGCCGCAGCTTTTGATCAGCTGTGGGCCCACATGGACAGTGTCTAACAGCCTCGTGGGGCCCCAGGCTGACCCCAAGCTGCAGAGCACGGCTGCAGCAGGCATGCCTCCCCGGGTACCATGCAGGGTCTGCTCCCCACTCAGCAGCTCAAAACGGCCCCTCTTGCGCCTCACCCGGGACACCAGGCAGACAGCCCCGAGCTCACAGGAGCTGGTCTCCTCTGTGTCCAGAGATCCCCAGTCCTGGCCTGATGACCTGACCTGATGTCCTGACCCAACACCTGGCGAAGCCCAGGAAAACGTGCCGAGGTCGTGAGGGCAAGCAGCATTGGTAAGTGCGCTGTCCTCGGACCACTGCCAATTGGCACTGAGACGTCACGAATTCTGTGAGACGCATGAAGCCCCTGCTCAGATCTGGGTGCATCCCCCGCAGAACCCACCGAGACGCTGTTTCCAAAGGTGCCGGCCCCACGTCCTGAGGCGCATGGGGGGTAGGACCCCAGGGCTGGGCGGCAGGCAGGCTCTGGGGCTACAGCTGAGACAGCAAGAGGGTGGTGGGCTACACCCTGCCCATCAGGCTCCAACCGCAGGAGGGTGGTGATTGCTGTCCTCGCTGAGGCTCCTCTTCCCCTCAGGACTGCGGATCTAAACGGCTC
The DNA here is from genome assembly GCF_003254725.2 of Canis lupus dingo. Classification (NCBI taxonomy): domain Eukaryota; kingdom Metazoa; phylum Chordata; class Mammalia; order Carnivora; family Canidae; genus Canis; species Canis lupus. The sequence continues at coordinate 809,790 of NC_064243.1, read as the reverse complement.
ATTTGGGAAGGGGTCTCTGGTCGTCCTTCACTCTCACATTGTCCACCTGCACAGCCGGACCCGAGGGCATGGGCAGCGCATCCTGCGAGGTCCTGACAACCAGGATATCTTGCCCTGCGTGGTGAGAGCCACACAGCCCCTCCCCACTCAGGCCAGCCCCCCCCACTGCCCGCTGCCCTGTGTGGTGCCAGGAGCAGGAGGGTGCTGCCCCTGGGACCCTGCGGGGCGACCCCCTTTCCATCCCCATCGGAGCCCAGCAGAGATCTGAGGGGAGACCCCAGTGCCTCCTGGAGGGGCTCTGGCTCAGTCCTCCCCACCTGCTCCCAGTGGGGTCAGCAGAGCATGCTCTCGGCATCACACCCTTTATCAACTCATGCCCCTTGGGATGACCCTACCCCCGGGATGGGGCCTGAGGTAGGAGAGTTGTCACTGGGAGGGAGCACCCATCCTTGAAAGGCAGACCCCCACCACGACCCCATGTCACCAGGCCATTAGGGTTGGCACTCGGGGCTGAGCCCGGGACCCGGAGCTACTGCAGAGAGACCCCAAATGTGTCCAGACACAGGGACAGGAAGAGTTCTCTTTTCCACTCTACCTTAAGGAAGAGGTTTTACTCTCCCTGTAATTTGAATTTAGTTCTAAACTGTTTAATAAATTTTTCGTTTTACATAAAAGTCTCAAAACTAGTAAGACGGGTCATCCTGGAGTCGCACCCACTATAGCAGCTGCAACACCTCCCTCAGCGGTGAAGCCCGACCCCGTCAGCGCTGTGCGCATGCATGCGGTCAAACCAGGGTGAGCACGTCCTTGGTACCTGGACCCATCGTTGGCTCAGACTTACCACGCACCCTGGTGCCCGCTCCCATGCAGGGCCCCGTAGGTCAGATGCCCTGTTGGGACCTCGGCCGCCCAAGGCTCCTCGGGCTGAGACCGCCTCACACTGTCCTCATTTCTGACAAGCGGTCAGTGTTGAGGACGTTTGTAGGGTGCCCTCGGAGGGGTGCTTGGGGGAAGAGGTGATGAGCCGTGCCCGGGGTCCCGGGGGTATCCACACAGAGCCACCGGGGCAGTAGTACACTCTGCCTCCCCAAAGGGGAGCCTCCAGGGCTACTTCCAGCTCCTGCACACTCACCCCTCACACATGATCCCTGAGCTCTGCAGGAAGTGGGCTGTAGCCCCCGTTATACATGGCCCGGACCCCGCCCCTGCCGGCTTCTCCTGGAGACCCATCCCTCCTGTCAGCCCTGGGGCTGACCTGCCTGCCCCTGGGCACCCGCAGTCCCGCCTCCCTCCCCACCATCACTCTAGGGTCCCAGGAGTAGGTGCTCATGCATGGCTGGGTCAGCCCCTGTGACCCGTCAGCCCACCAGCCACTCTGGCCCCCATGCCCTGGGTGAGGACCTGCAAGGGGCCAGGGCCCCCACGGACCAGCCTGGGTGACCTGTCCCCAGGCTGGAGGCACCTACATGGCCCTACATGGGGACAGCACTGGGGGAGACAGCCTGCCCCTGGCCCGGGGAGGCACCGCCCAGCTCTGCCTCAATGGGGCCCATCTGTGAAATGGGCTCCGAGCTCTGCACACACGTGTGGGGCCTCTGGGGCCTGAGCCATGTCTCCTCAGAGCCTCCAAGCACAAGATGTGCTGACAGTGGGGCCGCCCCCAAGTGAGAAGTCACACGGGTGGCCCCAGGCCTCCGGCAGATGAGGATCAGCACCTCATCTGTCAGCCGTGAGCTCATCTGAGGCCCCGCCAGACAGGTAGCCCCGTGGCAGGAAGAGGAGCCCCAGCCTCCATGACCACACTGCCAGTTGCAAACCTTGGGGAGTTGGGGGGCTCTCTGTGCCCCCCCGACCCACTGCCCCAGCTGCCCCTGGGGGACTGGCCTCAGCCAGGAGCTGGCCACACAGATGCCCCCTTGCCCAGGGCCGGCCCCGTCCCCAAGCATCCTGTTTCATGAGAATGTCCTGGAGCAGTGGGGAAGGCCATGCATAGGGCGCTTTGGGGGTGCCCCACCACAGACGAGCCCCAGGGTGTCCAGGCTGCCCCCCGGAAGGCTCCAGCTTCCACAGTGGCCCTGAGAGGCCCCCAGGCCCCCAGGGTCGCCCAGGGTGCGCATGTCCCTGCAGGGCTCGTCCTGGACGGGACCCCATCCAGGGTTGCCTGGTGGACCTTTGCCAGGACCTCAGGCCGCAGGGAGTATGGGAAGTTCCCATGGGCTTGATGTCCAGGAGCAGAGGCAAGAGGAGCGCCAGCCGTGATCTAATATTCCCTCTGCTGCAAGGATTGCATGCTAACGGACGCAGCCTCTTCATCAAGCTCGGCCCCTGAGTCCTTTAAACCACGCAACTTTCAAAGAAACATGTGTCTTTCCAAATTAGTTTTGTATCTAAGGATAATAAGACAGTAAGAGTCATATTAATTAACTTACAGGAGCCCTAGGGATGCATCTGCAGGTTGTTTTATTTGCTGCCAGGGCCTGGATGTCTCTCAGGTGGAGAGAATGCCCCAGACGCCCGCCAGGCACGTCTGGACATCAGCTGCTGCTTCACACAGACCTCTGCCCGGGGTTGCAGCACACCGCCCGTCCTGACCCGTCCCAGCCGCCCCTGTGCATGAGGAGGACTCATGGGCAGAGCCTGCCTGGGGGCCCAGCAGCACATTGAAACATCACGGAGAAAACCCTTCCTGCGAGTGGAATCCTCAAAGTTGGGGATCGGACTGTAAACGCAGAGGCCGGCGTGCTCGTCCACCTGCGCCTCTAAGGCCCGTGGCAGGAGGTCCCAGGCTGAGCAGGGGAGCATCCACGGGGAAGAGCCGAGGCCTGGGCCCATCCACACTGTCCTGCCTCTGCCGCACATAGCCCTGGCCTGGTATGCTGGGTGCAGAGCTGACTCCTGCGGGCTTGGGAGCCTCCTCAGCCACGTACCATGCTCTGCCGTCTAAGCTTGACATGAGGTGGCTGTGGAGTCAATGCTGGGGGCCTCCTCACTCGCTCACTTTACGGCCCATCACGCAGGAAGCGTGAGGACAGCCAGAGTCACCTCCTAGGACCCAGGGCTTTCCTATACCCGCTGACCTGCCCAGGGGCATCTGGACGGTGGGGCCACAAACACACAGGATGGGCTCCCAAGGCACCAGGTCCCTGCGAGGCAGCCGGTGTGACATCGAGCACGGCGGGCAGGCGTGAGGACCTCTGGGGCCAAGCAGCCCCATGTCCCTGGACAGCAGGAGGCCTGGCTCCAGAGGCCCCCCTCCCCGGGCTGCTCACAGTCCAGCCCCGCAGAGCATGGCCACGGGTGCCAACACAGGGTCGAAGGAGACCCTACAGGCGAGCCAGGAAGTAGAGTTCGGGGTAACGAGCCCAGGGGTCAGTGCGGGTGGGTGGGGGGATCCAGGCTCTTGACCCAGGTAAGGCCCAGCTTTGCCCCTCAGATGCTCCGGGAAGTCGCACAGAACCCAGTGCCTGAGACCCAAACATCCTTCAGAATCAAGGACTTTGTGGTGCTTTCTCTGTGGCTCCAGGAACTCCCCTGCTTCTCACCTCCTGCTGCCCCAGAAAACAGAGGCATGAGCAGAACACGGCTGAGGAGCAGCTGAGGGCACTGCACCCCCATTTCCCGTGCAGAGGGTGGCTTGTGGGCCCTTCTGGGGACCCCAGGTGGGGGCAGAACATAGACGGTGGCCTCCAGCACTGGCGGCCCGGCTGCTCCTCCTCCACTGCCTGCAGCATCTCTGCAGTGGGATCCCTGCAATGCCCACCCCCCAAGCCCACTCCCCTCCCAGGAGCCAGCGAGTCCAGGGCCCAGGGACCGGCCATCCCAGGGTCTAGCTCTGTGGGCTGCGCTGACCCCACCACCCCCTAGTCCAGTGTGTGGGTTACAGGCCGGCGGCCCCTCCAGGGCTGGGGGCTCAAGGCTCAGGCCAACGGGGATGGCTGGGACATGCCCACCTCGAGCTTGGCCAAGCAGGGTCCCCAGGGTCCTGGAGGTCTTGCCTGGCCGCGGCCTCTGTGGGTACCTGCATCCTCCAGCCTGCATCCTGGGGCCCGGTGAGCACCACTCTGCAATGTCTCCCACCCTGTGCTGTCCACCCCATGCAAGCACAGCTCAGGGGAAGTGGCACCATTTCTAGTCAGACCATAGGGTCCCCTGGCCTCGCTGTGCATGTTCTGGGCAGTGGGGGCAGGCGCCTGGTCCCAGCGGCATGCGAGCTCAGAGTGCCTGGACTTGGACCATCCGCACGGGCAGCCAGCCTGTGTCCTGGGTGCTGGACACAGGTCCCCCAAACAAGCCCACCCCGCCCCGCCCCAGTGCCCCCGCCCCACCTCTGACAGGGAGAGAATGGTGGCTTTGAAGGTACGTCAGAAGTGTAATCACGAGATAGAAGACAGAGCAGCTCCGTGTGGAGGGAGTGCAGGGTTTGCGGTGGACGGCCGGGCCCAGGGCCTCCAGGGCTCACAGCACCCGATGCCCTCATGCTGCACGCCTGGGCTTGCAGAGCTGTGGCCGTGTGGGTCCTCGGCCAGAGTCCTGGCTATGAACCGGGAACCAGCCTCCGCCAGCCCTTGGGGCTCCTGGGCAAGACAGTAGCCGGCGTGGGGCGCACAGCCTGACACCTGGCTCTCCTGTCGCCTCCCTGACGCCCCCAGCAGGAGTGGACATGCTAAGAGTGCCAGTGTCTGGTGCGTGCACCACACAGGAAGCCTTGCTCCGGCCGTGCACAAGCACATACGCCTGTTTACACACGTGCGAGTGCCGTGCCTTCACACAGAATGCGCGGACTTGATACATGTGTCTCTCACCGTGTGGAATCACCGAGGTCGCACGTGTTTACACACGTGCGAGTGCCGTGCCTTCACACAGAATGCGCGGACTTGATACATGTGTCTCTCACCGTGTGGAATCACTGAGGTCGCACGTGTCACAAGCCAGGAAGCCGCTGCCCGCCCCCCGCCTCCCCCCACCCCCAGTGAAAGTCATTGCTTCCCAGGCAGGCTGGTGTCAAGGACAAGTTCCCGTAGTTCACGGTACTTACGTCCTGCAGAGTCTGCAGCCACTGACCTGGGCTGGTCCCCGGCGCTGCTGCACCAGTTCCTGCTACAGATGCTCACGGCATGTGCGTCCCCCGAGCGCCCTGCCACCTGCCATCCACGTGTTTCTGATTCAAGTCGCCGTATTCGCCACATACTGCAGACCCGCGGCTGCTGAGTTGGTGGCCAAGCCTGAGGCCTGTCTCACACTCGGGGTTTCTCTGCAAGCCGTGTCCTGCCCTCGTGGCCCCAGACAGCTTCCCGGCACTTCGCTAGGGGGCATTTTAAATGGTGAAATCACCAAGAAAAACACACAAATGCGAAGGGCAAGGCCGCAGGACCTGTGGTGAGGCAGGGGTACAAGGGGGAGCAGCCTCTCCGCAGAGCATGGAGCCCGACATGGGACCCCCAGGCCCCAGGATCGCAGCCTGAGCCAAAGGCCCCTGGGCACCCCGAGAGCATGTGTGAGGGCAGGAGGCAGTAACGCTGGGGCAGCCCTGAGCAGCGTGGCCGCACACACACCCGGCCAGGCAGAGCCTCCCCTGGGCCCAGGGCCATGTCTGCGTCAGCCGGTGTGGGGGCGAGGACCGGGTGGCCCCGTATGCCCGTCAGGGATGAGACCTCCCCTGCGTCTCAGTCCACACTGCCTGACGCTGCCTTGGCCACACAGGCAGCTGAGCCCACAAGGGGACCTGCTGCCAGCTCCATCACTTTGTCAGGTGAGGCCCTGCATCCAAGTGCGAATTGAGCCGAAGGCTGAGCCTAGGGCCCTGGGGCAGAGAGGCTCGTACGGTGACAGCGCCTGTCCAGGGCCAGGTGAGTCCCCTGGGGCAGGGGTCAGGGGGAAGGCGCCGCGGTGAGGACTCCCACTCACTGGCTTTCTGGCTTCTTGCACCAACAGCAGGTCTGTGTTACAGCCTCACCCGTGTCCTGCAAGGAGACTCAGACAGATAGCCAAGCGGGAGACCGTGGGTGGGTGCCCGTCGGGCCTGTGCCCACAACGTTCCTGCCCTGCCAGCCCCTGGTCTCCGGGGGCCCCTGCCACGCCGACTCTGGTAACTTCAACGCCCAGCCTGAGAGCAGACAGCCCGACGGAGCAGCCACTTTGGAGCCGCCTGTGGTCTCAGGGACTTCCCCGTGGTGACACCTGGCACTGCGTGTCTCCAGGCCTGACGCCCCCACGTCCCTGCGGGGGAAGGAGGAGCAGAGGCCACCATCGGGTGGACACACACAGTGTGTGGACCATGACTTGTGCGGCTCCCTGTGTCCTCCTGCAAAGCTGCCCCGCTGATTCCAAGGACTCCTGAGAAGGAGCAAGCAGAGCCCCTGGTGGATGTTCCCGGCAAGCACCCAGCTGCTGAGCAGGGGGACAGGCCATCAGTCTCAGGTCCTAGGGTGGAGGATACCCGGGGAAGGGGAGCCACCAGGACTCTTGGGCCCCTGGCAACCAGCCAGGGATTTCCTCCGCGGTCCCCGTTAGCTTGCCCAGATAAAACAGCAGGTGCTGAGTTAGACTTGAGTTTCAGAAAACCAACAGAATATTTTAGTATAAATATGTCCCAAATTATTTATTGCTCAGCCGAGAAGGGAGCAGGGAGCAGGCCTGTCAGCCTCTGCGTGACCCTCCTTGGCGGCTTCCTGGGCACTGGCACAGCCCCCCCCGCCCCCCCCGCCGGTGGATTCCCAAGGGGCTTCGGGAACAGCCAGCTAGAGACAGCACAGACCAGGGCAGAGTGAGGGACCGGCGGGGGCGAACCAGGACCCACCTCCATTGAATGGGTCTGGGGCTGCCTGTGTCCTCCAGGCTGTGGCACCTTGAGGGCGGTGGGAGGACCAAGGACTGGATGCTGAGGGACGGTGGGGCCGAGCCCGGCAGGCACCCGTAACCAGTTCCCACTAGCGCCATACCTGACTGGCCCCAACTCCATGGCTACCAAGTGAGTTCCAGGACCCTGGACCTTGGAGAGGTCCAATGGTGGGGAATCCTACACCAGCTCCCCCAGCTCTCTGAGAGCCCTGCAGTGGACTCATGTGGGTGGAACCTTAGAGGGGGGCCCAGAGGCAGTGACCCTGTGAGTTCTGTGCCTCTCTGGCCCCCTGGTCATGAAGGCCCCCTGGGCTCTGGGCCCGGGGCAGGAAAGAGGGGAGGCTACAGTAAGCACAGCCCCTGGTCCCCAGCATCCCCTGCAGCCTCAGCAGCAGAAATGCCTCAAGACAGATCTGCAGAGCAACAGCGATCTCCAAGTTGGGGTCCCCAGAACGGGTTTGGTTTCCCCAAGATGGGGTCTTCCTTACTCCTCTGCATGCTCCCTCTTCAACCAGTGGCCCTGCCCCCTGCATAGCCCTGGGGCGGCACCAGACCACTGGGCAGGCTGCCCCGAGGCAGGATGACATCACCTTCCCTGGCCCCCTCTTGCGGGATGAGGCAGAGTTGGCCTCCACAGTCAGAAGCATGTCACTGTGAAGTGTTAGGTCACTGGGGATACAGGGGATACAAAGACCCTAAAACCCTTTGGTGAGAAGGGTCAATGGCACTGGAGCGGGGTGTGGGGGGGGGCACCGGCTGCCTACAAAGTGGCTCCCTGAGGGCTGTGACCCCAGGATCATGACCTGAGCTGAAGGCAGACACTCAACCACTGAGCCACCCAGGCATCCCTTGCATTAAATTTTGATAGCAGGTTAGCAGCCATGGAAGTCTAATAGGTCTTAGTGAGAGAGGAATAATTTCCCAAATGGATCAAAATAAATAATTTACTGTTGAATCCTTTTGCCAAAAAAGGCAGGTCTTGTTTGCCATGCTCATCGCCCTCCTTTGGGCCAAAGTCTCAGTGGGGACATTAGGAGGGGACCTCAGGGACCAAAGGTAGGGAAAGTGAGGCGTTGGCACTGCAGATGAAGACCCCGTCCAGAAAGAAAGGCACCGGCTGACCCCCAGAGCCTGCAGTGTGTAATTCAGCACCCAGGTCCTGCCCTCCATCCGCCCACACACAGGAGCCACGCGTGCTCCTGGGGTCCTGGGAAGGAAGACTTTTAAAATACCGTCTGAGAAATAACAAAAGACGTCATCAGTGCCAACTGGCCATGAGGCCAAGTGAGAAAAGCCAGTCGCCAGGGACCAGGTGCCATCGATCTCATTCACAGAAGAAACCAGAACGGGCAAAAAGAAACCAGAACAGACAGGAATTCAATGCTTGCGGGGTGTGGCAGGCGATGGGCAAGGGGCAGCAGCTAAGGAGCGGGACAGGTGGTAAACACGCCCTAAATCCACCATGGCGTTGGTTGCACGAGCCTGTGAAAGTACAAAAACCACTGATGTTTTTAAAGTCATTGCAAAACAAACAACAAATGAATAAAAAGCAGCTTTTGTGAAAAGTATGGAAACAGCATCGGATGCCAGAAATGGGTGCCCTAACCCTTGAATCTGCAAACGAGGAAGCTGGGGTATGGAGAGGGTGCCAGGCTCGCCCATGGCCCTGGTGGGTCACACGCCTCGTCTCCAAGTCCTGGTCCATGGCCACAGCTCATCACTCAGCTCACCTGCAGAGACGCCGCACTTCCCTGGGTGAACTGGCTCTGTCCACACAGACTGAAGGAAACAACACAGACGCTCCCCCTTGGCCTTCCACCCTGGGCCACCTGGAAGCTGGGGTCAGAAAGGCCCCGCCCACAGGAGCACGCCCTGCAGCTGCAGCATCTGGAAGCGGTCATCGTGGGAGGCAGGAAGGGTCTGGGAAGATGACCCCTTGGGCCGGGCTGGCGCAGTGTCTCTGTGCTCCCAGGAGCACTCCAAGGACCACCGGTTCTGCATCCTGTGCAGGCCATGCGTGGAGGGTTGGTGCAACTGGGGCCCAATGGGATCAGGAACCCGCCCTCTGCCTGCTGCATTACCACAGAGTGTGTTGGAGCTGCCGCTGTGGGGTGTTAGCCATGGGGCCCCAGAAACATGCCGCAAATGGTCCCACAGCCAAGGAGGCTGCACCTTGCAGCCCCAGGGCGGGAGTGACCCCTGGTCCACCATAGGGACTGTCCCTGGGGCTCTGGCTAGGCCCTCCTCCTGTTGAAGCAGCTGGGCCCCTACCTGGCCAGCCTCTGGTCCCCACCCTGGGGAGGGGGCCACCCAGCCCCAGGCTTGCCAGCCCCTCGCATGCTCCACCAGGCCCATCCCCTGAGTGGGGCGTGCATGTGCATGTGAACATGGAGGAGGTGACCCAGGGGTCAGGGACGGCTGGACGAACCAGCGTGTTACAGGCCCCTCGTGGCAGCTCAACACTGATGCCAAAGTGGGGGTGCTCCCTGCAGTGCATTTAAAATTGTGCATGCAGAAGGATGCCCGTGAGTGTGTGCGAACACGTGCTGAGTACACAGCCTGATGGCGCCTCACGGTGACCCTGCAAATGCTCTTGCCTTGATGCCTAAAATGTTCTAAGTGTTTTTATAGGAGATTTTGTTTCTAAGTGAAATTATGACCCTTGTAGAAATGTGAAGTAAACATAGTCTGAGGTTGCTCAACACGTTGGTGAACAACGGACCCTCATTCTTCCACCCAGTGTGCTCTGCGGAGTGAGATGGGCTTGCACACGAATGCAGAGCAGAGCTAATGGGCGCCCACCCCACAGAGTGAGGGGCATGGGAAGGGACAGGGTGCCTGAGTTGGGGCCTCTGGCGCTGAGGAGCAGGGAGACTCTGGAAAACCAGGATCCTCAAAGTCTCGAGTGAAGCAAAGAAAACAGGATTTCCCAACCACGGAGGTAAAGGCTGGAGGTGGTAGCTGTGCGGGGCGGCGGGGGGCGGGGGGGGGGCGGCGGCGGACCAGGCAGGCCTCCCTCCCGAAGCCCTCGGGCGCAGTCATTGTCACGCGCTCCCTGAAGAACCGGGAACCACAGAGGGGACGTGTCCCAGCAAACATGTGCCTCCGAATCATGGTGCCTCCAACCCGGTGCCAAGGGGGTCAGCCGGGAGGTGTCATTGGGCTGGGGCATGCAGGGTTGGGGCCCCGGGACCACGCGGAGGGGACAGGCGGCTGCTTGCTCCTGCCAAGGTTGAGGGGCTCGGAGCCTGCAGGGGTGGGGAGTACTGAGCTGGGGCCACATTGGGGCCAGGGCGCCTCCCCCGCCTGCAGAGACATCAGGGCTGCAGGAATCCCAGCTTGCAGCCGCACCCCTGCCCCTGCCCTGTGCCCTGCAGTGGGCTGATGCTGGTTCCCACGCCCCCCTCCCCTCCTGTCGCTCTGACCCTGCTCTGCTTGGTGCCCCCGTGCCACCCACAGGTCTCCCAGGTCATCGCCACCTGGTGACTCATGCAGGAGGTCGTGCTCCCGACCCCACCCCTGTCCCAGGCACAGGACAGTCAGGGAAAGGGGGAGGCGAAGGTCCGGTGGAGGACGGTGCTGCCATCCTGACAAACCCTTTTTCAATCATAGGAAACCTTCATCTTGTGAAAAGTCCACATGCAACCCACTGTTATCACAGGTGCACAGGGTCGTGACCCCTGGGGGCCGCTCAGTGATGCCCTCCCTATGGGGCTATGGGGAAGGACCCCCTGCCAGAGCTGGAGCCAGAGTCCAGCTCCTAAATCTGAGTGCTAATAAACCTATCCTGGGGATGGGCAGGCCCTGGTTTCTGAAATTCTCTAGAATTTTCTATGATCACCTACACACAGAAGAGAAAGGGTCTCCTCTGCCCCTGCCCTGTGTCTCGGCCAGGTTTCATTGGCTCTGAGGGCAAGCCCCCTGCCCGAGGCCAAAAGCAGCAGAATCACGTGTGAAGGAAGTGGCGGCATGTCCTACACCAAAAAGCCTGGGACTCTGGCCAGATCCTATGTCGCGGGGGAGCTGACCACCTGTGATACATGGTGTTTGGTGAACCAAACCACCCAGCCTGTGGGCAGCCATCCGGCACAGAACTGTCCCCTGCATCAGGGGTATTCACAGCTGGGGATGTGGCCTGAAGTTAGCCTACTGGCACATCCTCCAGATCTGGCCTCTGTCCGATTCGGGGATGGGGAGATCCCCACCCTCGTGGACCAGCTGCCGTTGGAAACCCCCCTGTGGCAGCAACTGGAACCAGTCTCCGCATGAGGCAGAATAGAAAGACTTAGAACCGATGCGATGTCCTCACCAAGCTGCTGGATAAAACCATCCCTGAAGACTGATCCTCTGGACCTGTCTGCCATAGGGGCCAACGGATCTCCTGATTAGATCATTGTATAAGCAGCCCCGTGATGCATGCGGGGGTGAGCCGAACATCAGCACTGGTTTCATGTGGCCTTGAGAAGCCTGCATAGGCCAAGTGGGGCACAGGACAGTGCGTGAGGGGGTTTCCTCCAGGATGTCTGGTAAAGATTTGCGGGTCCACAGTCTCAAGGGATGGCTTGTAATGGGGGCCACTGCTTGCTGCTTTCACGGGACGGTGTCCCCAACCAGGGGACATCTGCCTTCTGTAATGAACAGAATATATAAGATGGCGGCAACATCACACCCTAGCTCTGCCTCCAGCGAGGGCAGCCAGCTTTGTGAGTGAGGGATGCGTCTCCCTGCGCAGGAGCCTCTGGCGGAGGCCCATCAGCGAGGGGTGTCCCTGGTGAGTGTCCATCTGCGCATCAACGTGTCTCAGCAGCAGGGAATTGTTTCTGAACAAAGCAGGAACAACACACTGACTGAGGCACTCATGATTGATCCGCGCTTCCCCTTTCAGAGAAAAACCGGAAGCTGCCCTTCCCTGTTCTTGTGGAAACCCTCACAGGTGCAGGGCCACGCGGCGTCTGGGCGGTGGGGCCCTCCTGCGGCTGACGGGCCGCCTGCTGACCAGCACTTTCCAGTCATGTCCTGTCCCGTCCCGCCCCATCCCCACCAGCACAGGTGCCGCTAGCTCAGGCCCGGGGTGGTCCGTGTCGGAACTTCTCTTCTTGGAAAAGTACAGGAAAGCAAAACAAAGCCAAGCAAGAACCTTCTGGTCGTGATCAGGGTTGGTGCAGATGGGTGGAGTCTATCCCGTGGAACCATGAGGGCTGGGGCCAGGCGGGGGGCCCAGGGCAGCCCCAGGGTCTAGGGACATGCGCCCACCCCGGCTGCCTGCAGATGCTCCACAGAGCTGTGGCCCCTCGCAGGCGGGAGCAGTTGTCAGGACAGGCCAGCGGCGGGCCGGCGGGGGCGGGGGCGCAGCCATGTTGGGATCCACCCCAAGCAGGCTCCGGCTTGGGCCCAGGCTCCCCTGATGGAGCCCGGCTCCGGTCAGGGTGCTTTCCCAGGGCGCTGTCGGGACACAGAGCAAGTGGGCACCAACAGTTACACAGAGGGGGAAAGAGCCCAGGCCCCATCCACGCCCCCCCCCCCCCCCCCCGCTCTGTGCCCCCGCGGGGCAGACGTGCAGGCCGCTCCTTCCTGCTGCGTGGCCTCCCTGCCGGCCCTGCCTCGGGCTCCCCCTTGGGCGCAGTTGGGGGCTGCCAGCCCCATCCAGCTCTTTGGACTGAAGCTTCCAGCACACGGGCCCGGGGACCATGAATCCGTGTCCCACATCCCCCGACCCCCTCACCCCATTTCCCTTCACTGTGCGTATTCACTTCCTACGTGCTGCCTCTGATCCTTTCTGGAATTGGGCCCATTTCTGCTGATGAACAAACTTGCCTCCGTGAAGCCCAGTGCTCGGCCCCTGAAGTGCTCAGATGGACCCAGTCTCTTGCATGGAGACCTGGCGAGGAGTCTGTCTCCTTAGAAGCGATGGGTGTGTTCACAGTTACTCACGGGATGCGAGCGCGGGCTCTGAACCGATCAGCAGAGCAGGGGCTCCGAGCAACAGCTGGCACCTATTAGCGCCCACGGCTGCCTTCCCGGGGAGGGAGCTGTCACCGTGTGCTAAGTATATCCACGTCACGTTCGTGGCCACCGCCATCAGGAAGTCACTGGAGCTTTCCACCCACTTTTGGAATCTGCATTTGGGAGAAGCCTGTGGTTAGAGGCTCCTAAGAGGCAGATGGCAGCTGCGTGTCCACTCGGGCCGCAGCCTGCTTGACGTGAAGCCGGCCTGATGGGCTTGGCGGGTCCAGCACGGCCATCTGGACGAGCAGGGACGACTCCAGGAACAGGGACGGTCGGTTTCCAAGGAACAAGTGCAGTGACCGTCCAGTGGAGACACTTGTCTCTCACGCCCAAATAACCGGGTGTCAGCCTTGCCACAGACTTCTAAACGAACGTCACCCTCCGTCTTCAGCTTGAAGTGCTCAGTCAGGGCAGCGGCTGTGCTGGGTTTAGGTGAGGCCGTGCTGCCTACGACCCTGGAGGAACGAAAGCCCCACTGATGAGAGCAGTGCAGAAGGGCTGCCAGGAGACCGTCCAGGAAGGACCCCGCAGACCTGGGGGGCCCTGCGGAGCTGGACAGGGGACCCTGTGGACCTGGGGTACCCTGCAGAGCTGGATGGGGGACCCCACAGACCTGGAGGGACCCCTCAGAGCTGGACAGGGGACCCCGTAGAGCCAGAGGGACCCTCAGAACTGGGGGGACAAGCATGGCTACAGGCCTCCTATTCAGCAAAGGCAGTGGGACTTGGGCGCTCCTGGCAGGAAGCCCTCAGGCGTGCCTGGGCCATGGCATCTTGGGGACCGGGAGCCCTGACACCCAGGGAAGACCACCCGAGCCAGGCCGCGAGGCTGCTGCCGCTCCCACCCCTGTTTGGCCGCAGGGAGGCCACCTGGTCAGAATGATACCCGCCTGGACCCCGCCTCCCACTCATGGGACCGCAAGGTCCATGCAGACTGGCTGCCTATGTCTGAGAGCGCCGCTGCTTCCCACCACACTGCGTGGTCTCTGCCAGAAGCTTCCCAGCACAGTCACTAAAGTAAAGAACAGGTGCTCACGGCCCGAGGCTTGTCATTTGTGGGAGCTGATGGGGAGGTGATGGTGAGGTGACGGTGAGGTGATGGTGAGGTCCTGGGGAGGTGACAGCAAGGTTACAGGGAGGTTACAGCAAGGTCATGGGGAGGTAACCTGGAAGCCTGTGCCGCGCTCTCCGTAGTGGACCCTGGGTGCGCGTGCTCACTGTCCTTTCTCCTGACCCCGTAGAGGAGGCTGGTTTCCTGGCCCTTCGACCATGGGCAGCCAAGAAGGGGAGCCTGTCCTGGCCGCAGACGCACTCCAGGCACCACGCGCTAGACCCCAGGCCCAGAGAAGATCGCCACCTGAAAGGTGGACACTGACTGGGGGCATTTGGGGCACAGGCAACTTTCCCAAAGCTGTCCTAGCTATGGTGCTGCCTTCTGCTCCCATCAAGTGCCGGGTCCAGGGTGTAGTAGAAGATTTAGGGCAATGCCGCTAGAGCTGAGCAGCCAGGAGGTGATGTGAAAACACTTGCTCTTGTTTCTGCCAGAATGTGCTGCAAACATTCTGTGAACCAAACCAGCACGGACGGCAGAGTGAACAGGAGATGGACCTGAAGCTGGGAGATTGGGTGCCAATGGCTTGAGGTGGCAGAAAGGAAGGCAGAGAGCAGACCTGGCCCAGAACTCTGTCCCCACAGGTGCCAGCCTAGTTCTAGAACCTTCTCCCCATCTCCACAGCAGGACCACCCCCTCCCTCCCAGGTAAAGACCCGGGGTGCTTTCCTGAAGATGCTAAAACCCAGGGTCGAGGGGTCCAGCGTCTGCACGTCCTGGACAGGAGACCCCATTCCCACTGTGGCCATGACACACACACCAACTACCGACAGGGGCCTCGAACCCTCATAAGGAGTCCTGGACCTGGAAGGGCCAGGGTGGGAGGCTTGGGGAAAGTGCCTGAAGCTTCAGCTCATCTGCACGCAGATCCGACACAGAAAGGAAGCTGGGGACAGGGTGGGCCAACGGGAGCCCCGGGGCGAGAGGTGAGGAAGGGGGATGGGGGCTCCGCTGTGACCCCAGAAGGGAGTCCCCAGAACCGGAGGCAGGAGTTCCAGGCGGAAGGGCCTCCCACTGCGATTTCCAGCAGCTCTCAGCACGGGCCGCAGGAGGGTCCCCACAGGGCAGTGACAGGCTCCAGGGCCCAGGCACAGCTGCAGCCACCCGGTCATGCCATGGGCCAGCACTTCGTCTGGTGACCCCGGTGCAGGGATGGCAAGTCCGGGGAAGATGGAGGGCGGTGCCAGGCCCGCGGTCACCACCACAGCAGGCCCCTGGACGCAGGCAGGGCGGATGGGCAAGCCCTGTCCCCACCCCCAGTAGTCGGCAGTGTGTGATGCCCACACCTAGCACATGCAGAAGCGGCAAGTGCGGCAGTGGGGACACGAGTGTGCTCCGGAAGGGCCACCAGGCCCCAGGAAAGCACAGGGTGGGACAGATGCCAAGGAAACACGCCCCAGGAACAGTTGCCCTGGGCTGTCAGCAGACAACGGTGGATGGGTCCTGGGTGCATCTCGGGCACTGGCCACCGGCCGCACAGGGGGGACAGCAGCCACCCTTAGCAGCGCTGCTACAATGCGGCGAGCACGTCAGTAACCAATCACCTATCCTCTCATGGTCCCCCAACGACACAACACCGATGTGGAAGGGCCTCGTGGGCCCTGGAGGCCCTGCTCAGAGGCCGTGCGTGGTTCCCCAGCACTTCAGGGGCCTGTGACAGTCGGGCTGTGCAGGGACATCCAGGGATGCTGAGCGACCTGCTTAGGGTCCAAGGGCCACCCAGACCGGGGGCACTGCACATGGGGGGTCGCAGGATGCCCCTGACCCTATGACTCAGTTTCCCTCTTACACATGAGGGCAGATGTGCAAGCTGACAGAAGGTAAAATGTGTCACAGGAACAGGAGGAAGTGTCTGTCACCCCAGCTCGCAGTGAGGCTGACCCCCAACTGAGGCACATGGCTTACAGAGCTGTGGTGAGTCACCCCCCATCCAGGCAGCCTGGGCCTTTCAGCCTGCTGCATGCTGTGTCTGAATTTTTGTTTGTGATTATTTTCAGGGAGATTTGTATCCATTAAAATCACTGAGAATAAGGACGGTCGGTCACGTAGAGCTGCTGTGCGTGCATACACACACGTGTGGGGGGGAGTGTGCGGGGCATGTGTGTGTGTCCATGTCAACGCACGGTGACCCACAAACACACAACACTGACCCCCATGGCCGGATGGAGCCCAGGCCCAGCACGTGGGTGACACGGATGTCATGGGGCTTGTGGGCTGTTATCCTGTGCATGGTTGGGCCGGGTAGGGAGACACACCTGGGCACCCAGACCTGTGTGTGTGGAGGGGTGGCAGGGATGTCACTCCACAGGGTCGCCCAATAGCCAGGGCAGCACCCAGTGGATGCACATAGCAGTGCGCTGCACATAGCAGGCACTTAGTAAGCACTGGCCCCCGCCGTGAGAGCGTGTGCAGGCCCTGCACACACCCCCACACACGCATGCCCTCACCTTCATGGCTGTGTCGTGGCCTCCATGGCACCTACTCTCCTTGTGAGCATGGATTTGGGTGGCTGCATGACTCCGCTGGGGGAGGTTAATGCCGTGTGACTCAAACTGCAGAGGACGCTGCATGTTTCTGCCCTGTGAGCCTCCCCTCACCTCCCAGGACAAGTCCCAGCAGCAGGATTTATGACAGCACACAAGCGCATTCAGGGTCATAACCCATGGGGCATGGTGGAGGGGCCCACGGGGGATGGCACACGTCACTGGGTGGGGGCATCACTGTTGCAGTAACAAGCAGCCCCCCGTGGGTCCCCCAGGCTGCATGCTGATGCTCCCCTGAAAGGGCCCGGGCAGGCCACAGGACTCCTGGACAAACATGCACCGTAGGCCAAAGTTCCAGGACTCAGGAAGGGACAGACACCCAAAGCATCTGCCCCTCGAACCGGGGCCACTATAGGGCCTGGGGCCGCCCCTGGGTGTCTGTGTTCTCGATGGAGAAAGCACGCTGCGCTCTGCTGGATGGTGCCTTGCTGTCGTGCTCATCCCTGTGTCCACGTGAACACCTGCCCTACCCTGCAACCTCTCGGGCCCTCAGACATGCCGCAAACACAGCTCCTCCCATGTCCTTCGATACAGTTGCACACCCCATGTACCCAGGCCCCACAAAGCACAGGGCGCGGCACCTCCAAGCCAGATGCAGATGGACGGTGGTCAGGGCTGGGAGCTGGGGACAAAAAGAGGATGAAAGGATACTGGTGGTGGAGATGGCTTGGTAACACCTTCCATCAGGATCCGCTGTATCGTTGGGCCCCCAAGGTAAATCCTCTCAAAACACAGACAGGAGGTGCCTCCTCCTCAAGCTCAGGGGCACATGGTCAAGTCCTCCTTCCTGTTGGGGCTAGGAGCGCCACGCTAAGGCCTCCCACCAACTTCTGTTCTTGTGTAAGTTCATTCTAACCTGATCTGTCCTTCTCCACGTGCATCTTGGTGTTGTTCGCTTTCACCCTGTTCGGTGCCGGTGAGCCATGAACCTTGAAAACAAAACAAACAGTGCATGTGACAGCCAGCCCCCAACCCTGGCAGGTCCTCCCAGAGCCAGGCCTCGCCTTCTGGAACTTGCCGCCATGGCCAGCAGGTGGGGGAGGCCTGCATGAGGCAGGTGGGCAGGTGGGTGGGCAAGCATCTCCTGCACCCCAGGCCCTGGGTGCGAGTGGCCGGCCAGTCTGTGGATACTCCTCTCTTGTGTCCGCCAGGTTCCCAGAGCTGTCTGTGCTGTGCGCATCACTCCCAGAATCACAGTGGACTTTCCTCCGTCTAAAGTACGAGTCGCCCTGCAGCGGGGTGGCCAACTGTGACAGCAGTAGTCTGCGTTGAAGGTAAGTTGCATTCAATGTCGGGTAAATTACACTTGTATTTTCAAATTTTTCTTAAAACCAGCATGACATCAAAATAGTTGTTATAAACTTCTAGGAAACATCAAACAATATCTGAAACAAAAAGGCATAAGTTCAAGAGAAATACATGAGATTTCTGCCACTAAAAAGATGGCACAATCTAAATAAGATGCAGAAGTGGGACAGAGGTGAATGCAGAGTGTTTGCCAAGGGTTTGGGCACATTCTGCCGGGGCCTCCAAGGGCAGCAGATACCGGGACGTGGATTGTTTGAAAACACCAAACAATCCTCCGAGGGCACAAGGCCTGGCCTTCCTGCACAAAACTCCACCACGAGGGACAGAGATGCAGGTGCTCCATTTCAGTGTCTATGAAATGCAAAACAATGTCACCCCAGATGCTGATGGATTTTCACTGTGTCTGCCCATCTGTCACTAGGAAGGGTCAGGTCCCTGGAGCAGTGTTTGCTGCGTGCCCACAGACACCAGGCTTCCAGGAAAACCAAGGGGCACCCACCGCCCACCTGTGTACAGTTCAGGGATGGACAGGGCTCAGCACCGAGCTCACTCCCAAGGACACCAGAGCAGAAGGGCCTGGAACTTGGCAGCATTTGGCCTGCAGAGACAGTCAGCTGGGAACCTGAGGTCAGAGGAGGTGGCAGGAGAGGACGGCACAGACCATCAGGCAGAGGTGTGAGTGGCCGGGCAGGACCTGGGGCAGACAGGGGGGCGGAGGACTGGGGTGGGGGTCTTAGAGGAGGACTGAGGGTGGGTGGGAGCCACAGAGCAGGGAGCGCCTGCAGTCACGTGGAGACCAGGGCTCCTCCTCCACCATGTCATCCGGGCGCACAGTGTGAGGCAGCTGCTGCTCCAAGTGGGAGACATACCCTAACCCATCCTGGCCATCGGCATTGGGATGTGGGGGATGCAGGTGGGGTGAGCGGGAGCAGACCCTCGAGCTTGGCCCTGCTACCTGCCTGGATCTCAGCCCCAGCTTGACCCCAGTGTCTCCCCAGCCGCATCAGGACCTGATCATCTCACACACTCATATTCACTCCATGTGCACATGCAGCTCAAAACCCCTCCCGTGAAGGGGCGACAGTGGGGAGAGAACACTCGAGACCATAAGCAAAGGATGAAAACAGGACCGAGGTGGGGATACGGTGACTTGGCTGTGGGTCCTCAGGGGGCTGACTAGCTTTGGGGGTGGGGGGCGCCCTCCAGCCAAAGCACCAGAAATCTTGGGTCAGCCGGCAGATCCCAGCACATGAGGCTGCCCACGGACCGTGGCACATGGTTCCCAGGACGGCAGCCCCAGGGGCACATCCCGCTGCTCCCCTGCAGGTGCAGAGAGAAGGGACGGTGTCCTGCACGCTGCGGGGCCATGCCTGCTTTCAGGACAGACCAGCGCGCAGCACCCCGAGAGCAACCTCCCCATATTGCAGCTTTGTCATGCTGTTCAATAACAGGCCTGTGTTCAATAACCAAATGGGAGCCCAGACCCTGACGGCTCGGAAGGGCTTCTGCCCGGGTGTGAATTTGCTGACAAAGAGACACACGGCCTCCCCAGTGAGTTCCCCCAGAGGAGGAGGGGCACTGCGCACGGTACCCCCCTGCGCAGGGCGCTCCAGCGGATGCCACTCTGTAACCCAGGCCTGAGGTCACAGTGGGGCAGGGGTCACAGCAGCTCGGGGGCAGTCACGCCACAGTGGGGGGGGGGGTGTCTCATCACAGTGGAGGTTGCATAGGAGCAGGGGTCACACCACAGCAGGGATCACAGCAGAGCGGGGGTTCATGCTATGGGGGAGGTCACAGCAGAGCTGGAGTCACAGCAGAGCAGAGGTCACACCACAGTGAGGGTCATGCCGGGACCTGGCATCCCGCGGCCTCACGGCGGTGCTTTCCGACTGCCATCCAGGAAGGTTCCAGGCGAGCTGCTGAAGGGACAGCTTCAGACTGGAGACAGCGCTGCAGGTCTGACCTTCTGTGGAATGGTGCCGGTGCACTTAATCCCCTAGGAACCTGGACAGAAGAGCCCCAGAGTCGGCCTTGCTGTGGGCAGAGGAGGGGACCCGAGCCTGGGGTGTCCCCCCATAAGAATGACTGTCTGGAAAAGCCAAGGGAGGGGCTGGGCCTGGCGGCTCCTCAAGCCCCCCTGGTGGGGGGAGCCACCAGCACGAGCTCCGTTTTGGGCCAGGGGCCAGACGCAGGCCCACCAGCTTCTAGAACCTTCTGTCCTCACAAGCCCATGGGATCCAGGGAATGGCCCCTGGCCGGCAGTGGGTGGGCTGGGCCATGTGGCCAAGAGCTGCTCTCATCCTGGCAGGAGCAACGTGGGCTCCAGTGGCTGTGATGTCACCAGACACCAGCAAGGTTGTTCGGGGGGCCCTGAAGGCAGCAGAGGAGCCCAGCTCCCATCCCCCATTGGACCTCATAGTCCAAAGTCTGGGGCAAGACCCCGCCAGCTCCATCCTGACACACCAGTGCCTTTCAAGGCTCTGAAATGTGGCAGCTTCCAGGCTTTTCTGGCAATGTTTCTGGGGCTGTGGTTCCGTGGGGCCTGGCAGCCCTGCTCCTCTCAGGACAGAATCCCAAGTGAGCCTACAGGGGTGCAACTAGAAGTGTCTCCACCAGAGTTGTCACCAAACTTACTGAAAGTGTGAGCCTGTCTCAGAACGAGTAAGTCCAGCCGGGCTGTGCTCTTGTCGACGGGAGTCTGCGCCAAGGCAAACTTCGCCAGCGTTTGAACTCTGTAAACATGTAGCGCCAACCTCAGATCTTTCAGAAGTTAGAGGCTTCAGTGGAAGTTCTTGGGCCGTCACATTTCTTGAGAAGTTTGGGGCAAGAAAAGAGCATCTGTGTCACTTGAACACAAGGCCCCTGGCCCTGCTCTGCGTCTCCAGGCCACTTGCCCCAGGCACCCCAGCCTTGAACCCCTGATGTGGCCACGAGAGATCGCCCCACAAGGTGGAGAGGGTCTGGGCGCCCCCGCCGCCTCCCCGGGGCAGCCGTCTTGTCTGGACCGCCTCGGAGGTCTGCCGGCAGGAGGCTGGGTCAGCCCGACGACAGGTATCCATGCAGGGGCTCCTGGCCACCCAGACGATTTTCCACTGGGCGTCTGGGTAGGACGGAAAGTGTGTTGAACCATTAGGGCAGGTTTTACTGGACTTGCAAAGAAGAGTGACATCCACTCAAAATACACCATAAATCCCTTTCACGGGATGGAATGTGTCAGCCTCACTGCCTTGGCATAAAGGACAGGAGGGACCGCAGCGTAAGCAGCCCCAGGAAGCACGTCTGAGGACAGGTGCAGGACGCGCGACGCCACTCGGGGGACCCCACAGCATCCCCCGCCCAGGAGGGCCCCCTGCACCACTCCGCCAGGGGCTTCAGCTCCGTGCTTCCTCAAGCACCGGCTCCGCTTGCTGATTCTCACAAGCCGCCTTCCGTCCCCACTGCGACTCTGGATCACTCCTTTCTATTTAAAACAGGTTGTGTCGTGAGTGTGCAGCATCACAGTCCTTCCGGAGAAACGGGGGCCCCAGAGGCCCCCACACGATCTTGCGTCCTGGGCCCTGGCTCCCCTTGCTTCACAAGCTGCCGTGGTGGCAAGACAGCCAGGGCTGCCAGCGAGGCATCTGTGCAGGGCAAGTGTGCCCGCACTCCCGGGCTGCTTCCCCACGTGTGTCAGATTACTAGCAAAACACACGTAGCATATATAAGCTACCGTCACGATGGCATTCAAACAGTTCACCACGTTCAAAACGCCCAACCCCCATACCCAACACCGTCCCCCACACCCGTCCCACCTGTCCCCAATACCTGTCCCTGACACCATCCCCATAGGCTTCACCTGCAACGGAGCCCCCACTCCACCACCCCCCGCGCCCACCATCTGCTTTCTGTCTCCATGATCAATGGCTCTAGGGACATCCTATGAGTGGACTCACAGCACATTGGCCCTTTCGTGTCGGGCTCACCTCGCTCGGCACAGCGTCGTCCAGGATCACCTGTGTCGTCACAGGTGCCACAGTCTCCCTCCCCCTTCCTGCAGAATGATGTTCCACTGTGTGCTTGGACTACTCTATGCCCATCCATCCACCTGGGCCACGGGCACCTTTGCAAAAACCGCTGTTCTGAATGTGGGGCACATGTATGTTTTTGAGGCTCTGCTTTCAATTCTTTGAGGGATGTACTCAGTCTTCACTGTACTTTAATATATGATTTCGTATTTCTGTAAGCCACTTTTATACAGGTTGGAAAATATAAGTCATTTATTAATTGAAATATATTAACTGTGTGGGGGGGAGGAAAGAGAGGAGGGGGAGGGAAACAGGAGGTTGAGGAGGGATGAGGAGGCGGGAGGGGGAGGCTTTGGAAGGCCTGGCCACCCCCATCCCCCACTGGTTCCAGTGTCCCCAGGGAGACGATCTGCTGTGGGCCCTTCCCGCAGGAGTCACTCCCCGTGACCCACATCCATGTTCCCCAGTGTCTCTGATGCCACCGGGCTCTGATGTCCAGGCATCTCATCAGTAATAAGTGCTCATAACCCCCAGCTGCTATGGAGATGGATGCACGGTAGGCTCCTTGGGGCTGGGCACAGGGCCTCCATCACGGCGCAGCTCCTTTGTCTCCCTGTGCCCCCAGCTTCATGCTCCAGCCCCTACCCTTTGGTTTGGGTGATTTGGTCACTCCTGGTCTCTGTGACTGCAATCAGACCCCAGGGTCCTCACCCACAGGCCTCCCCACCCCGCCCACCCCGAGAAACCAGGATGCTCAGGAGTCACCTCTAAATTGGACATCTCAAGGTGCCAGGGACACAGGTCGTAATCCATGGGTGGTGGGCGTGGAGCCCAATAATAGCAGGAGTGGGCCCACCGAGGTCCACGCAGGTGGCCCCAGCTGCACCCCTGCACCCGGGCTCCTGCTCCCCTGCACCTGGGTTCACAGGTGTTCAGCCTCCTCCCTGCACCCGGGCTCTAGGCAACCAGGCTGCTTCTGGTCCCTTAGACCTCTCAGGTGTAATCTGGCCATTCCTAAACCTCTTCCCCCCTGGCATGGTGACAGCACACCTCTCATTCAAGCCTGATCCCTCTCTTTTCCTGATTAGTAAACTGAGTTTTGCCATTTTTATTCCGAGGATGCTATAAATACAAAGAATTACATTTCATCCTGCACACATAATTTTCAAAGGTCCAATTGTGCCCCCGTGTGGTGACAGAAAAGACTGCCAAGCGGAGAAAGCCACAGGGAGAGTCTAACTTGCTTGCCCAGGGTCTTCAACACTACTTGCAGCAATTGCAAATAATCAAGGACGACGGCAGTGCCACACCAGCCTCTGTGCGAAGCCTCATCATATTGTCTTGTTCATTCTGTAAGGCCAGATACTATGTTTATTATCTGATTTATCTATTTATTTATTTCCTCAACAAATATTTCTTTTTTAAAAAAGATTTATTTATTTATTTATTCACGAGAGAGACAGACTGAGAGAGAGAGGCAGAGACACAGGCAGAGAGAGAAGCAGGCTCCCCGAGGGGAGCCTGATGCAGGACTTGATCTCAGATCCTAGGATCACAACCTGAGCCAAAAGGCAGGCACCCAACCACAGAGCCACCGAGGCGCCCCTCCACAAATATTTCTTAATGCATTTTATATAACCCTGGAGCATTTTAAGCAGTTGCTTCATAGTAGGAAATAAGACCCATTTTATGCAAGAGGAGTCTACAAAACCACAATCTTTCCTCCCTCCCAAAGCCAATTAATTACTTGGTATCTGAATTCCCCAAAATTGCAACACTTCATGATATGGAGAAATCGACAATGTCTTGGGTTTCTTCATTCTAATTGTTTTCCCCATGAAAAAGCTAGCAGTCATCCTGGCAGGTTAAGGGCATGTATGCTACGGGCAAGCCCCTGTGCTTCTGGATGCTGACTACTCTGCAAAAGTATAACAGACCAAGAGAGTTCTGGAGTTAGAGGCCAGAATCCAGACGCCACCACTGCAGTACCCAGTGTAGCTACAGCCGAATGAATGTCAGTCTCCTCACCCAGAAAATGAGAATAGGAACATGCCTTAGCTCACAGGATTGCCTCTAGGGTGGAATCAGGTACTGAGCTGAGGGCCCAGGAAGCACCGGCAGTGGGAGGTGAGGGCTCGCCACGGGGAAGACAGGA
Organism: Canis lupus dingo; assembly: GCF_003254725.2. Lineage (NCBI taxonomy): Eukaryota > Metazoa > Chordata > Mammalia > Carnivora > Canidae > Canis > Canis lupus. Next base: position 785,828 of record NC_064243.1, on the reverse strand, counting down.
CGGGACCAGAAAGAGCTTGGACTCACAGACTAATGGTTATTTCCAAACATCTGATTTTCAGGTTTCCAAACTGTTGGCTAAGTTCCACTAATCACTCTCTGCCCCCAGAGCCTCCTCATTCCTCTCCCCACCTCACATTGCACGCAGGGTGACAGGCTAGTAACTCCAAGCACGCACCCCAGGCCTCTAATTGTGTAAAGGGCCAGCTTCCTGATTGCATTAACAGCATGAGGAATTTCCAAATTACCAAGGGCCTTCTCCCCCGGCACAGCTACTCGACAACATGATATAAATCAGAGGCCTTGCTTCAGAGGCCGGGGAGAAGAGTGAAGGACTTGGAAGCCGATCAGCAGGTGGAGGACCCCAAACCAGGTGAGGAGACGTGGAGCTTCCCATTCTCACTGTGGTGAAGGGGCTTGTACCAAAGCCTCCCACGATCGTTTCTTCAGCACCGTCCCCAAACCTCAGATGCCTGAGCACCCCCACATGGCAGCCGGCATGCCCCTGTGTCACTGGTGCTATCAGGTACTTAATATATTTATTTAAAGTCATATTTACTTAATCATCTGGTTCACTTAGCCTTGTCCTAAGTAAGGAGGGTGGGAGGAACGTCCCCCCTGACGGTGGCCACCTCCTATCACACTGGGAAGTGGCTGCGGTGCTGGCCTCGGGGAGCCTTCCTCGGGATGAACCCTCCTGGACTCTGAATATCCATACCCCACTGTGCTGCACCCCGCAAAGGGGTGAACTACACGCAGAAGCTCTATAGGAGGAGCTTTTGCAGGAGGATTCAGCAGCACGGAGAACCAGCCCCATCTTCTGTGACAGTAAATCACCTGTGGCGCCACCGTAGGGTCCCTGTCTGTGCTTTGTCTTGGTGACGTTACTTTCTATCCCAGCCACCGGCAGTCTTCAAAACAGAAATGGAATTTTTACTTGTGTGTTTGGAAACCACATCTATGGCTCCTATGAAACAAATTTCCCCAGGATTCTTTTATCTGACAGGCTAGAAAGTCATTTCTTTTTAAGGCTGTTTCTCCCTAAAACGTGCTTCCAAGCCGCAATTACACAGATCTGAGATGTGCAGCTATGCCTTTGCTGTGGCCTCACAGTGGAGCCTGTGGGTGTGGTTAAATTATGATTTTTATTCTAAGGGGAGGCTAAGAAACATCTGCTGCCTGATGGAAACCATGTGTTATTACAAGACACTACGTCAGGCGTTTTAACATGACATATTCCTTACAATTGCACTTACTAAACAGAACACCATTACAGAATTCCCACTAATGTTCTCATCACACACCAACTCAACAGCCTTCCCCTGCAACTCACAGGGGATTGATCAGTGCAATTATTTTGTAAAGGTCTTTGTCAGTGGATTCAAAATAACCAGAAATAGTAATTATTATTATTTAGGATTCAAGTGTTAATTTTCCAGCTGAGATGCAGCCTCAGCCTTCCACAGCTACAGGTGTGGATAAAGTGGAAAATAAAGCCGTGTGCACGGCACGTCTTCTGGGGGAGCACACCAGAGTCTCCCTTTGTCCTGTGAGCGGGGTGCTGCTCCTGCGGACGTGCATCAGAAACACGGCCCCGAGATCCGTAGGGAACCTTCCGCCACCAAGGCCCAGGTCTTCAAGGCCCAGTTCACCTTCCTCAGCTGTAAACCTCAGACAGCCAGGTCGCTCATGGGGCAGACAGGAGTGTCAGCACCCACAGCCCCGGGCCGGCCCTCAGGCTTCCCCACCCAAGCCGCCGAGCTCCACGTCTGAGGTCCGAGCGGGGCACACAGGAAACCAAGCAGGTCTGGGCCAGCTGTCTGGCCACAGGCCCTCAGGGCCACATGGGGCGGCGAGGCCGGAGAAGCTAGCACCCCAAGCTCGGCCTGTCCGGGGCCCACTCAGACATTCAGGCAGCCCGAAACGGCAGCGGCAGTGCTAGGATCTGGATGTCCTGAGCTGGACCGGCCAGGACAAAACAGAGGAGGACTAGGAAAACCAGGGACGGAAGGGGGGGGGGCCTCTCCTGCCGCGGGACACTGAGGGCCGTACAGGACTGTTAGGGACAGCACTGTGCCAACGAGGATGGAATGCCCACGTCCCCAGAAAGACAAGTGAGCAGAACAAAATCTACATCTTCTGTGTCTCTGTGGAGCCTCGCAGTCCTCCTGGAAACCCAGAGCCTCAGAGGACCCTGCAGGAATCACCCTGACGCCAAAGCCAAACAGAACATTACAGGAAAACTTCACACCAGTGTCTCATGAACACGGACACAAAACCCTTAACAAAACATCAGCAAACTGTATCTAAAGGCATTTAAAGGATTAAAGGAGTGCCTGGTGGCTCCATCGGTTGGGCATCCAACTCTTGACTTTGGTCATGATCTCAGGGTCGTGGGGTTGAGCCCTGCATCGGGCTCCCCGTTCAGAGGGGGTCTGCTTCTCCCTCTCCCCCTGACACTCTGCACTTTCTCTCTACATAAAGAAATAAATCTTTTTAAAAAATCTTTGAAATGATTATAAACCATGACTGATCAGAATTTATCCCAGGAGTGTAGATTGAATCCGAAAATAGGTCCATCAATAGCTGTGGGAAAATATTATTGACAAAATCAAATGTCTACTCAAAAAAAATTTTTGACATTTTATTTATCTGCCAGAGAGAGGGAGAGGGAGAGAGAAAGAGCACGCACAGGCAGGGGGAGTGGCAATCTCCCCACTAAGAAGGGAGCCCAATGCAAGGATTCGATCCCAGGACCCCAGGATCATGACCAGGGCTGAAGGCAGACACTCCACCCACTGAGCCACCAGGGTGCCCCTAATCATAGCAGTTTTTGAAGAAAGACTTGAGTTCTTTCCCTCCTTAAACTGTGAACAAGGAAAGAGCATCTGTTCTCACCACTTCTACTGAGCTCCTAGTCTGCACAATGACTACCTCCCCTCAAAGAAAAGAGGGGAATGAGAGAAAGGAGAAGAAATGAAAGCCATAAATACTGAAAAGAACAATAAAACATTTATGGATGACCTGATCATGTTTATAGAATATTCTAAGAATTCTACAAAAGAACAAAACACACAAACCAAAAAGAACTACCAGAACTAATAAGCAAGATTATCTCATCAAGATTGTGGATTACAGGATGATCATGCAAAAGAATCATTCCTATTTTCACATAGTATCAACAACCTGAAAATTAAGAAAACAATTCCATTACCATAGCATCAAAAAAAATAAAATACCTTACATTAAATGTTAACAAAAGAAGTGCAAGATTTGTTCACGTAAAACTACAGAACATCGCTGAGGGGAATTATAGAAGATTTAAATAAGAAACATTCCATGTTCGTAGATGGAAAGAGTCAGTATTGTTTAACTTTCAGCTCCATGCAATCACTACCAAAATCCCAGCATGTTTTTGCAGAAATTGACAGAGCAATCCTATTATTTTTATGGACGAAAAGGACCCAGAATAGTGAAAACAATTCTGAAAGAGAACAAAGTCAGAGAATTTACACCATCGGTTTTCAAGCTCACGCTACAGCTGCCGCAATCAAGATCAGCTGGTGTCGGCATAAGGACAGACATAAAAATCGGTGGCGTAGAACTTGAAATTACAGGACATTCATGGTCTACGTGGCAAAATGTAACACAGAACAACATTCTAAAGAGCCGCTGGAGAGAGATTTCTTTCTATTAAGGACCCTCTCAGCCCTATAGTACCTTCCATGTCTATCTCGTGCTAGATTCGAAGCAGGGCATGAACGGACAGCGGCCACCCCCCATCCTCTGTTTCGAATTACACTAAGATGCTCATCCTGGGACCTGTTTTTTGTTTTTTTTTTTTTTTAATAAACTCTCTCCTGTGGCTGTTATGGAAACTTGGTAGTCATGAGGGGAGAAGCAAATTAGAAGGTAATTTGTACATAAATTACATGTGGAATTTATACAGGAAGACTATGTCCTCTAACACAACATTTAACATTTTTTATTATGAAAGTTTTCAAAACATATGCAAAGATCTTGATGTTGCTCTTACTAGTCCCTAAGTATCAGCAGAGAACCTTCTTCACGCCAGCTGCATCTGCCATTCCTTGTGCTGGATTCTGTAGAAATAAATCCCAGGTGCCATATCATTTCATCTCTAGGTATGCCAGCCTATGTCTCTAAGTGATAAGGATTTTTTTTTAAACAAATCATCAAGTAAATCAGCATTAAGCTCCCATAGGAATTATTTTAATAGGGACACCTGGGTGGCTCAGAGGTTGAGCGTCCACCTTTGGCTTGGGGCATGATCCCAGGGTCCTGGGATCAAGTCCCACATCGGCCTCCTGCAGGGAGCCTGCTTCTCCCTCTACCTGTATCTCTGCCTCTCTCTCTGTGTCTCTCATGAATAAATAAAATATTTTTTAAATGAATTATTTTAATAAACAGGAAAAAAAATCCACACATGGACTATCCACATTGTCTATAAAGTCTAGAGTTCTTTTTGAAAAGCCTTTTTTACACTCATCTCATGATGTAAAGTCAAATGAGTGCTATGCTTATCTTCCCAAAAATATATCCTTTTCCCATATGCGATGGTGACCAACCTGTTGCCATTGCCAGGGCAGAGTAAACCCACTGGGCTGCAGGGGGTACATTGGGGCTGTCGGTGTGCTCACCCTATGCGGCACTCGGGGGCTCTAGGGTAACCACTGCGGAGCTGGGAACACTGAGGCTGCCTGCAGGCTCTTGGCCTAGGAGAAAGGCTTACTACCCAGATCTGAACCTGATAAAGCAGGGTTTCAAATGAAAACTTGGGGCTTGGAGAATCAGATTCATTCTAAAGTATGTTTTATTCACACCTGACTTGAAATAATAATTTTAAAAGTTAAGCCTAAGCCATAGGGGCAGTGCAAGCCCCCAGAGCTACATCTCCCTGCCGTGAGGAACACACCTGGGGGGAATCTGAGACCAACCAGGCTCTCTCATCCCCTGGGCTGTCACCAGATCATAATCCATAGATGCTCCTGCGGAACTAACCCCAGACTTTACAGCATCTCCCTCTGCTGGGAAGTATGAACAACAAGGACAAAGAGCAGGAAGCGTCGGGGCCTATTTGCTGCCGCAGTTACCTGGTCGCTCCCAGAAAGGAGCTGCCTGATGCAGTCTGGACTTCCACAGGCCCCGAGCGTGGGTCCTGATGCAGACACTCCCTTCCCGTCAGCTTGTGGGGCTATGATTGACAGTCGAAAGGCAGGTGTGCTAGCCCCTGCCCAGACTGGCATGCACACACCAGCCGCTTTCACCAGCAGCACCTGCCTTCTCCCAGGGGCCACCAGGGCCATTTCCCATCTCCCGGCTATCTGTCCCCTTCCACAATTCACACAGTGTGTACTAGTGGTTCCCTTAAAAAAGAAACAACAACAAAAAAACACAAAACATAAAGGTAGCATGTTCCTTTTAGCCAAAATGCATCTCTTTTCATTGTCCCTCTCTTCTGGAAGAGCCATTCTAGTGGCAGTGCTGGGCAGCCAAGCCCAGGGGAGCGTCGGGGTGCAGCCGGAGGCCAGGATGGTCCCAGGGCCCACGCAGTGGATGAGGGGCATGTCTAACTGACTTGTATCTTATGTGGTGAAGCGCGAGTGTCGTCAAGTTAACCCATCACACAGGATCATCCCATACCCAGGTGCCTCATCTGTCTGCAGGCTGCTTACCTCCCAGAGCCCCAGTCTCCAAGTGGCTGAAAACTCTTCTGTGACAGCGTCTCTCCTTCCCACGCGGGCGCATTCCTGTCTCCACCTTTCACTCAGCCCTTCATTCAAATAGAAGGGACTGGGAGCTGACAGCTCCTCCTGGGCCACAAATGGCCACAACAGGCCAAAAAATAGGCGGGGGAGTTCCCTGTTGGTCTCTCTGATCCAGTTAAACACAAAGAAAGAAAAATCAGAAAGGAGACTTCTACTCCAGGCAGGAGGGCCATGGAGACACTATGAAGGGCCGTCACACTACAAAACAATTAGATTCTAAGACTTGATTTTCATGCCAGAACTGGGTTTAAAAGTAGCAGGGGCATCCTGAAGATTCCCAAGCCAGGGAGACCCTCCTGAACTGGATCCAGGGCAGGGAAGGAGAGTGGGAAAATACAAAGAGTGGGGTGCCCTCAGGGAACCTGCCGGAATCAGGATGGCTTGGGGTTGTGGAGGTGGGGAGGGTCAGCAGCACAGGTGACTCCAGACCCCTGCCCACAAGGATGTGGTAGTGCCCACCGCAGGCCCTCTGGCTCTGGCCATAGTGATCACCATGTTCCCACAGATGACTGTCAACTGAACACAAGCTCACAAACAGCACCAACCAGGAGAGGAAACCATGTATATGAACTGAGTCAGTAGGAATAACAAACAAAACAGACAAACCCACAATCATATCAATTGTTCAAAGGATCAGACTCAGAATCTTAAAAATTAGGTGTAACCTATTAAGGGAAAAAGACAGAATTACCAAAATAAATGAGCAAGTAAAAGCAGACAATAAATGAACATACATATTTGAAAAATATCCAAATACAGCTTTCATTAGTGAAGACTATGATTTTTGAAGCCTCAAAAGATGAGTTAGACAGCAGATTACACACGGACGAAGGGAGGCTAATAAACTGGAGGCACATCAGAAAAAAATGCACCTAGTGCTGAACAGAGACATGGGAAGAAGGAAAATGTAACAAAGATTGAACAGGTGTTACAGCACAAGAAGGCTTAACAAATACTGATCCATTCAGACTTCCATACAACTAGAAGGGAAGAAGTATTTAAAGACATAATGCGTGAGAACTTCAAGAACCAATGAAAGTCATGAATCTAAAATACATCCTAAACAGAATAAAGGAAAAGAAACTCACCCCTACACTGATGGCAATGAAATGAGAGAACATCAACGACAAAGAGAAGACAGGTCACCTACAAAGTCACAAGGACCAGACTGACAGGCTTTCAACAAAGCAGGGAAACCAGAATCCAACGGGAAACGTCTTCTAACAAAACAGATCTCTGCTGCCTGATGGCTCTATGCTGGCCAATGCTAGCCTTCCTCAACAAGAGCAAAATAAGACGTTCTCAGATAAACAGTTTCCCTCCACCATAACCTTGGAACCTCCAAGAGAGTGAGCACCAATGCATGAGCAGGCTGCTGATGGGGCGCATGTACATCCACGTGTCATAAGTAAGTGATGTTACACGAACGTTTTAGATATATGATAGCTAGCCCTTATTTCAACAGTAAGTTTCTTCTCATTGGAATGTTTCTCTTCCTAAAAATTAGTTGTTACTTAAAAAAAAGGAAGACATGAAATATAAGAAAAAATGGTGAGCAAATAAACTGATAAATATACATCAAATAAAAGCAAACATTGTCAACAAATAGTAAGAGTACCTAATTTGGGGATGTAAAAATGCAGAACCAAAATACTGGACAATTTCAGCATGTAAGTCTAGAGAAGTGCCAAGGTATGTATAAGTCCTTTAAGATCTATATATTGTTTGCAAAGAAATCGGAATATTAACTTTACATTAAGTTAGGAATTTCAATGGTGATAAGCAAAAGAATAAAAATGGAGTAAGAAAAAATAAAATAAACAGAAAAGCAGATGTCAATATATCAAATATATCACCAAAGGGGGAGAAGAGATAATAAAGGAGAAAATACACCCCTAGAAACATGAGGTTAAGGGACGCTTGGATGGCTCAGCGGTTAAGCTCTGCTTTCAGCTCAGGGCGTGATCCTGGAGTTCAGGGATACAGTCCCACATGAGACTCCCTGAGGGGAGTCTGCTTCTCCCTCTCCCTCTGCCTATGTCTCTGCCTCTCTCTGTGTGTGTCTGTCATGAATAAATAAATAAAATCTTAAAAAAAAGAAACATGAGGTAAATATGAACGTCTTGGACTTGCAGCTGATAGTGTGAGAATAAACCATAGAAGTCTAGCTACATGTTGTTTATAGCATAAATATCTAAATGTAAGGTACACAAACATTAAAAGTAAAAATGAAGAATATACCAGGCAAATATTTATTAAAAGAAAGTTATGATAGTCATGTTACTTCAGACAAAAACATTTTAAAGGATAAGCATTGTTCAGGGTACAGAGAGAGGGCTCCACACAATGAAAAAGGTTCAACTGATGAAGGATATAAAAATTCTAAATTTGTATTCTTTTAATAACAGCCTCTCACACACAGACACACACACACACACAAATGCATGCACACATACACAAACCTGCACACAAACATGTACACACATACACAAACACACACATGCACACACACACCGTTAATAAAACTACAGGGAGAGATTGGCAAATTCACAACCATAGAAGAGATTTCAACTTCTCTCTCAACCATTGCTTGGTCAAACAAAAAAATATGTAAACTTAGAAGATTTGAATGACACGTTAGCTTTATTGATTGGGTAGATGTAGAATCCTGAATCAAATATGGGAAAAATACACATTCTTTTGAAGCACATATTAACCTGATCCTGGAATTATGCCAATTGCATTAAATTTCAAAAAAATTATAACATTCAGATTATGTTATCTGACTATAATGCTATTAATTTAGAAATCAACCATAAAATGATGGGAGAAAAATCCCCATGCATGTGGACATTTTTAAATACACTTCTCAATAACTGATTTGTCAAAGAAAAAGATCATGGTGGGGACGCCTACAGGGCTCAGCAGTTGAATGTCTGCCTTTGGCTCAGGTCATGATCCCAGGGTCCCAGAATTGAGTCCCACATCAGGCTTCCTGCATGGAGCCTGCTTCTCCCTCTCCCTGTGTCTCTGCCTCTCTCTCTGTGTCTCTCATGAATAAATAAATAAAATCTTTAAAAAAACCATGGTGAATACAAAAGAATAACTGCATGATTGACAGTAGGAAGATTGCATATCAAAACGTGAAATGAAGCAGAAGTAATGCTTGAAAGGACATTTATGTCATTGAAGTTTTCCTCAAAAAGGAAATTAAATGAATGAATGAATTCATTAAATTAATGAATTCACCTAAATTAATGAATTTAATATAAAAAACTTTTTGAAAGATTAACAAGTTTAACATCAGCTCACAAAAATCTATTGCATTTTTATATGCCAGCAACAATCAACTAGAAAAGGTTGGAGTGTTTTCTTTTAAAGTATCATGTAAAAACAGAAGTGTCAGCAAAAAAATAAACTAGGAATAGATCTAACAAAAAATGTGCAAGTCCTAAATGGAGAAAATCATTAAAATCTTATTAGCAGACATTAAAGAGAACCTAAATAAACAGACTGATATACTGAGTTTATGGACGAGACAAACCAAGTCACAAAAATGTCACTTCTCTCTTAATTGATTTACAGACTCCAAACAGGTCAGATCAAAACTCTAACAAGTTTTATCAATAAAACTGACACACTAATTTTAAAATTCATGAAAAAACAAAGGCCAAAATATCCACAAAACATGTGAAGAAACTTCCCAGATACCATGACTTATTGTGAAGCTATAGAAGTTCAAGGATAGAGCAGAACAGAAAGTCCAAAATAGGCTTGTGCATCTCTAGAGACTTACTGAATTCCAGAGAGGCGTCACAGATCAATGAAAACAGGATAAGCTCTTCCATACACAGGGCTGGAACTGGCTACCCCCGTGGGAAAGACATCTGATCACTGCCTTACACCATATACAAAACATCCATTTCATATTATTTAAAGTCTTAGCTGTGAAAGGCAAAGATTTACAGATTTTAAGAAGTAAAAAAAGGAAGCTATCTTTATAATCCCAGATTAGGCAATGCATTCCTAAAATGAAGAACTGTTCATCAAAAGATTTCATACAGATAATGAAAAGGACAAGGCAAAAATTGATAGATGATGTGGGTAACATATAAACACAGGTAATCAGAAGCCATGAGGAGCTTCTACAAATCAATAAGAAGACAACCCAATAGAAAAATGAGCCATCAACATGAACAGGTAAGTCAGAGAAGATAAAGCATGAAGGGCAAGAAAACAATAGGAACAATGATTTGAGCAGATGGCCATTGGGAGACCACAGATCTTCACCCAGACCTGCAGAGCCACCCAGGGTGCAGTGGAAGTACAAAGTGAGACGGCCATGTGGGAAAGTGGTTTGGTGTTGCCCAGTAAACCCGCACTTGCTGACCCTGGGACAGAGCAGCTCCACCCTCAGACTCTAGCTCAGGGCACCAGGACACGTGCAGCACTTTTCGTAAGAATCCCAAACCACCCAAAGGTCCATCTGCAAGAGAAGGTTAAATACATCTTGTCAGCTTCCCACATGAGCTATTAAATAGAAGTCATAATGAACAATAAACCCATAAAGTAATATGAATTCTGGATACATAGTGATGAACGAAAAGGCCATTCAGAGACCACAAACTCCCCATATATGTGTGATGCGCTTTTATAAACCTCAAAAGCAAGCATAGCCACACAGTACGTTTGAGCATCCCTCCACATGCATGCAGCAAAGCCCCCATGGAGGCAGCAGAGCACATGCCAAGTTGAGGGGATTAAGGGGGTGGGACGGCAATGGAGAGCGCAGGCAGTCCTAACAGCACTGGTAATGCTGGAGATTGCAGGGTGGCCGATGGGCTCGTTTTAGGGTTAAACACAGATCTCACTGTCTGCTTAATTTAGATAATTTTTAATGGGAGGAGTGAACAGAGAAAGAGAGATCCCACTAAAGGCTGTTAAAGGTTACCCCTGGGTACAAACGAATCCGTGAGGCTCACCTGTGCTTGCCCCCCCGCCCCCCCCCCCCCACGCTGCCCATTAACCCCACCTCCCTCTGCAAACCCTGCTCAGGCCCCATCCCACTCCCCCCATGGCCACACCTGGCCTGGTTTCTTGTGAACTCTCCTCGGCCTGTGCCACCACTGGCTGCCCTGCCGGCGCCCCCTTCTCTGCCTGCACCCCCTTCCTCGGCGCCCGCTAGGCCACCCTGCTGTCCCTAGAGCCCACATGCCAGCCCTGCCCCCCCACCTACTGGCGGCTCGCCCCTGCACCCTGGCAGCTCCCATCTGGCACGCTCTCGGCGGGGGAGGGGGGACACTCCTGGGGGACATGCTCCCAGGGAACCCACCGGATCTGCACGCACCTCTCCGCCTCCCTTCTGGGGGCGGCTGTGACTCCTCATCTCACTAACCTGCCCAGCAAGTGACACACTGCTGGTTGTAGCTCAGACACTTCAACAACCACTGCCATCCATAGGGACGCCCTGGGGCTGGGGCTCTCTCTGCAGGCCCCCCACCCCCACCCCCACCCCTCAGCTGCCAGCACTGCCTGAGCACAGACCGGAGCACAGGCCAGAGAAGCTGAGACATTTGCCCAAAGGTGCGTGGTAACTACCCACTGCCTGCAAGGGTGGCTCTCCCACCCAGCAAGTAAGCTCGGGCCACTCCAAAACCAACAAAGTCAGGGTTCTTAAGCATCCTAGCCCTGCTCCCTTCTTGCCATACAGGACTCCATCACGGGATCCCCCAGAGCCCCCATCCAGGGTCCTTGTGGGGGATGCCCGTTCCCCTTCTGCCACGATCCTGTTCCCGGTCCTCCCCAGGAAGGGTGAGGCAGGTAGAGAGCAGCCCCTGCTCCTGCCCCAAGAGCTTGGGGGACGTGGACAACTGCAAACACCAGACCGCTCTGGACAATAGGGGGCTGAAAAACAGAAAATCCCAGGGGGTGGAGCTGGTCCTCAGCAAACCGCCCTCTGTGGCCCCTCGGGTCCCTGAGACAGCTAATGAATCGGGAAGCCTGAGCTTAGGGCAAGGGTGGAGAAACCCCGGTGAAGACACTCGGTGGGGGGGGGGGGGGGGGGGGAAGGATGGAAACAGAGAAGCCAGAATGCAGGCTGGCTCTCTTGGGACGCCTGCCTCACGCCCCCCAGGAGGCCCGCACATCCTAGGGGCGAGGCCAGGCCTGGGAGACAAGCTTCCTGGAGCAACAAGGGCCTACATGGGAAGTCTTCCTTCAACAGGCTTGAAAGCAGACACAGACTGAGCCACACTCCCCACTGCCCTGCACCCGTTTCAGTTCTTGGTGGACTGGAGGCCACCAGCCCCTCCCCCACATGCCTACAGAAGGTAGACTGGGCTGTTGGGGCTGCAGACGTCCACATGTGGCGCTAGGAGCTCCCAGGACAGCCCATACGGGCGGCACGTGGTGCCTCTGAGAAGTCCACGGAGGGCACCAGGCCTGCAGACCACATGGGAGGGAGCGAGGGGGAAGAGTGAATCCTGAGGTCCCCCTGGGACACAAGCTGCAGGAGTGCAGAAGACTCTTTGGAACCTCCTGAGACTTCTGGGGCTGTTTGGGGTGAGACTGGGAGAGGGTGCACCAGCCAGAGCCTGAAAAAGCAGGTTCCCATGACAGCTGGAGTGGCCTGAGGATGGTGAGGGGCTCAAGGGTCACCTCCTCTCATCAGAAGAGGATTCGGGAATCAGAAAACCATGAAGGTGGCACTGCCACCAGGGAGCTAAAGTGGAGCTTGCAAGGGGCTCTTCTCCTGCAGACTAGGGTTGGGAAGAGCCAGCAGCCCCTCCTCACCATGATATGGAAAATGTGTTGCTCTAAGGTCAGGATCAAAATCCTGTGAATAGGAAATACTCTTGGCACGCGGCTACCCGGTGTGAATTCCAGAAAAACGGCACTTGTCTTAGGGCAGCACACCTGCTGCCCAGGCAAGCGGAGGAAAACAGCCACACACTCCCTCCACGGCCTCCCTCAACACCTGGCCGTGCGGGAGGACTCAGGGCTGGAAGGAAGCTTCCAGAGACCACCGGAGGGTCATCGGTGGGGACCAGGGACCAGGGACAAAGAACTTGTGCTCTGGAAGGCCCCTCGGAGTAATATTTGGAGAAAGTGAGGCTCCTTCTATTTGCCCGTTAGAGGCCTACTCGTGTTTTGTTTCTTCCTCAATTTCTGTATTTTTGTTTTTCCAGGAATTTATCCATTTCACTTAAGTCACCTCATCTGTTGGTACGCAGTTGTCCACCTTATTCCGTCATCATCATCTTTATCTCTCTAAGTCATTCCTGACATCACCAAAGTTTCCCTCCCTTTCCCCTGGTCAATCCCCTCAAAGTCTGGCCATTTGTCCGCCTTTCCACCAACTGGCTGCCGGTTTTGCAGGGTCTCTCCGCCGCCTCCGGCGCGCTCCACTTCGGCTGCAGTCGGTGCTTCCCGCCCCTGCCCGTGTGTAGTTTGCTCTTCCGATTCCTGACGGTCCCACTAGGTTCCAGGGGTCGCCTGGACACCGCCCATCCTGCGGGGGGGGGGGGCTGGTGCGTGTTCTCAGCCCGAAGCCGCTGCTTCCTCCAGCTTCCTTCCCTGTTGGCTCAGCGCACGTCCACGCTCCGCGGGCAATGGGGGGGATGGGGGGGATGGCCGGCGGTACAACGGGGACGGCGGGGAGGCGAGCCGGGACAGCGAGGGGAGGGGGAGGGGGCCGGGGGACAATGGGGGGACAGCGGGGGGGCAGACAGCGGGGGGGCCGGGGGACACGGGGGGGTGGCCGGGAGGCAGCGGGGGACAGAGGGCGGGGGGGAGCCGGGGGACACAAGGTGAGGCGTCAGCAGGAAGGCAGCCGGGCACGGCCGCGGACCCGAGCGGTCACCGCCGCGGCGGCCGGCAGGACGAGGGCTGGCACCCCGCGGGCACAGGTCACGGCCCCGCAGGCCCGACTTCGCTCGCGGGGGGTCACCACGACACCCAGTCGCTGAGCGAGGCCCGGAGGCTGCGGGGGCCAGGGAAGCCTGACCCTCCGCCCGCGCCCTCCTGCCCCAGCGGCCCAGCGCCCTCTGACCCCGCACTGCGCACGGCACGCCGGGACTGTGGCGCTCCGACGCTCGCGCTGTCTGCCGGGACTCGTAGTCTCTTCGCAATGGGCCTCGGCGCGTGGCTACGCTGCGGACGGCGGCCCGCGCGGCATGCCGGGACTCCTGGTTTAACGACCCCCCGGGCTTTGGTGCACCAAGGGACTCGTGGGACAGGGGCGCGCGGCCTGCCGGGAAGTCGCAGTGCATGCCGGGGTTTCTGGGCGGCGGCGCGCGCTGCACGCCGGGACCGCAGCCCCTCGCCGTCGGCGTCCCCGGGGCCCATGGGGCGTGGCCACAGTGTTCCCGTCCGGGCGGCCCCACGCGCTCGTTCCCAGGGCGCTCCGGGCACCCGCGGCCGGCGCCGCGTCTCCCGCGTGGGTGTGTGTTTACACGCGGGCCCAGCGACGCACACGCGCGGCGTCACGCGACGTCAGACGCTGTCCCGGAAGTCGGCGCGGGCCGGGCGGCGGGTGGAAGCCGGTGCCGGAGCGCGAATTGCCGGGCGGTCGTCTTCGCCTCCCGGGCCGGGGCCGCCGTCCCGCCCGCGATGGGCGCCGGGCCCTGAGCGCCCAGTCCGCCGACCTTCCCGCAGCGACCCCGCCCGGCCGCGATGGAGGCGCCGCCCGCGGGCCGCGTTCCCGCCGAGGGCGCCCCGCCGGCGGCCGTGGCCGAGGTGCGCTGCCCGGGCCCCGGGCCGCTGCGCCTGCTCGAGTGGAGGGTTGCGGCGGGCGCGGCCGTGCGCATCGGCTCGGTGTTGGCGGTGTGTGAGGCCGCCGCCTCCGCGCAGCCCGCGGGGTCCGCCCCTGCCCGCGCCGGCTCCGGGGGCTGCGTGCGCGCCGAGCGCAGGCTGAGGTCGGAGCGTGCCGGTGTGGTGCGGGAGCTGTGCGCGCAGCCGGGCCAGGTGGTGGTCCCCGGGTGAGTGCGGCTCGGGGCTGGGGTCCTGGGCCGGGGCGAGCTGGGGAAGCCCGGCCCGCAGTCGGCACGGGAGACGTCGGCGGCCTTCAGTTGGGTTCCCCGTCGCCGAGATCAGGCGCCGCCCGCGGGGGTCCCGCAGGGGCTTCCCCTGGGGCTTGGCGTCCGACAGTCCTTTGCTCTGGCCTCCGCCCCTCCCGCTTGGCTGGCACTGGCTGCGGCATCTGCTCCGCCTCACGCCCCGCCAGACCTCCCCAGGAGCCTTGTGCTGTGTCCACCTCGCCCCAGCGTTGTTTGCAGAGGGCACCGCGGTCGTGGGCCTGGGGGTCAGGGGCGCAGGCTGCCGGGTGAATGCAGGCACTCTCCGCTGAGCTGTGGCTGGCGTCCTCGGAAGGGAGAGGCTGGTTGGGCCGTGCTGGGGGCGCGCTGGGGCGCGCTGGGGCACGCTGGGGCACGCTGCCGTCACTGCTTGGAGGTCAGAGTCTTCTGACCATCCCGGGCTGGAAAAGCCATGAGCCCACCGTTGTGGAGGGAAGCCCAGTGCTGGTGTCGCTGTGTAGGAGATTCCTGAACTGAAGGGCTCTTTCTCCAGTGACCCAGATGAGGCCAGGAGCGCCCGGACTAGTCAGAGACCAGTTGCAGCTGGTTAGTGAGAAAGTCCCCGTGCGGTGCTTTGATCGCGGCCGCAGAACTAGCAAATCAGAGTAACCCTGTACTTAGCCTCACCCGTCAACCACGTACCTCCTCCAAGAACAAGTTCTCTGTGCTGAGAAGTTTTCTTTTTTTTTCCGTGTTTATGGTGTTTGAGGTTTAGGGGGTCTCTCTGCTGTGGTTCCTCCTGGGCCTGCGATGATCGGGTTCTCCTGGAGTGCGGGTGGGGGTGGATGCAGGGAAAGCACCGAGCAGCCAGGCTTGCCTGGCCGGAGCTGTCCTTGTCCCCACCACCACAGCATCAGCAGGATTGCTCCTGACACATCCACGGTTATCCTCAGGCTGCAAACAGTTAGTTCTGGGAACTGCTTCTGGTTGTGGTTGACTATTCTGATCTGTAACAGGATTGTATGTTTTTGTATCTGTGCTCAGGTAGAGGTAGGAACCGCACCCTTGTCCTGGGACCAGGATAGGGTGGGCAGGGTGGGCAGGCACTAGGGTCCCAGGGGTGTTGACACGTCCAGCACCTTGCCTTGCTGAGCTTCTCAGCAGCATCCTCCTCCATGCTGCTCTGTCCTTGGGCCGAGTCTCATCCAGAGAGTCCTGGGGTGGGGAAGTAGACAGAACGTCTTCATAATTTCCACCCGGAAAAACAGAGTTGAAAATATTCTGGCAAGGCACAATCTGTCAAACTGAACCTGTTAATTATCACTTTATCTAATGATGTCTTTCCTTCTCACCTGTGTGCTTTCCTGTCTGTTGTCATTCAGTGGGAGATGGTGCAGTCCCCAAAGGAAGATCCATGAAATAACCTGGGAACAAGTGTGGTGGTGGGTAAGGACCAACGGGGGTAGGGGCAGGTGTGCGTGGTGTCCACCCAGCTCCCTGGGCCCCCTGGTCTGTCCACAGAAGAATGTCTCCATCAGCCAGGATCTGGGCTGAGTGCTGCCGGGCAGGGTGACGGTACCAGGCTTGCTTCATAGGCTTGAGGATGAAAGATCAGAGAAACTCCTAGGGAACACTGAGAGTCCAGCCAAGATTGTAAAGTAGAGTTAGGTTATATAGGGTTTAAAATTCTGAGTGCAGTCCACTTAGCGCCCCGAAGTGCTCATCTACAGAGGTCTTGCCTTTGGAAGTAAGGAAGTTACTTTTCCATCCTGGTATTGACATCTCTGATGAGCTAGCTAGAACATTCTTTCAGTTAAATGATCTTATCCTTCCCTGTTGACATCTGCACTATTTAAAAGATTACTCAGTTAAAAACTCTTTATGTTTAAAATTGGGAGAATTGTCACTTTATTTAATTGAACCCACTAAACAATCTGTACTTCAGATGAATTTGTGTGGGTTTTTTTTTTTCCAGTTTTCACTTAACTACAAAACTATTGGCCTTTTAACCAACTTTATTTGATATACATGCATGGTTTATTTTTATTGCAGTTCTTTGGATTTTTAGGTATCTTTTAAATAAAGACGTTTGAAGCAAATGGGTTTTGAAGCATGATCGGTCTTAAAACTGATGGGTAGGCTTTAAGAGGTTATAGCATGTGTTACCATATTTATTTCCATTTTCATGTTTAAAGTTAATTTCAAAGCATATAATATGAAATCAAATATCTGGTTACAGAAGAATGGAAATCTCTAATTTCATGTGTTTTTTTTTTTGAACTGCATGAATACTGATAGTAAAGCCAAAAATGATAACAAATAATGTAATAATATATCAGTTATCTCAGAAAAAGTGCTTTTTTTTTTTTATTTTGAAGAGTGAGAATCTAGACAAATCAGTTTCAAAGTATTTGTGTGGTATCTCAAAAATATATAATTTCTAAAGGTTGTAAGTAGATCTTACAAACTTCTTAGCACTTTATATTTACAAAATTCCTTAGAACTTCAAGAACTTGAGCTAAACGTTGACCTATTTAGTCTTTGTATTTTGAAGAAATTTAGAAGACATTCATGGCTTTATGGTGATGCTGTGGATTATGGGTGCTGGCTTCCTCCTGTCCTCACCGGTCTCTCATGCTGGTGGTGAGTCGGCGGGGGTGATGGAGTTCAGTGTGCTGTGTGCGATGGCTGGTGCGTCCGTGCCCTGCGGTGCTTTCATCGGAGTGTGGTGGGGGGTTGGAGAGCGGCTACTGCTTTTTAAGGCTGGAAGCATTTAAAATTGCAGGGGTGCATCCTGGAGATGATGTTGAAATTCTGAGGCCGTGAGTCCTCCCCTGCCTGTGTAACCCAGCAGTGCAGGGGAGCCTTGGTGCCCCTTGCTTTTGAGACTTGGTAGGAAAATAGAGTTTTGTCAGAGAAGTCTTAGTAGGCCACACTGGCCATACATCGAGTTTTAAGAGAATTCTGTAAAGAATTGCTTTGTGGAATCTCAGTAGCTAAGTCTGGAGATTTTTTTCTGATAATGGGAATGGGTGTTGCCCACTGTTTTTAATTTAGTTTCTTCCGATGATTTGGTTTTGTCTCTTACAAGCACACTCAATCACCAGGCCAGGGGTGGCCGACGTCGTCTCAAGTGCCCTGTCCTGGCTCTGAATGTGCCCAGCTTGAATGGCTGGGATGGTGCTTCAGTCACCACCGCTGCCCTGTGGCCTGTCGCTGGCCCATCACTCAGTCAGAGCAAGTGTACGTTTTCCCTTTTTTGTGAACATAATTCCAGGGCTAGAGAAAAGTTGCAGGAGTAGTACCAAGAGTCCTCATTTTCCTTCCTAGGGTTGAGGAGTAAGCTGCAGATGTGATGTATTTTATCCCTAAAGCTTTCAGTTTCCTAAAAAATATTGTCTTAACCTAACCATCATATGATGATCAGAATCTGAAATAAGGTCCATGCAGGGCTATTTTCTGCTCGTTAGATTTCCCTCTAACGAGCCACTCTTGTCCGAGGAAGCACAGGAAACCCCAGATGTGTGTTAGGGTCATCGTCAGAGCTCCTGGGTCTCTAGTGTCAGGTGGCCCCTCCTCTTCAATCTCATCATCAGCTGGTGGCTCTGCAGACTGGCTGGCCACCCACTCACGTCGTGCTGTGTGCTGAGGCAGGACTTGCTGGGGCCGTGTGTGTCCTGAGTGGGCCACTCAGGCAGCAGGTGTCCCCAGTTTGTCCTGTTCTGCTTTGTCAAGGTGGTGGCTGTCATGAAAAGGTACTAATTTTCCTGTTGTTATTGTGGAGTATCTTGTGAGGGGTACTTTCTTCCTCAGTAAATATCTTTAATTCTCTCATCCAATGGCATCTTGATGATTCTTGTCTGAATCTCCTGTATTTTAATCAGGATCATCCAGTGGTGACTTTCTCCAGTCTGTCACTGCTTTTCCTTTTTTTTTTTTTTTTTTTTTTAATTTTTATTTATTTATGATAGTCACACAGAGAGAGAGAGAGAGAGAGAGGGAGAGGCAGAGACAGAAGCAGGCTCCATGCACCAGGAGCCCGACATGGGATTCGATTCCAGGTCTCCAGGATCGCGCCCTGGGCCAAAGGCAAGCGCCAAACTGCTGCACCACCCAGGGATCCCTGTCACTGCTTTTCCATTTCTGGGTTGGTTTTCTGCTGTAAGAACAATGAATTGAACCATGTGGACTCTTGGGGTCCTGTTGTTTGTACTGTTGTTTGTCCTGATGCTCCCGATGTCCCAGGTTTGGCCTGGAACTGACCCCGCAGGCAAGACCCCATCAGTCTGAGATCGTGGCCGTGTTTTCCAACATGAATGGTATTGGGGCTCCTGCTCCTCAGCTCTGGAATCCTCCATTTCTCCAAGAAGTCCTGCTTCCTTCTCATAGAGAAGGCCCTTGAGGAAACAAATCTGGGTGCACGAAATACATTTTCCCCAGTGCCCTCATACTGAGCTGTGTGTGTAGAGTGGGGGGACGTCCTTGAGCTCTCCTAACCCACCAGGAGGAGGGAGGGGTCTGACCCGACATTTAGCAGCGCAGAATGCAGGGCACCCAGCTTCCTGAGGCTCTGCTGTGCCTGGTACACCCATGCCCTCTGGCCTTCCCGTCACAGCAGACACAAGCTGATGCGCACAAAAGATTCGAGAGAGCTTGAGATGTGTGTATTTAGGGGGAAATAACTGTTTCAGAAATTGCATTTCATGATTTTTCTGTCGGTTTTTTTCAAGGACAAACCAGGAAAGTTAACATTTATTGGTGACTGACTTGAAGTTCTGGGGCTGGCTCCTGGGCCGAAGTGTTTTCTCTAGAGTGCCACTCCCCTCACGGGGTCGCAGTAGTGGCTATTTGTGGGGTAGAGGGGTAGAAACACTAGGATCACTCCCTGCCTTTCATCCTTGTCTTGTGTCAGTATCTGCAGAGTTGAAATCATCTTATGCTGAAAAGGGACGTTACTATTATTTTTTTAAAATACTCTTTCCCTGGGATGCCCAGGTGGCTCCGCAGTTGAACACCTGCTTTTGGCTCAGGGCATGATCCCGGGGTCCTGGGATCGAGTCCCGCAATCCAGCTCTCTGAGGAGAGCCTGGCAGGTGTGGCCTTAACCCTGATGGATCCAGTTCTGATATGATGCTGTTTGGCTTGGGGGCCACTTTGCTAGATGTAGCACGTTGCATCTTCTGACTTGGGTACTCTGAGGAAGTTGCCTGCATTTTGTCTTGCATCGGACGACTTGCTTGCCACCTCCTGTCTCCCTACAGCCTTCCTGGTGGGCTCCCCCACCTGGACCCGGCTCACCACCACATCCATGAACTGCGACAAGCACTGCCAGGGTGAATTCAACTGGAGACCTTGTGTTTAAGTTAAGCAAATACAAAGATCCTCTTAATGTTCATAAATACGGGGTTTTGGACTCTTAACACTACAGTTGACTCATATGTCAAGGAGGGTAGACATCAGAATTTTGAAATGAAGGCTTTTTATAAGGGATTACATTCGTTTGTGAGTTATCTGCATCTCTTACACGAGTCACATGGTGATGACACGCATGTGGTGTCACCATGGAGGGGTTCCTAGTAGAAGCTCACTTCATGTGCTAGTCATTGCTCAACATGAAATATTCCTTCAGATCTTTGGGTGATTGGACTTGACCCGAGTATCTCTTGAGAGTGGGGGCCTCCATGCGCCTGTCTCCCGGCCGCCCTCTGACTGTTTTCCTCCTGGGGATAGAGCTCTGCATCGTCCAGGACAGGCTTACAGGATGACACCCCCAATCTGTTTGTCATCTGAACAAGACAGGCAGAATAGAACCCTTTGACCCTGGCATGGAAAGTTACGGGACCTTCAATGTGACCCGTAGGTGAAGGACTTTTAGTGAAAGGTGCATATTCAGGCCACTTGCAGGGGCACGTGGAGTGGTTAGCACATGTGCCCCCACCTCGTATTCCTGCCTGACTACCCGCCTCTCTGGTTGCCTACTGGCGGCAGACTCTGCCTGGGACTCAGAAACCGGGCCACTGCCTCCCCACTCCTGTCAAGGATGCTGTGTCTGCTGGATCTTCAAGGTACAGCAGTGGAGGGTATGCTGTGTGTCACCCAGAGCAGTGGGAGCTGAGGGAACTTTGGGAGGAGGTGCAGCTCTGGGTTTGGGTCCAGACAGAAGGATGAGGCGGAGGTGGTTGAGTAGCAGGCTGGTCTGAGCAGAGGAAGCCCCTGTGTTGAGGGGAGAATCCAGCAGCACTTGGGAGCACTTGGCCAAGCCTGTGGGTCCCAGTGGCCGTGGAGTGGCACAGGGAGGAGCCAGGTCTGCAGGGTGACAAGAAGGCAGGCTGGCATGCCACCAGCTGTCAGACTGTCTTAGCCCAGGTTGCCCTACATGGGTGACCCCACAGCGCTCTGCTGACTGGATGGTGCTGAGGACGCAGCACTGAGCTGCAGCACCGTGCCCAGGGTGCCCCCTGTGCCTCGCTGTGCTGCGCTGCCACGTGGCCCTTGGAACGGTCACCAATAGCTCTTCATCACCAAGTCTGTTGGCGTTGGCCTCGTTGGCTGGTCATCGGCCGGTGTAGATGTGCATTTTAAGTTCATAGTTGAGTGAGTTTTGACATGTGTGCCTGAAAACCACCACCCTGCCTGGGGTTGAATCCACTCGGGATTCTCCTGGGAGCACTTACACTGACATTCCTTTTCTTTCTCAAAATGTTTGTTCCCTGGCATCTGTTGTCCTGACTCCCAGCCTTTGTGAGCAGTGTTTTTATTTCCGTTTTTAGTTGATGTTCTTTTTCCTGCCTATCTCTTCACTGTTGGGGTTCCCCTCAGGCCTGCCTTCTGTTTCTATGAGGTGGTTACATCCTGGCCTGGGACCCACAGTCCATCACACCTGTACTCCCGCCCTGGCCATGTCCAGGCATGCATGGTGGCTGGTGGTGCCTCTACTGCCCTTGCTCTGTCTTCCCGGCCAACTCACTGGTCCTTTTTGTCCCTGGTCCCTGGCAGGTTTCTTCCAGAAACATCCCAGAATGTCCACCACAGCCCCATGTCTCTGGGTTCACACTTCTCCCCGCATTTCCTGCCCGTGCTGCTGAATATAGAGCTTGTCTGGTCAGCCTGCTCTTAGCACCCTTGCAACACCACCTGCGGGTTCTTGGTGCTACATTCAGGGTTCCCAACTGTTAACCTCATAGCTGCTGCTTTCACCTTGCTCTTCACTTGGGACATCTGAAGCCTGCTGCCCCTCACCTGTGCAGCTTGGTCTCACCTGCCCTACCCTTGGCCTGCTTCCTGTCACCTTGTGGGGGGCCGTCCCAGAAGATTCCTTCTGCTAAAGGACATTAATCCTCTAGAATTTGTCACACCCACCCACTTGAGGTTCCCCTTGAATCATGGTGACTTGGGTAAGACAAAGATTTCTCAAGGACCCAGAACATCTGATAAATTGGACTTGATCAAAATTTAAAATCTAATTTTCAAAAAA
The DNA here is from genome assembly GCF_003254725.2 of Canis lupus dingo. NCBI lineage: Eukaryota > Metazoa > Chordata > Mammalia > Carnivora > Canidae > Canis > Canis lupus. The sequence continues at coordinate 763,552 of NC_064243.1, read as the reverse complement.
CACTTAAGAAAATGAAAAAGCTGACTACAGAATGGAAACACCTACCTCACAAAGCATTTCAAGGTATTATTGGTTGAGCTAGAGACACCAAACACATCTTCAGGTTAATGTTTCAGGAGAGATTGGTGAAATCCTCCTGGTCAGGTGTTGACATTCCTGAAAACATATTCCCCAGCTCATAAGTTTTACTATAGAAATGAGTAAAGTGGGATGACTGGGTGGCTCAGTGGTTGAGTGCCTCCCTTCAGCCCAGGGCATGATCCCGGGGTCCTAGGATGGAGTCCCGTGTCGGGCCCCTGCATGGAGCCTGCTTCTCCCTCTGCCTATGTCTCTGCCTCTTTCTGTGTTTCTCATGAATAAACAAAGTCTAAAAAAATAAAGACACAAAGTGACACAGAATTTTAAACTGAAGACTGGTAAAAGAAGACTCAGCATTCCAGGGGGCAAACAGCAGACTTTTGCCAGGTTCCAGAAGGCCTGACAAACCCTTCAGTAAACCCATTAGCCAACAATTGATACACACTTTTGACTTTTGGGAAAGTGCAGGTCTGTCCTCTTGCCAGCTCTGCTCGGATCCTGTCAGTTGCCTTCCTGGCATGTTGCTTCTCCTCCTGCTTGCAGGAGAGCAGGACAGGCAAGGGTGGGGCCCCAGCAAGATGCAGTCTAATTGCAGGTTGCTGGCAAGGTGGGCTGCTCTGTGGGCAGCTCCACGGGAGAGTGTGACCCTCATGTGGCAGGAGCACGGCCAGGTATCCGAGCGAGGGCTGATTTGGAGGTACCTGCCATAACAGCCATGATGCAAGAGTCCTGGACCCTGGCTGCCACTTGATGTGGGTGGTGTGGGGTCAGAATAAAGGGTGAAGGGGCTGTCATGCAAGGATGTGTGTGGGGCTGGGGATGGTTGGGTGAGGTGCTGCAGAGCCAGCCAAGTGCAGAAAGCCAACCGGGCCGTTGTGTCAAAGCCAGACCCAAGTGCCAGCTCCAGCAGCAGCAGCAGCAGCACAGAACCTGGTGGTGGAGGATTGACAAGATGCAGGGTGCCCAGACTGGAGGGACAGTAAGCCGGGGTGGCGGGGGAGATGATGGGGACTACCCTTCGGCACACAGATCCTCCGTTTCAGGCGGGCAGCAACCTGGAGCGTGAGGATGTCTTTGACCGGGCTCCACACAGATGGGGAAGCTTTGTGTGGAGCGGTGTGGTCCCCTGCAGGACTTGGTTGAAGATGGGAACATGGGGCAGATTTTAGGTAGAGGTTTAAATGGTGCTGAAGCTGAGCGAGCACAACCAGGAAGGGGCTAGAGTGGCAGAGCACATCCCTAAAGAGCGCCAGCACCTGCCACCTACCAGCACTGTGGTTTGGGGTCAAGCATGGGCTGTGAACACAGGGTAGCAAGTCTGGGCCCAGCCATTGGAGTACTGAATGCCTGGTTGTGAGTGTCCAAGATGGGAAGGGAGTAAAGGGGCCCTTGGTACGGGGTACCCATTTGGTACCTCTGTTAGCCCTTGGAAGTCCTTTGTGGTCCAGAGCTCTGAGGCAGTGTGGCTGAGGAAGGAAAAGTGTGTGGCCATCCATTCTGTGCATGGCACTCAGTGGTCAGCCAACTCTCGGGCCTCAGGGTGTCCGTGTGCTCTGTGGCCTTTGTGAGGATGCACCCAGCAAGGCCCTACTTCGCAGACACTGGCCTGACGGGTGCTCTCGGGCCCAGGTCTAGATGAGGCTCAGTGGGATCCGCAGACCCCCATGGCACTGAGTTACAGGGCCCTGGAACTCTGACCACTCAGCCTTTAGTTTTGTATGCCACTTGCCCTACTTGGGACCAGGGTTTGATACAAGCATGCAAAGGAAATTGCCATTTCTGTGTTGGTAAAAACCAGAAATATAATTATAGTTCTATCAGAAAAATGTCTGTGACTCATAGCTTCTCTGTGGACTGGGGACGCTACATGGGAGACAACATTTATCAGTGTTATCCCAGGTTGCTCCTTGCTGTATTAACAGCAGCTTCTGTGTTTATAATTTATCGGAAGTGTTAGAGTGGGGCTCATGAGCATCCCAAGTCCCCTCTCCTGCCAGGACGTCCCTGGTTCCTCCAGCTGCAGCATATGTGGTTCTGTTGTGTTTGCATGAGAGAGATGCGTGGGTGAGAAGCCCCTCTGCTTCACAGCCAGGGGCAGGGCCCTGCTGGGCAGTGCCACCTGCCGGGAGGGAGCTAGAAGTCACTGGGAGAACCAATGTGGGACCTGGAGGTCTATATGCCCCCTGGGGTTATGTGGAATCCAGGGGTTGTACTTCTCTCCTTCCCTAATATGGGACCATTTTCATCTCTATTCTAGGGCGGTTCTGGTACGGTTGGAAGGATGTAGCCACCCGGTTGTCATGAAAGGCCTGTGTGCTGAGTGCGGCCAGGACCTAACCCAGTAAGTACTGGCCCCTCGGGCTGGAGGGCGGGGCCTCTGGGCATTTGAGATGGGGTGACCTACGGGTTCCAGGAGCCTCCACCTCTGATGGCACCCTCCTTATCTGGCGACTTAGGTCCATCTCCCAGGGAGGTGTTCTTTCTGGTTTTGTTTCCCTAAGTTCCGAAGGCACTGGAGAGGTCTGATACTCACCCCCGTGTGGTCGGTTTGCTCTCCTTTCAGCCAGGCAAACGGCACATCTGTGATCAGCCCACGCCTCACTGCTCCCGGGTCCCCTTCAGGTCCCCCCACCTCGTTCCTGGGCTCCTTTTCCACCTGTGGCAGGCGGTCACCCTCGGTAGACTTGCTGAGCAGCATGGACTGTCCTGTTTTGGGGGCTTTCATGTTTTGGGGCCTCTGTTTCAGTGCGGCCATCACAGTTCATTTCCAGGAGATGTCTGTGAGAACTTTCCCATCTGTTCTCAGACGTCAGCCGTTTCAGCAGCTGTGGGCAGAATGAAACTGCACTGTGCTGGCCGTGAACTTCCCCTGCGTGTCAATTAAAATCGTGCCCTCGACGTCCTGTGTGCGTTCTGGGTATAGTTCTTCAGTGTGTTCATCTCCGTGTGCCTTCTCCTGCCCGCAGGCTGCAGAGTAAGAACGGGCAGCAGCAGGTCCCTCTGTCCACAGCCACTGTGTCCATGGTGCACAGCGTCCCGGAGCTGATGGTGAGCTCTGAGGTAAGTCCTGCCTCTGGCAGAGGCTAAGTGTCAGAACATTTCCTGGGAATAGCAAGGAGCATCCGTGGGCCTCTCACTACACAGAGGCTGACTGAGGAAGGTACCAGGTCTGTCGCTGTGATGGTTTCTGGGATAGCCACTGCTGAGACAGGTGGTCTGTGTGCACTGGGTGGCCCACCTGCAGTTTCTATCTTTGCCAAAGGGTTCTGCCCACTAGGGAGGTGCCGGCCCCAAGGGGTGTTGTGGCCGTGTGGTCTCCCTGGCGCAGAACGGGAGGCTGATGGACGGGAAGGCATTGTGCATGCTGCCGTGTGAAGAAGAGTGTTAGGGTGGGGGGCAGGCAGTAGCAGGTGGTGAGAAGTACTTGCAGCAGGCAGTGCTGGCGGAGTGGACGTGGTGTAGAAGGAAAAGACATGCGCTGTGCGCATCCTCATGGAAAGGCTTGGCAGGGCAGTGCTTCTCTGGGGTGGGGCAGATGTATGTACTTGGAACCCTGTTTACTTCTCCCCCGTGTCCAGGGTCTCGTGGGCAGTGCTGGTCAGAGGCATCCTGACACCTTGTATTCAGGGGCCGGGTGAGGGAGGGGTGTGAGGACGGAGCTTCTCCTGTGATGGGGAGGCAGGGCAAGCACCTGTTATTGTAAGTGGGTGAGACAGTTTCAGCGTTAGTTTTACCAGATTTGTGCTCTTGAATGATACATACCGGCTCTATTTTTTGTGGGAAAGACATGTCAGATACAGGATTCTGGCTTTCCTGAATTTTAAGCCAAATGTAAGTATTTAAGAGTGTATGGGGGATCCCTGGGTGGCTGATCGGTTTAACGCCTGCCTTTGGCCCAGGGTGCAATCCTGGAGTCCCGGGATCGAGTCCCGCATCAGGCTTCCTGCATGGAGCCTGCTTCTCCCTCCTCCTGTGTCTCTGCCTCTCTCTCTCTTTCTCTATGTCTATCATAAATCTTTTTAAAAATTTTTAAAAATTAAAAAACCGTGTGAGTGAGTGAGACAGACAGAACTGAGAAGTCAGATAAAAAGAGAAGAAAGTGTCCCCCATTGTTGCTGCCATGACAGATTATCGCTGGCCTGTGTGCACAGCCCTCCCAGGGCTGGACGTTGCAGTCCTATGGCTGGCTGATCAGGACCAAGGGTTTGTCTATAAAAATAGGAACTGAGCCAAGGAGGCATAAGCAATGCGCAGCCCAAGGCCCCTTCCCGGAGGAGGCTCTGTGCTGGCCCCGCGCTGGCCCCAGACGCCACTGCGTGCCCGCCATCTCCAGGAACCCCCTGGGTCTGTCCCACGGGGGGTGGTGCCTCCAAGCATGGCGAGAGGTGTGCCACACCCCTGCCACCTGCCTGTTGCTCCTCAGTTGGCTGCCCTCCTCCCTCCATTTTACAGCTCGTGGCATCCCATCAAACCTTTATGGACACAGCTTTCTTTTCATCTCCTTTTTCATGAGTTAACATGTTACGTTATAGAATTAGATCACAAATCATGTCTTCAGTAGTTGGGACCAAACAGAAGCAGCTTGGGTGGCCATGGAGCAGGCCGTGTGGCTCCCTGTGCTGTGTGAGCGCGGTGGGGCTGCTGGCGTGGTGCGGAGGGCAGTGGCCAACACCTCAACTGCGTTTGTTTGACGAACAAAATTGGATTTGGTTTTGGGTCCAGATATACTCACGTCAGAATCTTCCTTTTTATTTTAACTTCAGCAAGCTGAGCAGCTGGGAAGGGAAGACCAGCAGCGTCTACATCGAAACAGAAAGCTGGTGCTCATGGTGGACTTGGACCAGACGCTGATCCACACGACCGAGCAGCACTGCCAGCAGATGTCGAACAAAGTGAGCGCTTCCTGGGCTGGGCTGGTGAGGAGGGGCCGGAGCCCAAGGCCCATGTGTCTGGGGTGGTTTCCCCAAGCTGGGTCTCACTGGGAGGCATCAAAGCATGCTCTCGCCTCCTGGCTCCCTTTAGGGTTCAGGACCTGGAAGCCTTGAGGCCCAGCGGCAGGCAGTGGTGTTGGCAGCCAAGGAGACACAGTCTGGGTGGGGACAAGGAGCTGGCATTAGGAACCTCTAGGAATCTCTGAAGCATTGAGGGTAGGGGTACAGGTGGGTCCTGGATCTGCACTCAAGAGAGGGCAAATGAAGGCTAGGGTTCTCCAGGGAAATGAAGTTTTCAGAGAAAAGTAAAGGGTCGAGAATGGACCCTTATCTCAGTTAAAACTGTTGCCACGTCCCACCTCTTTGTATGACATGGACCCTGAGAAGCCAGATTTCTTCAGGCACCTTCAGGAGGCATGTAATAGTGCCCATTGACACATGGCTCTCTGAAGGCTGGACTGGCCGATCCTGTCATGGACTAATGAGGCCTTGCCAACACGGGAGCCCTCGGTTTGTAGAATTCTTAGCTGTTGGGCCATCGATGCGTAGACTGTGTCAGAGGTCAGGTTGTCAGCATCTGCGGTTAGCGGTTCTTAACTATGGCAGAGCCTGTAGGAAGGCCTCTGAGGAGAGTGCCAAGGCCAGGCCCGTGGCTGGGGACATAGGAACAGGAGAGGTTTGGGCCCAGCATCTGGTGGAAGCGGTGTGTCTCAGGGTTGTGTTACTAACATGGCCTGCAGGAAGTTTGGCTTCGTAAAGAGCCTCGGCAGTGCAGCATCCATGTGGACCCTCTCCCTCAGTCCCGCAGGCACTGGGGGTCTCCTCCCTCACCGCACACTGCAGGCGGCAGGGGCTCCTCTCAGAGCTGCAGAGTGCCATGGATTCATTCTCGCTGAGGTTTAGTCCTGTCTCCCTAAAAGCTGTGTGCGCTGTTTGTCATATCGGGAGATCATGTGTGGGAGCGACAGGAGGTCATTTCATTCCTAACAGCTGTTCTGCTTCCTGAGTGTCTGAGAGTCAGGGGGACTCTGTGTAAAGAGATACTTGCCGCACGTATGTGGCCATGTGTCTATTTCACAACTGGCTGGGGTTTTTGTTGTGCCTTTGAAGTTGGCACTTTTAATTAGTTTCATTAACATTTGGACTGGTTGTGACGTGCCTGTTTCCTCAGCTTGTGTGATCTACAAGCTGAAGACCCCCGCCCCCGCCCCCGCCTGTGTGGACAGGCCTCAGCTTCAGCTGGCCATGGTGGGTTCCATTCTCCCCTCTGCTCACGGCTCACCCGCAGGCCTGGCTCCCATTGGGCTCCCACTGGCACTCAGGTGCTCACCCACCTGCCAGTGACATCTAGAAAGATGCATTTAACTCCCAACTTTAGAGATCCAGACTTGTGTTTGTAAGGATGTTTCTGTTGCACCTGTGGAATAGGGGAATGTGATTCTAGAATTCTACACTAACAGATGTTTTAACATATGCTGCCAGGTTTGACTAGAGTAGGGCTATTAAAAAGTTAATTAGGACCAAGGTCACTTACTTTATTTTTTTTTTTTTTGGTTCAGAGTGTTTTTACCAAGGAAATTAATGTTAAACAGGATTAAGAAGATCAAAGTTTAGCTTCCTTAGGAAAGTAAACTAATTCATGTATTAATCGCATCTTAGCAGGTTGGTATTACTAATGTTCCGTGTCTACTTATGGGGCTTTCGAATACTACGTCAGCTTTGGTGCTGTGTTTGTAAGTTAACCTGCATCTTGAAACAGTCAGTGATCTAGACTAAGTTGCGTGGTTTGTCCCTTCAGTGGGTCTCACCTGCTGTGGCTCTGCTACTCCACAGGGGTTAGTGTTTGAGGAACCGGAGACACGCATGTCTTCACTCAGGGACACTTGCTTTATCCCTTATAGAAAAAGGCCACAGACAAAATAGCACAAAGATCTGGTGACATCGCTGCAGCCTGTGATAATGGGGTCCCTTAGTTGTCCCGAACCAACTAAGGTGGTACAGTCCTCGTAGGTGGTTTCTGGGGTGTTGGTTATGTGAAAGTCCCATGGGTGGGAGGCCGCCCTGACGGTAATTACCGTGGGGGGCACTGTCTGGAGGGGTCTTGTGGGGGGCTCCTGCCTTCTCACCAGACATGTGTGTCCTTCCAGGGCATCTTCCACTTCCAGCTGGGCCGGGGCGAGCCAATGCTGCACACCCGCGTGCGTCCCCACTGCAGGGAGTTCCTGGAGAAGATTGCCAGGCTGTACGAGCTTCATGTCTTCACCTTTGGGAGCCGGCTGTATGCCCACACCATTGCAGGTGGGTGGTCCTGTCCTTAGTCACCCGTCCTCAGTCGTGAGTTAACTGCACGTTGTCCATATGGGTTTGGGTTATTTCTTTCTTTTGGTGACACCCTTAAAGATGGAGGGGAAAATCCAGCTCTGCCAAAGTTGACTCCGTCTCAGAGCGAGCTATTGCTTCCCCAGATGGGTGGGCCACTTGGGCTCTGGTGAGGAGCACACTGCAAGCCCGTTTGAAAGTTGCTCAGGACAGCAAGTAGGCAGAAGAATAGAAACTGGCTCTCTGAGCTTAAAGTTTTTTTATTAATTGGTTTGGAAGTGCCCCTGGAGCCACATTGCTAGTGTCCGTCCTTAACCCCTCAAGTGCAGGCAGCACACATCTCGTTTGTGAGTGAATAATGTGATGGCTCTGGGCTGGCCACACTGGTGTGGCGTGTGTGCACAGGCCTTCCTGGGCCACAAGGCATTGCACACTGCGGCGGCTCCACCCAGGGACCGCCGCTGGGCTCTGGTCCACTCTATCTGTGGACGTTGGTGCCTGCATTACAGTGTGGTCCCGGCACCTCCTTCTTTCTTACGGGGTGGCCAGATTAAGTACTTCTAAGTAGAAGTGTTTTTGCAGGTTAGTCCTGACGTTTGTCAATGGAAACGTTCTTTTGAATCCCCATTTAACATGTAACCTTTGTAGGAAATTTTAATCCTGAGCAAGACACCCGTGCGTCAAGGTTCCCTTGTTGTGTAACTGAAGTCACTGTATTTGCCTTTGTCGAGCGGCTGCTGGGAATGTGATTTGAACATGGTGTCACCACTCCATGGAACTCGTGTGCACCCTTTGGGCTTTGCCTCCTGGCCGCCGGGTGACTTGGGCCTTCGCCTCCAGAGCCGTGGCGTCTCTGAATCTCGGTCAACAGGGCCTACAGGGTAGTGAAGATACCACTGATTCTGATAGGAGGGCCAGGGTGGGGTGCCCCTGGAGGTTGAGAGGACATTCCCAGGGGCCCTTGGGCGGTCTGCCTCCTCCCCCTTTCAGGCTGTGCTTTGTACCTTAGGATCCTCATGTCCCTACATTGTCCAGACACATGGCAGGCCAGGGGTCCCACAGCCACCAGGTGGCCGCCTCCAGCGTTGGCCACAGCGTCGCACATAGTAGATTTGGGAGGAAGCCGATGGCCCCCAGGACAAGTGCCCCACGGGGCTGTGAGTTGGGTGGGCCTTCAGAGGGCAGGTCACTGACAGGAGAATTGAGCTTGGTGCCAGGGGTGGATGTGATTGTTGACAGGGCAGCTGGAGGCCCTGCCATGGTTTCTACAGATTCCTCTTTCTGTCCACTTTGTTTTGAAAGTTGTCATTTTCACAGAACGTGTATTTTTAGTATAAGTTTTGATAGTCCTATTTTTGTTAGAACGATGAAGAGCCTGGGGTGCTTTTCGTTTATTTTATTGTAGAGACAATTCTGTGAGTGAGCTTCAGGTTTAGCTGCCCAGTGGCATCAGCGTCAGTATGGGATCCGTGTGTTTATTTAGGGGAACGTATGTTGGGAATATTTCCCCTCAGAGTGCGTGTTCTCTGTTAGCACCTGCTGATGATGGGGGTTGGGGGCCCCACAGATGTGAACACCAGAGGTGGCCCTGGAGGAGGGGGACGGGAGGCTTCCCTGCTCAGCGTGCCACCTGACAGCCGTGCGTTCACAGAGCCAACAGGACGAACCATAAAAAGATCTCCAGGGAACATGGTAAACATGTCTGTGAGGGAGACAGGCTGCCCAGGTGCCTGGTGCAGACAGCCAAAGGCATAGGGAAGCTGCATGCACTGGCAACCAGAGCCCCTCATGGAACATGCTGGGCAGAAATCATGTGCTTATGTGTCCATTGCCCAAGACTGCAAGCTCCCTGGGGGAAAATATCAGCTGGTCATATGTCTCACCATTGTTCTGTTTTCTTTTCAAAGGCTTTTTAGACCCTGAAAAGAAGCTTTTTTCTCATCGAATATTATCAAGGGACGAATGTATTGACCCGTTTTCTAAAACAGGGAACCTCAGGTACGTACTTGGCTGTGTTCATTGAGGCAGAAAGTGCATCAGGCTGGCAATCCAGTAATTCTGTTTACTTTTTTTTTTTTTTTAAGATCTTATTCATGAGAGACATAGGGAGAGGGAGAAGCAGGCTCCCTATGGGGGGAGCCTGGTGGGGGACTTGATCCTAGGACCCCGGGGTGACACCCTGAGCCAAAGGCAAACGCTCAACCACTGAGCCCCCCAGGCATCCCCTTCTGTGTTTATTCTTCCTGCTTCTGGCTTTATCTTCACAGCGCTCAGAAACCCTCCTGTCTTGTCGCCCAGCCTCTTCCCCTTCAGATCCCCAAGCATCCAGGCAGCGGTGGGCTCCCCCAGGGTCTGAGGAAGGGGTGCTGAGATCAGGGCTGGGGCAGGGCAGAGTGGGAGGTGACGAGCAAAGGGACCCAGAGCTCCTCCAAGAGCTTGGTGCTGGTGTCTCATGGTTGTTTCCCTAGGAGTGTGCATGCACTAATCCTACTGGCTCACTCCCAGATCTGTCACCATCCCATCTGCCCCTGATTACATTCCTGTCCAGCACCCGCTGCCCCTGCCTGCCCTGCTTTCACAGTAGGGTGCTCCCACCCCCAATCCACAGGCTCTTGTACATGTTTGGAAATTTCTTCACTCTGTGCAAGGAACTTTCCCATTTCTACCCAGAAAGGTAGTCAGTCCATCCATCTCCCCACACACACTCCCTCCCTCCCGTAGGGTACACTTGTTTTCATGCACGTTGGTCCCTGAGGATATTTGGGCAGTTACACTGGGGCCCTGGCTTTGGCTGGTGTTGGTCGTCCTTGTCCAGCGTTTCCTGTTTCAGATTTAGGATGTGGGCACACAAGGCCGTAGGAACCCAGAGGAGAACGTGAAAGTACTTGCTTCAGAAACCAACCTCGTGTGTCCTAGTTACTGTCACGGTGATCAGTGATGAAGACAGATCCATCTAGTGATAGATTCAGGGAGAAGCTACCTACCCCCCAGTGAGAACGCCAGAGGGGAGCGGCCTGTTCCCCGGCAGGCACAGGTGATATGGCTTGTATAGGTACAGGCAATGGGGCTCTTCCTAGTTTTTATCTCCCTCATCTGGAGTCAATATGCCAGAAAGTTTCGACTGTGCAAGTTATTTTAGCTGCCTTTTATTTACCTGTGGGAAACAGACTCAGGAGATACTAATTTTGGACACATGAACATGTTTTCCTGGGTAGTTGGAGCCATTAGCGACTAGGGGACTCAGCAGGGGCCGGCAGTCCTCCCAGGGTTATTTCCAGATCCAAGAAGAAATCGGTTTTGTTTTTTTTGTTTTTTGTTTTTTTTTTAATTTTTATTTATTTATGATAGTCACAGAGAGAGAAAGAGAGAGAGGCAGAGACATAGGCAGAGGGAGAAGCAGGCTCCATGCACCGGGAGCCCGATGTGGGATTCGATCCCGGGTCTCCAGGATCGCGCCCTGGGCCAAAGGCAGGCGCCAAACCGCTGCGCCACCCAGGGATCCCAAGAAATCGGTTTTGAATTTTGAATGCTACCAGCCTGTCTGAATCCCAGAATTGTAGATAGAAATAGAATTTACAAGCCTGTGTGCGGGTAACAGAGCGTGCCTGCGTCTGTCCCATGGCGAACCCTCGCTAATGTTTCTGCTGACTCTGTATATTCTAATAGCATTCTTGGACTTGAGAGCATGTAGGTGCACTGCAGGAAACCATGGTTTATTTCTCACGGTGGAGATATATGGTCATGTCTCTTCCCCCCCATTACCTGAAAACCCTCAGCTGTGAAGCAGAAGTCTGCAGACTGGCTCACAGGCTTGTCACCTGTATTTGTAAATGTCCTGGGACACGACCATTTGTGTGCCAGCTTCCCAGAACGTGGACACAGCCCCCACACTCTAAACTCCACACTGTGGCTCCATAAGGAACATGTGCTGGTTCCTGCCTTAAGGAGTATCAGAGACAGTGGAGAAAGCTGAGTTATTTTAACATTGCTTTGTCTGGAAACTTTGAGAGTTTAAATATGAGCTAAACAAAGTCCCTCGGTGTCATTCCCATCTGTTTCTGTCTAATCCATAATCTGCTTGCTGCCTGGAAAAGATTGTCATGACTTCTAACAGATTATTTTCTTGCAAAATATGCTAGTTCGGGTATGTTTTTACTTCTAGAAATCTCTTTCCCTGTGGAGACTCAATGGTCTGCATCATTGATGATCGAGAAGATGTCTGGAAGTTTGCCCCCAATCTGATCACCGTGAAGAAATACGTCTACTTCCAGGGCATAGGAGACATCAACGCTCCCTCTGGGTCTCGGGAGTCCCAGGCAAGAAGGAAAGGTGGGTGAAGGCCTATTGCCCAGCAGCCCCTGTTGGCAGCTGCCATCAAAGGCTCACTTTGTTTCTGTTCCTTTGTATTTCAGTACTTACAGAGCTGCCTGTCTGTGTTCATGATAAAATAACGAAAAGCACAACGTTTGGTTCTCACTTGGGGTTTTCTTTTTAAATAGTATTGATCTAAGTGTTTTCCCAATTGAATAAAGATGAAAGAATTAGCTTAATTCATTATATTTGAATCCTCCCTGTCATACTGGTTTCTCTTAAAAGATAAGCAGGACATTGGGAATTTGGCCATCGTGATCCTTGGAAAGCGTGAGCTGTGGGGTGGAGCAGCTCCAGCAAGCTGGTGGTTGGCACTGTGCGTTGGCCCAGAGCCTACAGGGAGCCACACAGCTTAACCTATTGGACAAGTGTGAAGCCAGAGTCTGTCTGAAGAAAATGTAAAGTTTTGGTGTGAAGTGTTTCTGATGATCTTTAGTTTGTAGACACGATGTTTGAAGCCTACAGTGACTGCTGTAGTCACGAGGCCTCCCGCAGGGTGTCCACCCACAGCATGGGAGCCTAGAGCGTCCTGTACACATTTTAACCAGTTGTGAAAACCAAAACAGAGTGACCATCTGTGGCCAGAAACCTAAACATTTGCCTTCACAGCTGCAGTTTGCTGAGCCCAGGTCTAGAGACAAACACAGGGGATGGGAGAAGGGGGTTCATGTTGGATGTTATGTAACAGTCACCCTTTGTTTTGTGCACACCTGCAGTAAATCAGTCTTCAAGAGGTGCTGATGGCCCAGAACAAGCTCCGTCCATCAGGGAGATCGAGGAAGGACGGCAGGTTTCTGGGGTTGAGCAAAGTAATGGCCTTGGGAAGCCCATGAGGGAGCTCAATGGGGGCGCCTCTCCACGAGGGGACTGGCCCCTGCCTGGGCAGGAGGAGGAGAGAGGAGCCCGGCCCACCACCCGTGGCCCCTTGGCTGATGGCAAGGGGCCCCCCGCCTGTGCTCAGCAGCATGGTCGGACATTGCCGGAAAAGCGACCTGCTCAGGGCACGGCCAGTGGTGACCTGGACTTTGACCTCTCCAGCGACAGCGAATCAGACGCCCAGTCATCTGATGGTGAAAGCGGGGAGGGGAAAAGCCTGGAAAGGCCTCAAGGAGCACGAGATGCAGGAAAGGCGGCACAGCGGGGCGGCCCCTCTGGCCCAGGAGGGGAGAGGCCCACAGGAGTGAGTCCATGTGCAGAGTCAGCCCCAGATGCGCAGGAGGAGGGCGAGCGGGATGGCCTATGTGGGCTGGCCGGTGGCTCCGCGGACAGGAAGGAAGCCGAGACGGAGTCGCAGAACAGCGAGCAGTCGGGCATCACGGCGGGCGAGTCTCTGGACCAGAGCGTGGAGGAAGAGGAAGATGACGAGGACGACGGGGACGAGGACGACCACCTGGTCTACCTGGAGGAGATCCTTGCCCGAGTGCATTCCGACTACTATGCCAAATATGACCGGTACCTCCGTGGGGACAGCCAGGAAGCCCCCGACATAAGGAAGATCGTCCCAGAGCTCAAGAGCAGAGTGCTGGCAGACGTTGCCATAATATTTAGTGGGCTACACCCAACAAATTTTCCGATCGAGAAGACACGGGAGCATTACCATGCCACGGCCCTTGGAGCCAAGATCCTCACTCAGCTAGTGCTGGACCCCGACAACCCCGACAGGGCCACCCACCTGATCGCGGCACGTGCAGGTAAGTGCACCGGTGCCCCCACTCTCCTTCTTGCCTAGGTGGGGAGGACACAGAGAAGACCTCCCGGCAGGGTGGATCTGCACCACCTGACACGGCGGCTCTGAGAGGGCATGGCTACTTGTTCCACTTTTGCAGTTTTCATAAGCATCATCCTTGTGAGCGTCCCCTCATGATTATATGTTGGTGACGTTGTGACTTCTGTGTCTGCCTGTGTGGGGGTCTGTGTGGGCAAGTGCTGGGCGGGTGCTGTCCATGGGCATCACTCAGCATGGGCGCGGCACCTTTGGGTTTGTTAATGTGCTGCTGCCATGTGCTCTGTGTCGTCAGTCTCCTCCGCCTGGAGTCGGAGGTGCACATGGTTGGGTGCAGAGCAGGGTGGGGAGTTCGTGTTGGAGCCCAGATACCCAGGAGGTTGTCAGCTGAGCCTCTGACTTGGGGGCTGAGCATGAAGGTTCCAGCTGGAACCAGATACGTCCTAAATGGTTGAAGCTATGAAAGTAAGACTGAAGTCATTGCAGGAAAGCCCCTCCCCCCCCCCCGAAATCTTGGAATTTCAGCCAAGAAAACAGCCCCCTAGGAACTGGCAGATCGGGAACAAACACTTAAGACAGTATTGCTAGGAAAACAAAAAACTAAGCAATTACTGTTTTTAAGTGGTCCTCACAAGCAGTGGTGCGGTGTTTCCTAGACACAGCCCGTCCCTGGCTGCTCCCGGCCCTGCTCCTCCCAGGCATGCACCTGCCGAGCCAGGCCTTCCAGGACACTGCCTCCTCACCCTGATCCCACGTGTATCACGTCCCACGTGCCTTTTGCATAAAGGAACAAATAGAAGCTTCATGTTGGTGTGAAATGTGGGCAGACTCTCACTGGAAGACAGATGCAAGCTTGTGGCAACACTCAGGCAATTCCACATGTGCTGAGCCTGGGGCACAGGGAAGGAGTGGCCAGGCTCACCCCTCTACCTGTGGCTTCGGACCCCGGCCTGGGTGCCCAGCCCCTTGTCCTCCCCTCTGCCCAGTCCCACCACTGACAGTGCCAGTAGCTGGCCTGACCTTTGCCCCCCTGCTCACAGCACAGTGCAGTCTACACTTGCAGTAGGTGGGACAGGGGTCCTCACCAGCTGTTAAAGAGTCTTCCCAAGGACATAGACATGTGCACACCAGGGGCACACCCAGGCCTCACTCCCATCCTCTGCTCGGCCTGCTTATAGCCCAGCCTGAGGGTGCCTCCTGCCTGGGCTCCACTGTGGCCACCGTCCTTTCAGGAGTCAGCTGGCTGTAACAGTGTGGTAACCAGGTGACCTTGGCAGATGGGGCTAGGTGGGGCCCTGAGCATCCAGCAGAGAAACCAAGACAGGATGCACCGGGAGAGGCACCTGTGCAGCATTCTGAGCCCACAGCAGTGACGGAGCCTTTGCACATGCTGAGCATGTGGTCATGGGGAAGACGTCCCAAGCAGTTGTTTGCAGGGCACAGGCCATGGGAATTGCCCACAGAAATGGACGGGCGACTGCTGGTTGGTGTGCTGTGGTTGTCAGATCCCTGCCCTCCCTGTGGCCTTCCATCAGATCTCGACCCCGCCGCCCCCCCCCCCCCCCCCCCCGCCCCATGACACCATGAAGTCTCCAGTTTCAGGCAGGGTTCAGAGCCCGACTCAACAGTTCACAGCTGCCACATGCCTGTGGCCCAGGCTGGAGTGATGGAGGTCATTTCTCTGCAGGCACAGAGAAGGTGCGCCAGGCCCAGGAGTGTGGGCAGCTGCATGTGGTCAACCCCGACTGGCTATGGAGCTGCCTGGAGCGCTGGGACAGGGTGGAGGAGCAGCTCTTCCCTCTCAGGGACGACTATGGCCGAGCGCAGAGGTGAGCACCTCGCCTGCTACCTGCCTTCCCATTACCATGGCTACTCCCACCCCCAGACTGTCCCAAAACGTCACCCCCATCTCAGTTGCTTTTTTTCCCAGTTATGCCAAATGGGCTTAGCAGCAAGGCTTGGCTTGCCTGCATTTCCTTCCTGGCCTAGAGCAGCATCAGGAACGATGTTGAGGCTTTGTGGGGTGCTGGTGGCCGGGAGACAGTGACCAGAGCGAGGGGTGCTCAGAGCCTAAGAGGTCAAGGTGGAGCTATGGGAAAGGCCTGCTCTGTGTGTTTGCGGGGAGAGCCGCCTGTTTTTTCGGGAACAGCTTCAGAAAACTCTTCCTGTTATCAGAGTTCGGACCTTGTATTCAGGGTTAAGATTCCGAAGCAGAGAGGCAGTGATCGCAGACTCGGGCTGAGGTTCCAGGATGGGCATGCAGCAGTCTGCTCTCTTGATCTGCAGCCCTTCAGCTGGGCCTGAGCCTGTTCCACACTTTCTCACAGCTCTTGTTCTGGTCCCACAGAGAAGACGGCCCAGCAGCCTTTCCTGACAGGCAGGGTGCACTTCCCACTGCCTTGTTCCACCCGACGCCCGTCCACCCCAGGACCCAACCAGGGCCGGAAGTTCGCATCTATGACGCCAATACGGGCAAGCTCATCCGGAAAGGTGCTGTGGGCCCTGGGCCCCCTGGCTCCCTGGCGGTGCACACGGAGCACTCCTCCTTCAGGTACATGCGCCTGCGAGTTGTCATGCAGCAGAGGGGTGCCCACGAGCGCTTCACGCTGCCATGGTCACTGAGAGCAGACCAGAGGCTATGATGGTGGGACATGAAGTTGGGGCTGGCCTTACCCACTTAGGTGTCGGGCCTCTTGCACATTCTGTGCTGTCTTGGTCCCCAACACTGGAACAGGTAGGGCTGGGCTCCAGCCTGAGAGATGTTCTGCATGTGCCAGGCATGCTCACGTGCTCATACTTACCCATTGCTGTCTCTGAGGAGGCACTTGGTGTGTAGATGGGTGCACACACACCCCAGGAAGAGGAGGAGCCAGCTGGGCCACTCCTGGCACCCCGTCCACTTCTGGCCCAGATCAGACTGAGGGAGGGCCTGGCAGTGGCTGCTTGGAAACAGGAACATGAGAGAGAGAGAGCCCTCGCTGGGTCAGTCCTGCCTTCTACCCTCTTACTCTAAAGACGTGTAGACGTTTATTACAGGACACGTTCTCTATGTTACGAATGTTCATTTTTATTGCTGAAATGTTGTGTAAGATGGTGAGCTTACCCCAGTTCTGAGCACACTGTGTTTAAAGGGAGCCCGTGGATGGGCAGGGTGGCAAAGTGCTGCCCCAGGGACCCACAGGGACATGCGCATCTCCAGGCTCTGGGGAGTGAGGTGTTGGACCAGGTCAATGGAGGCAGCAGGCCAAGGGAGCCACTCCCATGAGGTCTGGGTGGGCACTGGGCCCAAGTGGAGGCAAGGTCACAATTAATGGAGGTTGTAGAGGTGATTCTGACAAAGTATGTGTCAGGGGCTGTTACACAGGTATCTGGCACCAATTCGCCGGAGGCTGCCACGGCAGTGTGAGGAACCTATAGCCCTGGAGCTGTTGGGGATGGACAGCTGGCTTCTCTGGGCTCTTGGTGGCCAGGGCAGCATGAGGGGAGCCTCGCCCCAACCCAGCACCTGGGATGCTATCCAGATAGAGGCAGATGTGAACAGATGCTCCGGGGGAGAGAGCTGGGCAGGAACGGGGAGGCCAGAACAGCTGGCAGACCGCTCCTAGGCAGTGACCTCAGTGCTGACCGTCAGGCACAGGACATGGGCACTCAGTCTGCTTGAGTGTAGATGTTTGCCTACCCCCTTGACCTATGCCCCTCAGAGCGCACCCCTGAAGTGTGGCTGTGGCACATGGCACACCTTTTATTGGACTCGTTCTCCTAGGCCCGGCTTGGGTGGAGTGAAGCCAGGCTGGGGCTTGGGACAGAGTCCCAGAGAAGTGGGCAGGGCCTTTCGAGTAACTGCTCAATGATGTGGGACAGGCAAATGGGGGAGAGGTAGAGGGTTTCAGCAGAGGCTTGTAGCCTCAACAGAAGCATGTTCCAGAACTGAAAAATCCCAATCTAAGATTAACTGGAAGACAGTAGAAAATGTGCAGACGGGCAGCCCGGTTGGCTCAGTGGTTTAGTGCAGCCTTCAGCCCGGGGCATGATCCTGGAGACCTGGGATCGAGTCCCACATCGGGCTCCCTGCATGGAGTCTGCTTCTTCTTCCTTTGCCTGTGTCTCTGCCTGTCTCTCTCTCTCTCTCTATCATGAATAAATAAATAAAATCTTTAAAAAAAAAAAACCGTGCAGTCTGGAAACAGAAATGAGGAGGAGCTGGGACCGGTACGCAGTCCCAGGGCGGGGGCAGATCAATGTGGGTACTTCATCTCTGGAATTTCTCCAAAACAGAAACAGATCCTCAGGTCCCATAACCTGTGATACAGGCTGGATAGTAGAAAACTAGGTGAGCGCATGGTAGTTAGGTTTTTAAAAAAACAAGGAGAAGGGGCATCTAACTGGCTCAGTAGAACATGCAACTCGATCTCAGATTATGAATTTGATCTTGATGTTGAGTGCAGAGATGACCTAAAAACAACTAAAGAATTAAAAAAAAGAGAGAGAAAACCTGTTTTGTACATATAGCGTGAGAATATACATTTTATGTTATTAACTGGTAATATTAATGCTGATGTTAACAAAGCACAATTACAATACTTTTAGGTATTAGATGCTACTATGTGATACAAGCCAAGTTTATATCTCAAATGTATTTACACGTAGCAGAAGGATGATAGCAGGTTGTTTTAATTGCTAGAAGTACAGCAGGGTTATGACCTTTGAAGAGGGCACAATCACCTGAGTAAGAAAGAGTAGGCTGTTGAGACCTCTCAGGCCGTGGACAGAGGTGAACATTAAGAGGCAGCAGCAGGTGCCATGTGGACGGCGTGCGTGCACGGGAAGGTGGGCAGTGTCTGGGTCCCCTGGCAGGATGTGAGCCATGGAGGAGGTGGAGGGGGTGATGGCGACAAGAGGGAAGAGGGTCACCGCAGGCCAGGTGAGAGTTGACTTCTCAGGTGCTGGCAGGTGCACGGGGACAGCTGCTTGAGAAAGCCCTTGTAGCTACAGACGGTTCAGGCCAGGGTGCGCAGAGATGAGGTGCTGAGCCAGGCAGAGGCTGGGAGTATGGCTTGCCGTTCCCGTGGTGCTGGTGAAGTGGGCCACGTGTCCCTCCTGCTGGAAGAGCTGGTTTGTGCAGCTTGTCCTATGCTGAGCCTAGGCAAGCTCGGCTCCATTGGTGGTGTCCTGGGCGGAGCCTCTGTGACACTGACGGGGGATGACACTGCCGGGGGATGACACTGCCGGGGGATGGGCTGGTGGGAGCCCTGGTGGCCTGCAGGGATGCTGCCCGGTTCCTCCTGAGTCGTGGCTCCTGCTTGTACAAGACGCTCGTGGGATGCTGGGAAGAGGTGCTGTTGTGGGCGGGAGGTGGACATCTGGACCCCTGGCTTGAGGGGTGCTGTGGTGACCTCCTTCCTCACTTCATGGTTCTTGTGGAGAAGTGTTTATACAGTTGGGGTGAGGGGAGCATCCCAAGGAGGGTCCCCTGGTTTCTTGTTGTCTCACATGGACAGCGCTGTGACCCTCTATGTGGGGGTCCCCAAGGCCAGGCTCAGCCAAGGCAGCCGAGCCATGAAGGGTAGCAAGGGGTGCTATGCTGTCCCTGCACCCTGGGTGGATGGATGGTGGCCCCAGGTCAGGTTTAGGGGGACCATGGACTGTGGGACAGGGGTCGGGGGCTGCAGTGAATCTGGGGCTTCTGACTCAGGTACTGGGTCTGATGGCCCAGCCATCCTCCGTAAGTCATCGTGGGGCAGACAGCCCTCCCTCATGTCTGTGCTCATCGACTAGAGTTGGCAGCCCACCCAAGGCCACCGTGCCATGCTCATGGCCCAGACAGCCTGAGAGGGAAGCGGTGCTGCGGTTTATGACATGGGCTTCCGTCACGGGGACTAGATCCTCCTCTGTGAGGCTCTGTGCTGCTGTCGTGACCATCATGTGGTTCGGATTCTCTCTGTGCGTGAAGCTGTGCGTTAAAACCCCAGCATGCTCAGAGCACTAAAGTCAGCTTACAGTCACCTTATGTCACCGAAAGCCATCACAAAATCAGTGCTGTGCAGACGTTTATGTGAGCGATTCCTGCTTTTGAGAATCTGCTTTTTTTACTACTGAAAGTTAGATCACCAATCTTTGAGTTAATTCTCTTAAGCATAAAGAACAAACATCTGGAATGTTTAGAACTTGGGTTCAAAGATGCTCCAGGCTTGCCTGGAGTAAGTGGCAGTAGGTCAGGAGTTTGTACAGTGCGGAGGGGAGTAGTAGTCTGGAAACACTTGCAGTGGTAGGCTCCCTGGAACACAGCTGAGTGCTGCCCTTACATAGAACACTCACAGCAGATTACCACCTCTTTGCTCAGAAATGTGTATGATTATTGTGAATAGTGGCACGGCGGCTTGAGAAAACAGAATAACAAGCTTTTCAGCTCCGTCTTTTTGGAGGAAATCACACACTTGCATGGTAGTTTATTTGGAGGTGGCTCTGATGCAATTTTTGTTGTTTGTTTGTTTGTTTGTTTGTTTGTTGTGAGCTTAGAAGTATGATTTCCACCAAAATACTCATTGACTTGTTGCCAGGCTGCATAGGCATACAGAGGATGTTAGCACCGTCGATGAACTCAGGCTAGTGGTTATCCCGTCAGGGCCATCTGAGGCTCATTCCAAATAACCCGCCACTGTGATGGTAGGCGTCATCTCCTTCCTGACTTGTGTGTAGGAAACTCTCTGTTCTAAAACTAGCGAAAGAAATGACCCATGTATGCAAAAGGGGCGGCCCCTGTCCCCGCAGCAGTCCAGGACTGAGAGAAAAGAGGACAGGGCCTGGGGCACACTCTTATGGGTGCCTGAATAGGCGGAAAGACCCCCTGCAATTCATCATTGCGGCAGAGTAAGGGCCCCCTTTCTGTTTGGAGCGAGAGCTCCTATTTATTTGATTTCATGTTGTACCCTGCACCCGTGTCCCTAATCCACCTGTCCACATGCCGCCACCCAGGCACCTCCAGGCCACCTCTGTTTGCACCATCAGCCCTCACAGATGTGAGGTGTCCACACTGGTATGTCCTGGGAACCGCAGGCTGCAAGGTCTGTGCCAGCTGCCCCTCGAGGCTCTGGTCCCCCTGCTCCTGCATGCCGAGGGCTGCAGTAAGTAGAGCCTGGCGGTGCTGGCACAGCCCCATTCTGACCCCGGAACCCTGGGTAGGCCCCATTGTGACAGGGTGCCTGGGGCAGAGAGCACTGATGCCCTTCGTGTGCTTGTCTGACTTAAGAGGCCCAGAGAACCGTGAGTGTCTGTCTTTCTGACTTTGGTGTTTCTCGTTCTGGGCGGGGGTGCTGGCTCCCTGGGGGCTGTCCCGGTGCTTGCACGAGGGCACTTCTCTGTGAGAGAAGGAAGAGAGGGGAACCACACACCTCACCCACTTGGGGGGTAAAGCTGGGAGGGACAGGACCAGGCCCAAACCTCGGGCTTCACCATGCAGTGACCTCAGGATGGTCCTGGTCCTGGTCCTGGTCCTGGTCCTGGTCCTGGTCCGGGGGTGGGCAGTGGAGCATCCAGGACCCCGGGGAGGCACAGGAACTCACCACACTGTCAGCCTGAGCTTGCTTCCCCGCAAGGACAGAGTTCAGGATTCTGATTCTTTACCTCATGGTTACTATATGCCATTAGCTGTGAATGTTTGTGCGTTTTTTTAATTACGAGTTCTATTTTGAGGTTGCAGGCAGATGTGAGCAGTCGGAGAGAGATCCCGTGTGCCCTTCCCCCAGGTTGCTGGGCCATAGCAGTGTGCAGACCTGCAGGCCAGCCTCCCCACCAGGGGTTCGGGGACACAGAATCACCCCCTCCTGGCCCCTCCTGGCCTTCGGTCAGTGCCCTGCTCACAGGCTTTTGTAGTCCGTGGCCGCCACTCAGCCCACTGCTGGCCCTCTGTCTGCAGTTCCACCTCCCACGGCCGAGCAGCGTTGTGCCAGGGGAACCCCCAGAGGACACCTGGGTGTGGCCTGCCATGGGCCAACACAGACATAGGCCTGCCGCTGCGTGCACTTGTGCAGTCCAGTGCCCAGTGGTGGGACCACTGTATGCAGGGTGTGGGCCTGATTTTGTAACAGACCCCCTTTCTCTGCACCCCCGCAGCGAAGTGTCTTGCGTATCTCTGCCGTTTCCAAGCTGGATGGTTGGTGGAGTTTGACGTTTTTTATGTAGGTGCTGTTTCTTTGTGGATGGTGTGGCTGGAAGGTACTTTCTTATTCTGTAGCTTTCCATCATCATTACAGAGTTGGGCAAAGCAAAAGTGTTTGATTTTGATGAATTAGGTTCTGCTTAGCAGTTTCGTTGAATACGCATTTGGCGTCAAGTCTGAAGTCTTTGTGTGCTCCTAGATCCTAGCGGTTTCCTCTCATGTCTTGTTCTAAAAGCTTCATAGCTTTTACATTTTATATTTAAGGCCATGATCCATTCTGAGTTTTCACACAAGGTGTGAGAGTTTTGGGTTGGAGGTGGGTTCTGCCCCACCCTGTTTGCTGAAAAGGCATCTCGGTCCATCACTTCGGTGCCCGAGTCAGGTGTCACGGGTACGTACATCTGTGCGGGTCAGTTCTGGGTTCCCGTCTGTTCCCTTGATCTAAAAACATTTTTGTCTTTTCTTGATTTTAAGGTGAAAACATTGCATTTTTCACTTTCAATAGGATGTTGGCTCTAGGTTTTCTCTTGATGCTCTTTACCAAGTTGGAGGAGTTTCCCCCTCTTCCTGATTTTTGGGAAGTTTGTATCCTGACTGGGTATTAAATTTCTCAGATGCTTTATCTGTTAGTGATATCAGTTGGTGTTTCCTCTTTGGCCTGTCACTGGAATTTTACTTCTCTTGTAGGTCAAGGAACCTTTTTCTCACAGTTTTCAAGGCTTTTGTCTTTGTCTTGAAGAATAAACTTGATGACGTGTCCTAGCGTGGGTTTGGGGGTATATCATTTTTGGTTTCACCCAACATTTTGAATCAGAAAGTTGAATGTCTTTCACCACATTTAGGACATTTGTAGCCCTAGTTCTGTGAGGACTTTTCCTGTTTCTCCTCCTGGGATCGGGGACGCAAATATCGAATCCTGTCCTCTCATGTGTTCAGAAAGCACGTGCTTCTTCCCTTTCCAGTCTCCCTTTTCCCCGTTGTTCAGGTGGAGCAATTCTTGTCACGCCCCACGTTCTCTGTCCTCTCCATTATGAAGTTGAGCCCATCCCACCTGTTTTTTTCAAATTGAGGCTATGAAAATGTTTTCCGTTCTGAAGCTTCTGCTTGGCTCTTCGTAGCTTCTGTTTCTTCTTCTTCTCCTTTTTTTTTTTTTTTTTTTTTAAGATTTTATTTATTCGTTCATGAGAGAGACAGAGACATAGGCAGAGGGAGAAGCAGGCTCCAATGCAGGGAGCCCAATGCAGGACTTGATCCTGGGACCCCAGGATCATGCCCCGGGCAGAAGGCAGGTACTAAACTGCCAAGCCACCCAGGGATCCCCAATAGCTTCTGCTTTTTCACTGGGTTTTCTTACCTATGTCACATGTGCTTGCAGTCCTTGTGTAGGCATGCTTCACCATCGCGTTGGATCCCAGAGTGGCCATTCCCCACCGCCCTTCTCATTTAGCCGGGGGCCTTCCTGGTTTTCGGTAGGACGCGTGATTTTCCATTGAAGCCCGACGTCTTCACATCACATGGTGAGAGTCGGGGCCTTATTCCCACCGGGTGCTGGGCTTCTCTGAGGTGGACACACCGTGGCCCATTCGCGCACGGGGAGATGTCCACGTCTACACTCAGCCTCCGTTGGCACCTGTATGGGTGTCACTGCTGCTGCCAGGCCGTGGGGGCTCCGGCTGCCCCCCGGGGTCACCGCCGACGTGGGGGAGGGATGTCCATGTTACCACGGGGTGAAGGTGAACATCTGACTCACACCTCCCAGCCTGTAGCGGGGCCTCATTACTGCAGGTGAGGTGCTTGTCTGGGCCCCACCTGCCATGGTCTCCCAAGGACTCTGCCTGGGGGACATAGCTTGTGGTGGTGGCCTACAGCAGAGCACTGACTGGAGAGAGCAGGCTGCCCTTGGGGCTCCATGTCTGCCTGTTAGTGTTCTGTGTTACCCACTCCTCTTCCTGCCCTCCCTCTTCTGTCAGTCCTCTGTGTTTCTCTGGGTCTCAGAGTGAGCCCCCAAGGCCCCCCTGCCTGCCTGGGATGGTTGTCAACTTTGGGATTCAGAGTAGACAGTGAATCTCTTTGTGGTTTACTTCCTCTTGGAGGGATGGTCCCGTTTGGAGGAGCTGCGCAAGCAGCCTGGTGTCGGGGCAGGGGCTCTTGCCCTGGGGGTTTGCTGCCCCAGAGTCCCCCTGCCGAATGCGGGAACTGGGAGCCGAACCATCTGGGACCTCCGTCATGCCATTCACAGTAACAATAAGCTGTTATGTGTTAACACAGTAACACAGCTTTAATGAAATAGCTTGTTTGCCAAGTGGACAAGCAGTCAAGGAGAAGAGCGGCTTGTTCTGCGATTGTGGCTCTGGCTGCTGCCTCTGCCCCTTGGTGGAAACAAGAAGAAATTCTGTGGCCTCCAGTGTGCTGTGTCATTGGTGAAGGGACATAGGGGCCCTCGATATGGTGGCTGATGCAGCGTTCTGTGAGATGAAGCCGCCCCTAGGGGTTCCCTGTCCACACGTTTCAGGTTGTGGTTAGAACTGAGCCCACTTTTCTGAAGGAAGACTGACATCCTTGTTCTTCAGGAACCTGCTGTTTTCCCACATCGGGGCCGCCGGTCAGCGGGTGTAGTGGTGTCCCTGCGGAGCACAGGGTGCTGGTCCCTCACAGATGTCAGGGAAGGTGTCACTTTGACAGAGGGTACACAGCTGCTAGCACGGCTGCTGCTCTTCACTTTTGGAGTTTGGACATAAAACCCCCATGTTTTCTCAGAATCCTGAGGTTTTCGTGCATCAGCATCCATGTCTCAGGGAGGGTGCTAGTGGCCGGCCACGACCGTGGGGCCAGAGGTGTGGGGCAGACTCCGAGCCCAGCAAGCCACTGCGGGGGACAGCTGCTCGGGGTGGACGCAGAGGCCATGTGCGTGGAGGGCGCCCCGCCTGGGACAGGCCCCAGGGCAGAGCACTATGATAACGCTCGCCGGTTTGTCGTGTTAATGTTTGACCATTTCCCAGAACTGTGCGCATGCCATCCCGAGAGGTACCCCCTGCCTCCGGCGGACAGCTGGCTGGCTTCAGCCCTGGGCACCTTCTCTTGGTTCCGCAGAGCACAGACAGAAAGGTTTGTTGGCCTTGTTTTACAAGTCTTACAGCTTTCGGGATGCCCGGGTAGTTCAGCAGTGAAGTGTCTGCCTTTGGCTCGGGGCGTGATCCCGAAGTTCCAGGATGGAGTCCCACGTCAGGCTCCCTACATGGGGCCTGCTTCTCCCTCTGCCTGTGTCTCTGCATCCCTCTGTCTCTCTTTCTGTCTCTCATGTTATTCAAGAATATTCATAAATAAAATCTTTAAAAAAGTCTTACGGCTTTCTAGGAAATTGTTCGTTAGCGCTTCACTTTTTGCCCTTGGTTATAAAACTAAGGGACCCAGTGCAGCGGTGCTATGCCAGCAGGAGAAGGTAGGTGTTCGCTTCCAGGGGCAAGGTTGCGGCGATGCCAAGCCTCTGCTCTGAGCAGGCGCGTGTGCTGCTGTCGACCACGGTGGCTCCTATAACTAAAATGCTGTGTTTGTGTATGTTTGTGTGCCTGCTCCAAGAGTCAGGAGTCCATCAAAGTGACTTTCCTCATGTGGGACCTATGACGTTCATTTCAGAGTGGTTCAGCCGCCGCGGCAGATGCTTGCGCAAGAGCTGCCAGATAGCCGACCTGGAGAGCAGCCCGGCCCCAGTGGACGGAAGCGACAGCCCAGCATGTCAGAGACAATGCCGCTGTACACGCTGTGTAAGGAGGACTTAGAGAGTATGGACAAAGAGGTGAGGCCCGCGGGCGCCAGCGCGCCGGGGGCAGGGCGGCGACCGTACTCACGCACCGCCCTTGGTGTCCCAGGGACGCTTCCACCAAGACATGCGGCGGCCTTGAGTGATGCGTCGGGGCATCGGCAGCGCTGGAAAGCCCAACCGCGACTCGCCAGTGGGGCCGACGGCCAAGACCTCGTCTCCGTCATTGGCGAGGGTCCGGCCTCGGGCGGGTGGGGCCAGGGCTGCCGGCGGCCTGTGCTGCCCAGTGGGACACCCTCAACGGCCGCCCACCCAAGTCACGGCCGGCAGCCCACTGTAGGATCTTAGCTCCTCCACTAAATAGTTTTAGGGCTCATCAGTGGGGTTTTGTTTCTTCATATGCTTAGTGGTGAGAATAAGGATAATGAGGCCCTGGATTTTCTTTGAGAACCAAATCACACAGAGCTGCAGATATTTTTGTAAGTCAGCCTGTTGTCTGTCTCCGAGTCACCTTCAGAGATGACAGCAGCTCACATGTTAGCCTGTCCCAAGTCCCTCATGCCCTGCCTAGGTCAGCGCCCCTGACAAAGAGGTCCTCCCTGTGGGGCTCTCCGTTGGTTCACCGGGGGTTAGTGCAGAAAACCACCTCATGCATCCAAGCGAATATGGCACCTCCTGGGCACTCCCAGCCAGCCTCTGCCTGGGACAGAAGCTGTGCACTGGCTGGTGCCATGGCGGCCTTGCTTTCTGCTCCAGCACCACGCTCCATGTCCACCGCCACCGCTGGGAGGACGCATACAGAGCAGAACACGTTGCGGTCTATTTTCAGCAGCAGCAGGAAAACGTCAGTGGTTATCCTCAGCACAAACTTAACCAGCAAGATGCGCATTGACCTTATGACAGTCAAACCCTGTTTGCAGATGGGCTTGGGTTCCTTTCTGTGCCATTTTTTTAACATCTCGCAAGTATGTGTGCTGGTTTTTGTTTCATAAAAATGTTTTCTCCAAAAACATTTCCACAGGGCTACTTCTTTCTGTCTGAGGAAGTGGCTGGCCCCACAGGGCCCAGGGAGGAGGGCTGCCTGCACCTGCCTCCCTGCCCTCCTGCCCATCTTGCAGACACACATTCCAGTGTGTCAGGTGGCAACCCTGATTTTGTTACTTGTTCCACGTCAGAGGGTTTTGGAATCTGTGAACTAAAAGCATTAAATGCAACTTTTCATCACTCTGAGGAATAAAAATAAGCCTTCAAGCCTTCCATCTGGCTCCTCGACCACAAGAGGTATGGAAGGCCAGAGCAGCCTTAGACTGTGGATCTGGCGAGCGCTGTGCTGTGCTGTCAGTGGTGCAAGAATAGAGGTCCGGGTCCTGTCAGCCCTACCAGGGAGGCCACTGACACTGGTGTCCTGGCCAGTGGCAGCAGCCGCCAACCCTCCACCCCAGCCCCTCCTCCTAGATTCCTGGTTCTTGGGAAGCATGGTGGGCCACAGACTACAGGGTTTAAAATTGGAAGCTGAGAGGCAGGGACGCAAACACGCATGGCCTCACACATGTATTGTGGTGTCCCTCCCATCTGCAGTTCTGTTTGGAGCAGAAAGGGTCCCCAGGAGCTACGGCAAGTGGCCGAGACTGGACAAACAGTCCATCTTCCTAAGAACTTAGTAACACCTGGCAGTGCTGTGCACTTGGCTGCTAGGTGCGGATCACCTGGAGGCGCAGCAGTGGTGGGTGGTCTCAGAGGAGCTTCGTGTCAGGTTACATGGGGACGACCTGGACAGAGCGTGTCCTGACAGGAGGAACACCCAGGTGTCAGAAGATGCCATGGACCATGCCCACATGCCCAGAGAGGTTGTTAGAGCACCGTGGTCCAGGTGGCAAGAGATGCTTCTCGTCCCTGCGGAGTGCTGGAGAGCAGACACACAGCCTCTATGACACTGGTCTGGGGCCCCTGCCCTGTGAGCTTGAAGAAGTGACGCAGTCTTGCATCCACTTTGCTGTCTCACGAGGTGTGCCACACTCACACAGCTCTGGACCAGGAGCAGAATCCTAAAAGGAGGGAGTAGGACAATCATGCTCCACATGCAACATTCAGAGAGCGCCCCAGTCTGCAGGGCGGTGACCCTGAGGTCGTTCACCAGAGCAGAAGGAAAGGAGGGTGAGGCTCATAGGAAATTTTGGAACCTTGGAAAAGAATCCCAGGAAGTGTCCAAAACCTGGAGCGCGCTGCGATAGAAAGGGGCCATGGTGCACTGGTGACATGTCGGACTGCTCATTTTCTGGTGGCTCATGTCCCTTGGTGGCTATTTGGGTGGATTGCTTTTCCAGAGTCCTGGATTCTGTAGATGTGTACACATTGCAGACTTAAGGGGCCACTTTTCTGCATTCATTTGTTGGATTTATCAAGAACATTTAATTGGATAACAAAATGTTTTCTGTATGAGCTCCTTCAGTGGTGGATCTGCCAAAAACATCTATTTCAAATGCAGTTAAGTTCTAGGAGTTGGAAATCTACCTCAGGACACCCAGCATGATTCGGGACACAGCAGGGGCTCTCTTTCAGCACAGTAATGAGGGGTCCTGGGAATAGGATGGAGCAACATGAGCTCCTGACCTATGTTACTAAGGAGGTCCCCATGCTGCCCCATGCTTCCCTGTGCCATGTGCTCCCCTGTCCCCCCCCCCATGCTCCCCTGTGCTCCCTTGTGCTGTGTCCTGACATCCCCCCGTGCTCCCCTGTGCCATGTCCTCCGTCCCCCCCATACTCCCCCGTGCTCTCCTGTGCTGTTCTGATGTCCCCCTCTGTGCTCCTCTGTGCCGTGTCCTGATGTCCCCCCCCATGCTCCCCTGTGCTGTGTACCCCATCTCCCTCGTGCTCCCCTGTGCTGTGTCCTGATGTCCCCCAGTGCTCCCCTTGCTGTGTTCTGATGTCCCCCTGTGCTCCCCTGTGCCGTGTCCCCCGTCCCCCCTGTGCTCCCCTGTGTCGTGTTCTGACTTATGGTCCCCCATGGCCCCTGGACAATCACTCCATACCTACCGTAGTTGGAATTTTTCAATCTGCCTCCTCCGGCTGCAGTCAGCATTGACAGGTACTCCACAGCTGGGGTGTCCAGAGCATGTCTGTCAGAGGCCCTTTGTCTGGGCCCAGACACCTCTCCTAGCCCCCAGCAGATAGCCCCCACCCCACAGCCCCCACCCTACACCCCCCCTTCATTTCTGTCCCTCCTTTGTTCAGCTGCCAGGGTTCTCTAAACACAGCTCAGCTCGTGTCACTGGAGGCACCGCTCACTGGTGACAGGTACCCTAGGGGCTGTGTGGCCTGCCTTAGCCTATTGTCTTTGTGCCCCAGGCATTGCAGATCCACATCCACCAAACTAGGGTCCAAGACAGAGAGCCCGCCCACCACCACAGTCCCTGTGCATGGCTCCATTCTGCGGGCTTGGCTAACTGCGGCCAGCCATGCCTTGGGGTCAGGTCCCTTGCAGTCAGAAGGTCAGTGGCAGCCTGACAGTGAATCACATGCCCACATCGTTGGCCCCTTCGTGTCCCTGTAGGAGGAGGAGGAGCCAGGCCACGTGGTGAGATGTGGTACGATGCTCTGAGAGCGGCCATGTCCACACATGTTAATGGCACGTCGTTGGGGTCGCTCTGTTTCAGCACCAGTTACTGGTAACCTTTCCCCAGATGCACATGGATAAGGTTCAGGCGTCCCCAGGGCTTTGGCCATGTGCCCCACGGATAAGGGAGGGACTGCTATGTACGCACGTCTGCTGTGATTATTTGTTTAATCACGTCAGTGCCAGATGGTTGTACTTCACGTACCATGGCTCACACGCAGGTGAGCGCCGTGACCTCAGCATCTGCCATGGTTCAGACAGAAGTGATGGGGGCGCCAGCCCATATGTTCACACCGTGGGCAGCAGGTTCCATTTCCACCATCATGTGCGAGATGGGAAGCCTTATTTTGTTGTATGGACGCTTCAGTTCTGTTGAATTGATAGGTTTGTTTCTGATGAGTAAGCGCTATCTGTAAGCATGGTGAGCTCACCCCTGGTTTCCTGCCTCCCTGGGGTGATACCTTTCTTGGGAGGAAGTGGGGCCTCAGGCAGGGGTGCTGCTGTCTGGAGACTCACAGGTGATCCCGTATGAGCTAACCAGAGCACCTCAGGGAGCCACATGGCCCCGAGAGTCTATCCACATGAACAGTCTCATTCAGAGTACTGGCTCTGGAAGGGTCCGCCTGGGGCTGGGAAGCCGCCAGGACTGATTTCAGCCTGGTACCACACCCTACCATGTGCACCCTCCCATGTGCTGCATTCAGTGTAGGACTCCTGCATTGGGAGCATCTTCGCAGAGCTGCTTCTCCTGGCCCTGACGGCAGGTCTACCCCATCTGGCAGCAAACACTGTTTTGCAATTATATTCAGAATAAAACAGGCACATTTTCTATTGGCTTCAAGATGTTGAGACAAAGCAAGTATATTCCAGAAGCTACCATGGACCCAGCTTTGGGGACAGTGGGTAGCACAGGTGTGGCTGCAGCACTGTTTGAGTTCGTGCTTCTGGGTCAGGGTTGTTTGTTACTGTTCAAAACACGTTCATAATGTTTTGCCCAAATTATGGTTCTTAGGGTTAATAGAGTCTTCGACCCTGTGTGATTCTTCACCAGGTGTCACCTCCCAGAGGTGGTGGGTTTTATTGTTAACACCACAGTGTTTTCATGGATCAGGGTTATTCACGTGTGTTTACTTTTTAGGCAAAACACAAGAAAAGCACAGAGTGGAGTACTCACTGTGTTTGTTCCGAGACTGCTGAGCAGTTTTTGTGGTGAGATGTGTGGGCTGTGGTTCTCCCTTTCATGTTAAAGCCGACAACAATCTGTTCTGAAAGTGAAAAGGTTAATATCGTATAAAAACAGAGTGTGTGCCTGGACTCAGTAAGTGGAGTGTTAGCGTAAGTAATCCAGAGACCCAGCAAGCCGTTCGCCTCACATGTGTTGATATGCAGGGAAACATCACAGTTGGGAGAAAAGCAAAGCAGCGCCAACCTGCGTGCCGCCCGGGGGCTCCCCCCACAGCCTCCCCGAGCCTGCAGCTAAAGCCCTCAGGATGGGAAAAGCACGGCCGCAGGGGCACCTGGCTGGCTCAGTCCATAGAGCACATGACTCTTGACCTCAGGGTCATGAGTTCGAACCCCATGTTGGACCTATAGCTTACTTAAAAAAAAAAAAAAAAAGAGAGAGAATTTCAGAAAGAACCAACGAGCAGACAGGTCCCTGAAATTTCAGTCAGTGTGGGTGTGGCAGGGACGGCAGAATGTGCATGGTGGTGGGTTTCCTGGCCCTTCTCCTGCACCCAGTTCTGGGCCTCACGGAGGTGGGGACGTCTCTTGCCAGCTCTGCTCTGGGCCAGCCCCTGTCGTGAAGCTGTGTAGCCACTGTGGGCAGGCACCCAAGACATGGAGGCTCTGCGGGCAGGAGCCTGCGGCCCAGAGAGGACGGAGGTCCCTTTCTCTGCCTCTCTGCCTCAGTACCGTGCAGCAGCTCAGGGAGCACCCCAATTCTGTGCAGGGGCTGACCCAAGCCTCAGGCTTACTCCATAAACAAACGTGGAACAGATGGCACCATGGCGCTGCACACAGTGAAGCAGAGTGTGGTCTTACCCGCCCGTCCCAAGCCAGGCTGGCCGCCTGCTGAAACAAACACCCGCGTTCTCCAGAGGTTCTGAGAGGGTGTGACATGGGAACTGTCCAGGCCCGATCTGACCACCCTTGACGGCAGGGTTCTGAGACCAGCGCTGCAGGAGCAGCCACAGCCAGTGGCTGTGCTCCCTGGGCAGAGAGAACTGCATGTGATGAGGCACAAGCAGCGGGAATTTCGGAACTGAGACAGACACGCTCACCCAAGTCGCTGACAATCGCCCGACACGCCCCTGCTGAAGTGGAGGCTGCAGAAACCACCCTGAGGACGTGCAGGACGTCCAGCTCAGGATCCAAGCTTCGACGTGTGTGTCGTTGGCATCCCCAGACAGGGGCAGGACATCGCCATGGGGCAGAGACTTGGACGAATGACGACTGGAAACCACTAGAACTTGGTCACAGGCATAAATTTACAGGTTTCTGATGCTACAGACCTGTCTGGCCAGTCGTAGAATTTCAGGAAAGCAGCGTGACCTTGTCTACACTCCATGTGTCCTCCTAGCTCCCTTTTCCCCACGACTACAGCAAGCCTTGGAGAGCGGGCTTGGGTCTGAAGAAGGCCCTGAGCAGCAGGGGCTCTCGTGTGCATGTCCAGAGAGCAGATCTCCGGTCAGGGCCACACGGACAGGGCGCACGGTGTAATTCAGTTTCCATTGCCATGGGGATGCCCAGAAGAAGCGGCTGGAAGATGGCTGAGATGCGGCCATGCCACAGAGTCTCATCCTTGGTGTCGTGAGCGTGTTTGATGAGCAGGAGGTCCTTTCAAAGGCTTTCATGGCTCTCATGGCAGGCTGAATATTTTCCTCTGTGCCCTCAGCCCTCTAGGCTGTGGGGCTGTGCCATCTCCTGTGTGTGCAGCTTAAGCAGCCTCATGGTCCTGCCAAGTGGACTAATCAGGCACCGACATTGGGCAGAGACCCGTGGATCAGCCACAGATACATGACATTCAGGGATTTACGTGGGTCAGCAGGCTTCCCAGGGAACCATCAAGGGAATTCCTATGTGTCTCAATTTGGTGTTGTGTTGGATTCTAGGAAGCATGCAGTTCTGTGGTTAATCATGGATTTTCCAGCTATTTTGAGATAATTCATATGTATTGGCCTGTAGAAAGAAACCCCTTGAGGTTGAAGATAATACATGCAAACAGCATTTTAACAGTAGGAACATGAGATAGGGACACATGTCCTAATTTCTCCTGTTCTAGAGCACCAGTCCTGCGGGCTCAGCCAGGCCAGTGAATGCAGGAGGCCAAAGGAACCGTGGCGATCCAGCCACCTTCCTGCAGCGAGGGCCACCTGCGCAGGTATCCGAGCGTCCTCTCCCAGCCTGCAGGCTTCCAGGCCAATGGCAGCACAGACAGCGGGCAGGCTTTTCCTCAGTCTTATCTCTGTCAAGTTTACAGGTCCGGGTAGACCGGGCAGCACTGCCTCCATCCCTTTGTTCTGTGTCCTCCTTGGAGAAAGGAATCTTTAATGCATCTAAACACAACTCCCATTTTATCAAGAGAGGAGGTTGCCTGCTAAAGACCGTGACTGGGAAGTCTGCTTGTCTAACCGATGAGGGCCTTGCACTCCTGTATCTGGTGTCACCCTCCATGACTTCAAGTGATTTGTGTGCACGTGTGTCTCATGACCATCCCACGTCCCCAAGATGTAGGGTTGTCTACACCTGACCTCAGCCAGGTTCATTTCTGCCAGGCCTGAGGAGACTACCCCAAGTGTAAGGCCCCCTCTCTGTGGGGTCTTCCCCAAGAGCACCTGGCTGGCGGGTGAGGCAGATGGGGATCCTGCACCTGTTCCCAGCAGGGCTGGGCTGCACACCCCAGGCCGGGGGGGGGCGGGGGGGGGGGAGGATCTGTTTCTTCTCTTTCTGGGCCCCCTCGGCTGCCTTGTGTCTCCGCAGACAGAGGCTGTGAGGAGTCAGGGATTCTCGTGCTCCTGCGTCTTCAAGTGAGTTGATGGGAACGTTTCCCGGTGCTTTCACTGTGATCCACGTTGGCCCTTTGAGAGGTTTCAGGGGTTAGTTTCATATAAAATGAATTTTGTTTTTCTGTTCACGTACTTTTAGATTCTTATTCTAAAATTTTTACCCTAGTATCTTTTAAATAGTATTTACAGAGTAAATAATTCATTTTAGATTACTGTTTTTCAAAAAGCCCAGTTACCTTTTTGTAAAGAAAAGCTCTGGAGAGATGTCTTTTTTTTCCTGAAACAGTTCCTTTTACGTGAGTAAAGCAGAATGAGGAAGACTAAATTTAAGTGTAATTTAGATACAGCCAGATTTTTATGTGCATCCACAATGTTGGTTTGGCTGTGCAAAATGTTTCTCTGAATCTTGCACACAGCTGGCAGAGTGAACATACACGTGAATTAGTGATCTGCCAGCTGGAAGAGCACCTGGGCTGGTCAGGGGCACAGCTGACACAGCGGGTCACTTCGTGGTCTCCAAGAGGCTGTGACTGTGGACTTTGGTGGTCACATTTAAAATAACTGATTTTTTAAATTCTTTTTTTTCCTCTTGAAAAGGTATGGTGCAGAGTTAAAGGCCTGAAGTATTTTCAGAGGAAAGTTTAATTGAATATTCTAATAGGTTTGCTCATCAGTGTAGAGTAAATACAGCTGGTTGAATATAGCAGTGAAGTGTGAACGTGGTAGCTTCATAGAATTAACTGCATGATTTCTACTAAATGCCTTTTAGCTTAGGAGCAAACCCTGTGTGTTACGTTTAAAGACTTTATGGTGATCTGATGATTATTGCTCTGCTGGCTTACCCGTTGCTGCACGGTTCCCATATTCTCACATGCTTGGGAGTGACTGATGGTCTCAGGTCAAAGGTGCTCTGCTTGGGGCCCCCCTTTATCCACCAGAGGCTTTGTAACTAGATGTCCCTGCCCCAGACCGCACCTGGGGGCTGGCAGGGCAGGAGGGCACATGCTCAGCCCTTCCTAGGGACAGGCTGTGGCTGGCCAGCCTCGCTGGGAGGCTCCTTGAGGGGCACCACCTAGTTGTCCCTGGAAAAAAGTCAGTTTTTATGAGTTAAATATATCTGACCACCTTTCTTCCTTTGTGCATTTTGTGGAATACACTGGAAACCTGGTCTTTCTGAATTGATGGATTTTTTTTTCAACTTAACATTTAAGGAGCCATAACATTCTGTGGTTCCAAGTTCAGAAAGCCTGAAAGCCGCTATGAGCATACCCTCAGGCTCCTCCCCTCACTGCGGCTGAGCCTCAGCTTCCCTGCAGCACGTGGCCTGGCAGTGGGGGGCGGTGCCCTGGTACCTGGGGGCTCTGGTCTTAGGTAGACCTGCTGAGAAGTGGATCAGTTCTGTAGCCTCATCTGTTCTTACCCAGATGTGCAGGTCACACCAAGCAGCTCTGACACTGCCTGGACCCACACACCCACCCTTGCCAGATGCCATTCACAAGTGGGGCATCCCAGGCCATCACCCCGTGTCTGATTAGCCAGCTGGGATCAGGGTTCTCACAACCCCGAGGGGGCTCCATCACTTGCGAGGGCAGCTCCCCGACGTCAGGACTCACTCACATCTGGTGGCTTATTAAGTCCTGAAGAACAGGACACCGAGTAGATGAAAAGCCGCCCAGGGTGAGGTCCGTGGGCTTCCGAGCGCAGAACCTGCTGTCCCCGTGGAGTGGGGGTGGGCCGCCCTGCCAGTCGTAGGTGGATGTGATCAACCCGGAAGCTCCCCGAGCCCCGTACTTTTGGGATTCTGAGCAGATGGGTCATTGCCTCCATCTCCAGCCCCTCCCCTGTGGGGAGGACGGGGACTCCGGGCTTCTCCTGGCTGCTCTGGTGACCAACGCCGTCCAGACGCCCACCTAGAGTTGCCTCATTAGAAAAAAAGATGCCACCTCAGCCAGGAGCTCCTGAGGGCTGCGGGACTCTGCCAGACACTGGGGACAGAGACCAATAAAATAAAAGAAATGCTTTGCATTTCTTTAGCAGTTTTACAGATCAGATAAACTTGTTAAATAATGATTCACTGTGAGATCATAAAAATTATGTTGACTTATGGAATTTTTGACATCAGTTTGGTGTTTCTGGATATATATTTTGGGGGGAAAACACGTTCAGTTCTGAAGCATGGTGCCTAGGACTCACTGATGCACATGTGAGTGTGGTCATCTTTGCATTCCACTGTGCACCTTTTTTAATAAGCTGATGTTATCATCCTGGAACGTTCTGGCACTTCTCAGGCAGTCATATGCTCAGGGATATTATGGGGGTGTTGAAGCAGAGCTTCTGAGCCTGGGAGTTCCCCCTGAACTTCTGCCCTCCAGGCTTGGCCACAGTGACCACACCCACAAAAGGCTGCCCTGTGCTGCCGGACCCCCAGCCACACGCAGCAGGGGATTTTGCCATTTTTTTCATCACATACTAAGAACAGAGAAAAATAGCTGTTTCACTTGTGCCAGGAGAGCATCACTTCTTGAGAAAACAGCATTGTTCCAAAAATGTAATTGGAGGTGCTAGAAATCCAGACCGAGTGGCAAACGTTTCTGTCGCACAGTGGGTGACCTCCCACTTCTTACGTTCTCCTTTTCACCTGATCTGTGTCGTGATCCAGGGTCTTTGTTAGAAGACCAGGATGAGTTTGAGGTCATGTGGAAGGCACGCCCCCCGCCCCCCAAATCAAACATGGCTCCTTCTGACTGAAGGGGTGTCAGGAGGCAGCTTTCATCCCCCTTACCTGGGCAGCTGAGTTGCGCTGCTGGGAGAGCCTGGGAGCCTCCCATGCTCCGTGTCCCATGCTCCGCGTCCCTGGGGCCCTTGCTATAGGGGAGCAGGGAGGGCCGATTCTAGTGCCCATGGCTGTTAGTTCCCATCACCCTCATGTGGCATGTCCATAAGTGGTTCAACCTGAGGCCTCTGGGAGCGAACACACTGCCTGGACACAGCTGGGACTCCACCCTGAGGCTCCAGAGCACCTCCTAGAACGCACACGTTCTGTGCAGCTCGTTGATCATGAGCACTCTAATAGAATGCTCTGATTTTCACCATTAAGTTCACTAGTGCGGTAGCAAGAAAATCCCCATTAGAATTGTGCTGCTGAGAAGTGACTGGCCAGCCCTCCGCGTGACCTGCCCCTGGGATCCAGGAGGACCTGGTGAAGCCACACGGTCTCGTGGTAGCAGGTGGAGGGAGCAGCCCGGAGCCTGGACCTTCTTGGCTCGCCCTCACCCTCCCTGTGCACCTGCTCTGTGCCCCTTGGAGCCAGCTGCCGGGGCCAGGCAGCCGTGGACCCGGGACCCACGCGCCTGTGGTTGAGCCTGGGCAGGAGGTCATGCACGTTGGTGTAGGGGCCAGGTCCTGGGACTTGTCTGGGAGGTAGCTGTGTTCACACGCTGACTCTCCTCCTCTGCCAGGTGGATGACATCCTAGGAGAGGGCAGTGACGACAGCGACAATGAGAAGAGGAGACCAGAGGAGGAGCGGAAGGAGCGGCCCCCACCCCGGGAGCCCCAGGCCACACCCGAGGCCACACCAAGCAGCGAGAGGACCAGGGCAGGCAGCCGGGGGCCCAGGTAAGGGGGAGGGGCAGGGGGGGACGTCTGCAGGTGTGTCACAGAGCAGACCCTTCAGACTAGCATTCTCAGAAGGTTTCACTTATGGTGACGTGAACTTTTATCACGTTTGTGATTTCAGTTATTCCTCGTGGAGATTTTTCTGCCCCTGGGCAAGCACTTTGTGTGTAGTGGGGTTAGTACAGACCCCAGGACGGTGCATGGCTGGCACAGCATGGCACAGCCCCTGCCCCAGCTGGTCTTCTCTCAACTTCCCCTTCTGCCATGGAGCATAGTGGGGCTGCCTCAGGGCTCGCTGCAGGTCAGTGGATCAGGGCCGGCATACATGTGTGCCCTGCATGTGCTCTGCCGGAACTGGGCTCTCCCTGTGTGGGGGTGCTTCTCTATATCCACTCGTCAGCTCTCAGCCCGTCTGGTCCAACCCTGGGATGTTCTGACAGGAGGAAACAGTTCAGAAGAGCTTAGCTTGCTTGAGCAGCCCTGTTACAAACAGGATTGGGCCGGGATCAGAGCAACCAGTGGAGAGAGGGCGGAGGTTCCTGGTTCCTGTTAAGTTTTACTCTGAGAGGGGATGCCATGTGCCACCGAGCCGCAGAGCAGGAAGATGTCAGCCAGTCACAGGGCGCTTGTTGACTTGCCAGTCCCGCGGCGGAACTTTCCAGAGCACAGCGGTGCTCTTCACGGTGGTGAAGTGCTGTCCAGTTATTTTAGGAGCTAATTGGCTGAGCTCTGTACCAGGGGAGGGTGAGCTGGCACGATCATTGCACTGGGTTGTCTTCAGCCCTGTGCGGGGGTCCCACCAGGGTCCCTGACGAGCTGGTGGGGCAGCACTGGCCAGCGCCCATGACGCGTGACATCTTCTCACTGATGTATAACACACTCAGCTTCCGGTCTCGTGTTCTCTGCCAAGTAAAAGATTCCGAGCAGTTTTCACTAAGACTCAGAAAGGCCTGGTAGGAGCCCACTGGGAGTGTCCTCTCCTTGTGGAGACATGGCTGTGGGCGTGCAGCCAGCTGAGGCTTGGTGTGCACCGAGCCCAAGAGGGCACGTCGTGTCTCTTCATTTTCACCGGGTCGTGTCCCAGAGAAAACAGGCCCCAGGGTTTTGCTCATGAAGAACATTCGCTCTGATGAGGATCGGTGCCTGCCTTCTAGACTAGAAGCAGCCGCATGCTTGGTCCCGAGGGAACAGGTTTCCTGCGTCTCCATGCTCAGCCATGCGTGGGACAGAAAGCCCAGCCACCCACTTGGGAGTACCCGGTCTTGGGAAGCATCTAAACAAAAGGTACCCACCCAGCAACAAGAAACTTGAAGTCCTCCAACATGTGGCCTGGGGGTCACGTTTGGTGGGGGCCGGGCCCTCGACAGTCGCCTCCTGAGTGTCCCGAGGCCAGAGGCTAAGGCATCAGCTCAGACTCAGCTGGCCGTGTGGGATGCGCTCTTACCTCCTCAGAGCTGGCTTCCGCTTGTCCCCAAAGCAGGGACTCTGTCCGTGCTCCTCCCTGCCTGCTAACCCCTGCTGGCCTGAAACTCCCCCCATGGGGCTGTGTCAGGAGCACCAGGGTTTCTCGGTGTGCCACATGGCTCTGAGCCCTACCACAGCAGAGTCAGGTGCACTGGCTCCCCGGCTGCTATCGCGGATGACAAGTTTGTGGCCCTTGTTTCTTTCTCTACCAGGGAAGTTGGGAGACGTGCTTCTCTGTGTGTATTTCACCCTTGTTTATGGATCGTAGGTGGAAGTGAGTGGTGATGGGAATGCGGGGCTGGCTTCCACAAGAGCGTCTGGGTGGCAGCACCTCTTGCTGAGTCCATTCAGCCAAGCTGCTCTGTGGGATCTTGAGGTCCCTTGAACTAGAGAGTGAGTTGTAATGGAAGGAGGGAGGCAATAATTTATCTGTGGTTCGTTCTTTTTTTTCAAATAACAAACATCAAATGCCTGTTTTACAGCACTTTCATTCCTCGACATAGGGATAAAGAAGTTAAGTATGTGTTTGAAAAGCATTTGCTCAAACCAGTTGTCTTCAAGATGTTAAAACATCACGCAGACACGTCATCATCACCACCGTTTGCAGGTGGCGAGGCGGCTGGCGTGGACAGTGTCCCCAGGGTCTCACATCAGGACCATCTGTAACCAACGTTTGCTCTCTGCTTACATTTGGGTGGGAAGCAGGGCACTGTGGGAGTCAGGGTAAGGCTCTGTTCAAACTGGAGTCTGAACAAGTGAAAATGACAGTGTTTCTACTACAAAACCATTCATTAACTCATTAACTGCCAAAAATACAGCGTCATAGTTGGTAACATTGAAGAAATCTGCCTGTAAAGGTTAATAACTGACATGCATCCAGGGTCCTGCCACCTGGCCACCTGGCCCCCTCCCTCTGTCCGCAGAGCAGCAGGTGGCCAGCCTGTGCTGCAGATGCGCGGACAGCTGGGGGGCTCTCCTTCCAGAAGGCTCCGGCAGTCCCACGGCAGCAGGTACACTGGCTGCACAAACAGTGTACCTGCACAGGCTGCACTAGCAGTGCTTTTTGGTGTTGGGTGATGAACTGCACTAGGGAGATGTGTTGTTCACTGGAAACAGTGGAGGAACAATTGAAATCTGTACTGGTTGAGAATGAGCCTTGCACAATGGTTGCAAGCCCAGAAAACGGCTCAGGTGGCCGGGGTGGACATTGGGACATTGTTGTGACCCCAGTACATCCTTTCCTGTGGAAGCCGGCAGGAGCATCTCTGCTCACGTGGGCAGTAGGACATTCACGTGCTTCATGCCCTGTGGCAGCTGCGTGGTGTGCGTCTGTACCAGGGGTCAGGGCCTTGTCTCCTGTTTCAGACCCCTGTGTGCGGGGGTCATGCTCTTGTGCACATGCATCACTCAGAATTCTGAAAGGTCAGAGGTACTTATGGTGCCAGCCTGACACTGGGTGGTCATGTGGCTCCAGGGAGGGTGGTAGAGGTGTCGCTCCGTGAATGCAAGTGGCAGTGCTTGTTTCTTTTTTTTTTTTAATAATATATATATATATATATTTTTTTTTTAAGATTTTATTTATGTATTCATGAGAGACACAGAGAGAGAGAGAGATGCATAGACACAGGCAGAGGGAAAAGCAGGCTCCACGCAGAGAGCCCGACGTGGGACTCGATCCCGGGTCTCCAGGATCACACTCTGGGCTGCAAGCGGCGCTAAACTGCTGCGCCACCAGGGCTGCCCCAGCAGTGCTTGTTTCTTACAGCACGGTGTCTGGTGATCACTTCTCACCAACACAACATGTAAACAGTAGCGGCACCATGGTTCCATCTTACTGTCCTTTTCTCTTAGGGCTGTGCTCAGGCTGGACCCTCAGAGGCTTCCCCCTAAGGAAAGTGACTTTGCCAGAACAGCCAAGCTGGTCATTAGGCACACAGCAGCTGCCCTGGCCACAGAGAGGCCTGACCCAGCTGCTGCAGCACAGGAACCACAAGGCCTGATTCCACACAATGGAAAAGAGGCGGTGGGAGAAGTCGCTGGTGTGCACGGCCCAACCTTGGAGCCCACAGAGCGACTCCCACATGACCTCCAGAGGTGCACAACCACCGCAGGTGCGCTCCTGGGACCGAAGGACCGTGCAGGGAAATGAGAGCAAGTAGATGGACGATGCTGCGAAATGCAGCAGGGGCCCAAGGGTCAATGGGAACCACAGAAGAAAGAATTAGCAGTGTGGCATGTGTGCTCAGAGACATGGGGCCATGGTAAGCTCTCCCACACGCCCACAGCAGGAGCAGAGGAGCACGAAGGCAGAAGGGCAGGAAACCTCCACCTGGATGGAAGGCATTCCCACACGCCTAGAAAGCTCGACTCCATGCAGGGTCAGCCAGAGATCCACACCCAGACACGTTGTGGTAACAGTGCTGAAAGCTGGAGACCACACACATGGACAGCCGAGAGCACCTGCAGGACTGGCAGCCAGCTTCCCGTCAGAGACACAGCACATTCAGTATTGGAGAGGACCCCACAACCAGACAAAACTCCATCAAAAGTGATGGTGTGATGAGGATGTTCCCAGCTGGGATCGTCTCTGAAGAGAATTGGTTGCAAGCCAGCTTGCCTCACGAGAAAGACCGAAAGGAGCTGTCGTGCCGGGAAGCCAGGGACCTAGACAGAGCAGCATCCACACAAACACCTTGAGCACCGTGCGGGGATCAGGGAATCATCAGGCAGCTTGAATTTATACTTTTCTTCTTTCTTCATGTCATCGACACAAGGAGCAGTTGTGGACGGTGCTGTGTATGGAGTTGTCAGTGGGGCCTGTGGTGGAGAGCCGGAGTGTTCACTAGTGACCACACACAGGCCATAGGATCAAGATGCTTGTAAGAAACAGGAAGTTAGAGGGTTTGCTTGATGTGGTGTAAGTGTGTGTGTGTTTTCTTTCTTTCAGCTTCTGTATAAGCTGTAAAACGACGTACAGGGTACGGGTTCTAACAGTGTGTAGCACACGTAAACACCCCAGGAATGACAGAAAGGGCGGCCCTGAGCTAAGGGCTGTGTCCGTGCCCATATCTGACCTCCTGAGACACGGATCAGCTTGCCATCCATCCTGACGATGTGACGTGGGGTAGCAGCGCAGGGACGGCTGCTGTCCTGCCATGTTATGGGAGACAGGCTTGCTGCCAAAAGAGGGCAGCAAAGATGAACGGGCTCAGAGCTTCACAACCCTGCAGCACAACCAGTGTGAGTGGGCAGTGATAGAGACCAGCTGTCCGGCTCGCCTCTGTGCTCCATGTGGTGAACAGTGCTGATGGAGCGAGTGGCTCAGCAGCACGTGGAAGCCGCATCGATCGTGGCAAGGCCAAGAGGCAGGAGACGGACAAACAGCCTCTGGGTCCTCCCACAAGCCTGTGGGACATGCCGGTGCCAGGAGTCATGTGAAAATGCAGCGTGCCCATAGGGCCCGATACCACCGTTAAGAGGAGTTGCACCATAGGACCCGTCCTCCTGGTCCCGAACAGTGCAACCCCCGCCTCGGGGTGGTGGTCGTGGGGTGCCCGCGCTGTGCCGATAGTGGTGCCTGTGAGGCCAGACCCTCGGGAGGCAGGGTGCGGAGGTGAAGGAGGTGCAGCAGCCTCCTGGTCTCCCCTGCGAGGGCATTAGGAGTTGTCTGGGGACGTCACTGTCAGGCTTTTCAGAAACTTGCAGCCACTGTGGTCCACATGGTTTGGTTTTGGCAAATGTCCTAGCCCAACGCCTACACATTACTGTGAACCGCGTGTCGCTTGGTTCCCACAGATGCCCCTGCAGACCTTACGGCCTGCTCAGGCTTTCCGGCCAGGATGTTCTTCAGACGGTGGGGGTTCCCTCAGTTCTTTGAAGATTTGTGTCCATGGTTTTAGTGGCATAAACTTGCATCTGTGGAGAAGAGCCTCTGACCAACTGTCAGGCCAGGCAGTCAGAAGCCATGAGCACACTCCACGGCGTGACCTGAGGAGGCACGTGGACACCCAACAGCACACGCTGCCATGGCCCCAACCTCACACTCACCTTGTGTGCTGTGCGGGATTGTAGCAAAATCACTGAATCAAGTCAAGTACTTTATTTTTTTAATACTTGCCCATGTCCCAGAGAGAATGGTGTGGATGTTGTTCCGGGTCCTTCTGTGACCTGGGTACACAGGCCAGCAGTCCCCGCCCCAACCAGTGTCACGGGTGCACTCCTGCTGGAGCAGTGCTGTGTGACACGTTCTCCGCGGAGACAGTTGCCTGCACACGGCTTGGGACTCTGCTCTGCTGCGACCCCTTTCTTGGAGGCCCCTGCAGTGTCTACTTGGTGAGCCTGGCTCCGCAGACCAGTTTCCTTTTCAGCCCAAGTGTGAGTGCAACACACCTGCAGGCCAACAGGAGGGTCCTGGTGACAGGGAGCAAGGAGCTGCCTGAGGCCAGGGCCCTTGGTCTGTATGGCCCATGGCCGGCTGCCTTCTCCACGGCCACTGCAATGCCCCGCACAGACCACAGCATGCAGCACGGTTTGGCTGCTGCCCCATAGTTGGTGTCAGGTGACCATATGGCCTGGGCAGGTTCCCTGTGGTCCTGCCTGAGTCGCTGGCTGCTCCTGATGTCCATCCTCCTGGATCCTCGTGGTCAGAAGACGCCCACCGTGCTCACGTGTACCCATGCTTACTTCACACTGGGCACGTGTTGGAGAAGGCAGCTAGCTGCCTCAGTGAGCCTTGTACATAGCTGTTTTGTAGCACACAGGCCTGGCCGTCCCACACACACGCACACGCCTACACGAGACAGGTGTGCTTGTTGCAATAGTGACCTCGTCAAGTGCAGCACTGCAGCTTCTTTCTGCCAAAATAAACCAAACTGCTAACCAGCACATTGAGGAATACCTGCTGCATGGGTACTGCTTGATGGTCATTGGTCAGATGCCAGTGACAGGAACCATCACATGCGTAACGGGCAGCAAGCCTGAGGCTCCAGAGTGTTCCCTTGCATCAGTGGTTCAGGACAGGACCATCAGGGAGGAGACATACATGTGTTGATGCTGTTCATGTTCCTGCTGGAGTCCACGCTGAGCATCGGATGATTTTCCAAGCTTTAGGTTTTCTCCAGGTTCCATCCATTAGCATTTCTGTGCATCTGTGCAGTTGGTTTTAACAAGAAAATACAAATGCTGTGTGTCGCACTCTTTTGTCGTTCACCGGCATTTATTAATAGTCATGACCAGCAGACTTGTTTCCAATTTCTGAAATAATTTTTTTAAAGGGAGACGGAGGGACACCTGGGTGGCTTAGTGGTTGAGCGTCTGCCTTTGGCCCAGAGTCCTGGGATTGAGTCCTGTATCAGATCAGGCTCCCCGCAGGGAGCCTGCTTCTCTCTCTGCCTGTGTCTTTGTCTCTTTCTCTGTATATTTCTCATGAATAAATAAATAAAATCCTTAAAAATAGTAATAATAAAAAAATAATAAGATAAAGCCTGGCCTAAATGCACAGCACTGGACAAAGTGCTCTCAGGGGTCCAGGAAGAGGGCAGGTCTCCCCAGCATTTGGCCCACAGTGGAGGCTGGGGTATGACAGGGCCCCCCAGGGCTGCTGCTCCTAGAGTGCCCCTCTGAGACTCCAAACCAGCCCCTTTAGCCTCATCTGCTGGCAGTATTGTTTTTTTTTTTTTTTTTTTTTTTTTTATTTATTTATGATAGTCACAGAGAGAGAGAGAGAGGCGCAGAGACACAGGCAGAGGGAGAAGCAGGCTCCATGCACCGGGAGCCCGACGTGGGATTCGATCCTGGGTCTCCAGGATCGCGCCCTGGGCCAAAGGCAGGCGCCAAACCGCTGCGCCACCCAGGGATCCCAGTATTGTTTTTTTTAAGTAAATAGTGTGCTTTCCTAATAGCGTCCAGGGTTTCAGATTTCTGGTACGGCCTAGCTGATGTACACCAGCGTATACCATGCGTGTGCTGCTGTGGTGTGTATATGTGTGTGTGCACATGGTTGTTCAGGGGCTGAGCCTTGAGGGCAGTCCCTGCCTTGTCCCATGAGGCTTGTCGGGGTCGTGTCCAGGTGACCCAGGGCAGGCATGGGACCAGGCCTGTTCCCAAGCTGTGTCCATGTCCTCAGCTCAGTGTTGCTGCTCCCAGCTGGTGGGGTGAGGTGTGGCTGCACTAGCTGACTACCCCCACCCTGCAGAGCTGCGGAAATGCCCACATTCTGGGCCCTGTGCTTATGCTGTCCCCAGGTGGGAGGTGCCCAGTGCGGCGGAGCCTTGGAGTGGAGCGCAGGTGTCAGGTGCTGGCATGCACTTCAGTTTGTTGTCGGGGTGATTGGTTTTGACAGCCGCCTCATGGGGGGTGGGGGGTTGAGGCAGTGGACCATGCGATGGCCCCACCTGACTGCCTGGGGTGTGCCTGTA
Organism: Canis lupus dingo; assembly: GCF_003254725.2. Taxonomy (NCBI): domain Eukaryota; kingdom Metazoa; phylum Chordata; class Mammalia; order Carnivora; family Canidae; genus Canis; species Canis lupus. The sequence continues at coordinate 719,102 of NC_064243.1, read as the reverse complement.
CGTCCGTGTATGGAGGTGGCGGGGCTAGCACTGACACACCTGTCCTCCTGGTGCATTGTGTGCTCATTCGTGTTTGGTCTTGCTGGAGCCCTGGAAGGAAGGCTGGTCACGGCGGCTCCCGGGTGGTGGGATGGGCCCAGACAGCAAGCCTGCCCTCCGTCCTCCTGCCGTCCTCAGTCACACCTGCCACACTCAGGGCCCGGCCCTTGTCGTCTCCCTGCATTCTCCAGGGCTACAGGTGGGCTGTCACTGCTGGGACGCCCTTGAGCACGGGGAGCAGACAGAGCTTGTGCCGCGCTCCAGGTGTCCAAGCGCCACATCCACAGAGGACATGGCGCGCTGCGTGTGTATGTGCGTGTCCCTAGGTCCACGTGGGGTGCCAGCGTGTGGGTGCATGCGTGCCTGTGCGTGCATGTCGGGGCACGTGGATGCTGATGCTGGGGCGCGTGCCCGTGTGCATCAGCATCCTCCAGCACAAGCATCTGACAGCCTGCGTCTGTCTTGCAGAGGCCACAAGCGGAAGCTGCCCGAGGAGGACGCCGGCAGCGCATCCAGCGGGGAGTCCAGCGGGGAGGACGAGGAGGGCAGCAGCTCAGAGGCAGACGAGATGGCCGCAGCGCTTGAGGCAGAGCTCAACGACCTCATGTGACCTGTGGGGCAGGGCGCAGGGCAGACACCGCTCTATCCCTGGGGGGCTCCAGGCCGCATGGGCCCTCGCCTGAGGTTTCCTTTTCTCCGGGAAGACATGTATATTTGCAGAGCTCCACATACAGAAACAATAATTTTGCAGAAATAGGTGTTTTTAGAGGTTTTACTACAGAAGGTCTACTTTTCTAAGGGACAGTGTCCTGGGAGGTGGTGTGCCAAAGATGCCGCAGTGGCCCACACAGCCTGGTATGCAGTGGGCAGGCAGGACATGGGGCGGCAGCCAGAGCTGCCCCTGTGGGCCAGGCAGCGGGCGGGTGCACGGGGCCCTCCTCCTCCAGGACACAGATGTAAAGTTTTGTATATCTATTTCGCATTTGACCCACCAAGCGGATTTCTCTTTCGTTTAATAAAACTCCTTTTTGTAAGCTGGTTCCCTGGCGTGCTGTGCAGCAGGAGCACATCACGGGGAGCAGATAACCTAGCTCACCCGTCTAAAGCGTGCCATGGCTGGCTGCTCATTGTCACACTACCGTGGGGAGGCCTTCAGAAGCGTGTCCCAGAGTGTGAAGAACAACGGAGGATTCTGTTCCCATGGTGATCAGGTTACGGGCACCGGACCCCAGATGACCCAGGACACAAGGCAGCTCCGACCCTGGCGACAAGCTGGAGAACAGGATTTGTCGTCCGCTGTATCCCCCAGACAGCTAGACGGCACATCGTCCCTGTCACTGGGGTCCCGGGTCTGACCCGCAGGCCCACCAGGTTCATGCAGCTCCAGTGAGAGCGGGTCCAGGGCCCCTGTGCTCTGGTTCCCTATTTCAAGCACGTGGTGCTTCAGATGTGGCTCCTGCAGAGCCAGGGTGGTTTTGGTGGGAGAGTGGGCTGTTGCTGCAGGGCAGGGCCACCCCGGGGTAACACTGACTGGGAAAAACAGCCAACTCTGGCTGGGAAAAACAGATGCCAAATCATCTGTGCGACTGTCCCAAACGACGTCTCAGTAGGAAGTTTTAACAGCCTCAAACTCACTTCCCTGAACATCAGGTTTGAGAAGTCTAGTCCATAGGAGGGCCATAAGGAAATCCACGATCAGAGTTTGAAGAGAGAACTGAAAGTCCACACAAAATCTTTGCACAAACAGGTAATAAATTTTAGACCATTTATTTAGAGACATTGGAAAATCTGTAACTGGAAATTTAATGAAATTTTTCTTTCTTCCTTGGGAAATAGGATGTTGGAGTGGATCTCCTGTCCTGTCAGAGTTTTTCGTGTTTTCAAAACATGACCCTACCCGGTCTCAGGCCCTGTGTCCTCGGGGGCGTGGGGTCAGGGCCGGGGGGCTGCGGCCGCGTCCAGGGGGTCTCCACACGCCATGGATGTCACCTAGTTGCACACGTGAAGGGTGGGCTCCGTGCTAGGGGAATCCTATCTCTGCAGAACGGTTGGTTTAAAATGAAATTCGGCCCTGCCATCTGTGCCCGCCATGTGCTGCCCTCTGTGCTCACCTACTCACCTGCAGCCTCGTCTGAAGTGCAGCTTTTCTGTGTTGAAAGGACCACCAGGAGGGAAAGTCCCCAGGCTGCTGACCTCACTGTAGCTTAACATTAGTCTAATTGTGACCTTTTAACACATAGAAATCAAAGATGAAGAGAAATGGCTAGAATCCTGCCACCAAGTTGAATCACGTTAAGGTTTCACTGTGCTGTTTTAGTCTGTGTGTATTATTAAATAGACGGTTTTAGAGCAGGATTGGGAAGGTACAGGCTTCCCATAGTCTACCGCCGACCCATGACCTGTGTCCCCCAGCAGAGGCTTGTGTGTGTCACCATGACGAGCCTACCCTGGCACATCCGTGGTGTGCATCAGGGTGACTCGGTGGTGTGCATCCTGTGGTCCAGACATGAAATGTCACAAATCCACCATTGGGGCAGCATATAGAGTCGAGTCGCTGCCCTAAAAATCCTCGGTGCTGCCTGTTGCAGGCTGCCCTGCAGCTGGACCCACAGCCTGCGGCCCCTTCACATAAGGACATGCCCACCAGGTGCCTCTGTCTTCCTCAATATCCAGCACACAAAACCCAGTCTGCAAAATTCCTTAAGACAAACTGCCTGGTTTCTTCAAAATAATCTAAGGAAGAAAACAGAACCGAGGGAAACCTAGTGGTTAACTCCCAGGCCGTGGCTTATTCAGGCGGCAAATCCCATGAGCTGGAAGCAAGACGGGCAGTGCGCCGTGGGTACCCACGGGGTGTACCACGTGTTCTAGATGACCTTCTTTAAGAGTTCCGTTTGTTAGGAAACACACTGAAATACAGTGTGTCTGAGACTGGCATCAAGACGACGATGAGGGAGGCAGATGGAGGGATGGAGCTCCTGGTGACAACAGCACCCCAGGTCAGTGGTGCCAGGCGGGAGCGCCACTTCCTGAGGGACAGACAGCACGGACCAAGGCCTGCTCTGTGCAGTGCCGCTGCGCCCGGCAGGGCCAAGCACACACGGCTTCAGGCACATCCCTGCTGTCTTTCTAAATCGGATTCGGGTTCATCTGTAGCAAATATAAGAAGGGACCGGTGCCAGTTTTCGGTGCTCACAAGACTTGCCCCCATTTGGCTCTACACTGAGACCCTCTTGCCTTTATTAACAACCTTGTGCCTCTTACACGTCTGAGGAAAACCAGATAGTGTGTTTTCTGAGCCCCCACAAATGAGAGAACTGGCTTCTCGCTGTTGTGTCCCAGGAAGGCCCCTGAGGTTAGATCTTCGCTGGCCTGTGTCCCCATGGGAACCTATGGGCTTGGTCCCACCCCTGAGATGCCGACCCACATTGAAGGTCCCAGCTCTTTCCTCCAGAATGCTTTTAAAATTTTTATCTTTATAATTGTTTTATTTCAGGATTTCTTTGGATAGTATGTCTTTCTGGACATTTTTTGTATAGGAACCAGTCTGCAGGCAGGAATGCTTTTTTAGTTTAAACTGTCTTTGTTGCTTTCTGCCTGCTTACTCTGTGTTTTTTGGAAAAACTTTCTCTTTCCTGTCACTTGTCATTCCTTTGTCCTCTGTCCTGAATTTTGGTGGAACTTCTCCAGTTAGCGTCCATGCGGTCTCCAGTCCAATCCTCAAGAGGCGCAGCGCCTTACTCCTCCTGCCATGTCATCCTGGAGGCGGGAGAGCTTCCCTGCAGCATTGCCTCATTGCACCTGTTTCTTGTCACATCCACCTGGCGACCCGCACCTGACCACCTCCAGAACCTTCCACCCCATGTCCTATGCTGTTGCTTCCTCCTAGAGCACCTGGTTCTTCCGAAGTTTTCTTCAAGTTCTTGTGTTTTATAATTTTGTAAAAGATAGTTTCTCTTACTCTGTTTTTCAAAGACATTAGGGTTTCTAAGAATGCATTCATTCTCAGAGGAAGACAGATCTGTCTGTCCTCAGAGCACAGTGGTTCAAGATGGTATCACTATCCTGTGTTGGCAGCAAAAGCAGCCCAGCCCCCTGACCTGCGGGCTCAGGGCTCGGGCTTCCTCCTCTCTGCTCTCTGAGCAGGCTTCTTCCCTGCTTGGGGCCTGTGCACATGCCCTTTGCTCTGCCTGACATGCCTGCCCATCTCCTGTGGTGCTTGGCACGGCCCTGGCCTTGGAGGGACTGCCCCATGTCCCCACGTTGTCCGTGTCCTCGCTCCACCTGCTGTGTTCTTGGCTGGCTGAGCCCCGTGAGCAGGAGTGCTGTTTGCTGGGCCATTGTAGCTCCTGCACTCCACACACAACCTGGCTCCTAATAGAATCAGTGGAGTAAAGGAAGGAAGGGCTCCTTTCCCAATGTTTGCGGTCACGTCACGTGGTTGGACATCGCGTCCTTCAGTTCACTTCTGTTCGGCGCCCCGGTGCCCTGTCGCCGGTGGGCAGGGAGCGGGGTGTGGCTGACTCCTGTGCCTTGGTCTCCTTAACCCCTGTGGGCTGAGAGCAGGTTGGGGAAAAGAAAACTTCTACCTGAGAAGTTTTAGAAACCTTTTAAAAGATACTTTCTTTAATTTAGTGTGGAACATAGTGATACATACAGAAGAGTGTTTATGAAATGTGTGTGCTCTTTAAAGAGAAAGTAGACAAAATAGGTCAGTTGGGCAAGAACGAGAAAAGGCATCCAGACGGGGAAGACGGTGTCCGCGGGCGACGCTTGGCAGGTAGAACACCCACAGAAACCCTCAGGAAGAGCGCCCTCCAAGGCTGCAGGGGCGGGATCCATGGTAAAGCAACTATTGTATTTCTGTAACTAGCAACGAGTGACCCAAAATGAAATTGAGAAAATAAATCCACCTACAATTACGCCGAAAAGAATAGGAAGGCACGTGCACACCGTGCACTGAAAGCCTCGCTGGGACATAAGAGTGGAGGTGTCTGTTCCTGAGCCAGAGCACAGGCTGTTGTGCTGCTGACACCCCCGGCTGCTATGTGGCTCCCACACCACCCGCCGGGGTCCCAGCACCTTGTGTGCAGACCCGTAAGCTGCTGTGGAAACATGAGCAACCCCCGTTGGTCCAGTTGATCCCAAGGAGCAGGAGTGGACTCGGCAGATTCACGCTCTGGCCTCAGAGCCATGGTGACGACAGTGTGGCTGCGTGCGGGGGCTGCAGTGGGACTCCCCCACACCATGCGCAGCATGAATGGAGAGAACAAAAAGCCTACATGGAAAAGCCAAAGCAGGGACGCCCCTGGAGGAAACATCTTTGTGGATCTCATGCTGTATCACTGATTCCTTGGGCACATCGATCAACGCCCCCACACGGGCAGGTCACAGACTTCATTGCAGCTACAACCTGGGCACTTCAACTGGTGCAGTCAGGAGAGTGAGGACCCACAGGAACCACATCTGGTAAGACCGGTGTCTGGAATGTGGAAGGACTCCATAAGACAACCACAACCCCTGTTGTCAAAGGGACCAGAGATGGGAGCTGATGGCTCTGCAGGGATATACTTGTGTCCAAGCCCAGCGTAGCCTCCCGCATGCAAGCTGGGCCACGTGGTAGTAAAGTAGGTCCATTAGGGTTGTGTTCTCGTTGATTTAAAGTACTTGGATTCTATATTTTTTAATAATCTAATGAGCTCCTGGGTGGCTCAGTCGGTAACGCATCTGCCTTCAGCTCGGGTCCTGGGATCGAGTCCTGCATCCCACTTCCTGCCCTGTCTCTGTTCTTCCCCCAGCTGCTTGTTCACTCTTCCTTTCTCAAGTAAATCAAAAGAGAATCTTTAGTAAAAATACCACTAGTATAACAAAAAGACAACAACGTGTTGGTGCTGTGAACAGACCCCTTACAGCAAATACATGTGTATAGCGTGTCACATGTGTGCGTACAAATACATACTGTTGGTTCTGTGTCTGATTTTGAAGTGTAAGAGGGGAATCGTCTTCCTCGCATAGCATATTACACATTTGGCGTCTGTCTGTGTCAGGGCAGGTAGCTCGCAGGCACGTGTCCTCGGTTCTCCTGTTAGGGGAACATTCCAAACCGTGTGTCTGTTCTCTTCATAGGTGCTGCTTCCAGCTCCTGATGCGGTTGGGCTGCACGGGATGATCTGTGTCCTCAGTCACCTCACCAGGGTTGGTCTTTAGTGAATGTCCTAGACAGAGCTGCCACTTCCCACACCCCTCACAGGCCAGCAGGGCCATGTCTGTGGACAGAACCTTCCAGGAGCCCTGCAGGCCACCAGCCTTCCCTGACCGTCTCCAGGACCTGAGTCCCGCACTCAATGGACTGAACTTTCAAATCCTGCCCTGTCCTCGTGCATGTGGATGACCAGTCATGGTCCCAAGACAGGAAGATACTCTCCTTCCCTGCGGGCCATTCCTAGATAAGGTGTGGACCCCCAGAGTGCGGGCTGGGTGCAGTGCACACACTCTGGCCACCTCCCTGCAAGACTTGGGCACCTGCCTGGTCAGGCGGCGTTTTCTCCACCTCGGGCAACATGTGCATACAGCAGGGGCTCAGTAAAGGCTGGAGAAGATTCGAGCTGAGTTGCTGAGCCACGGCCCTCACCCCACAGGGTTACGTGTGTTGGGCTCTGGCCCCCAATGCGTCCTGGGGCTGCGGGTCTGTCACAGATCGCAGGGCTCTCGGGATGACCAGCAGCCGCAGCCCCACGACCCTGCTGTGAGCTAGCAGGGGAGCCCCCAGCCCCCAGCACCAGCCCTGTTGGCACAGCTGCTGCTGCCCCGTGATGCAACATCAGGCTCACAGGCCAGCTGTCTCCCTGTCTCTCCCGCTCCGTGGCCCGAAAAACAAACACACCTCACCTCCTGTGTGCCTCGTCCAGGCTCACCTCCTACCACAGAGCCCTCCATGTGGACAGGCTGGCCTATGGGTGTCCCAGAGCACTGCACAGCACCAGCCCCCTACACGGGCCGCTCAGCCCAGGGACCCTCCCCCACAAGTGGTTCAGCACCGGGCCCCACACACACACACGGGCCCCCAGCACTGGGGATCCCCCCACGTGGGCCCCTCAGCACCCAGGACTACCCCCCCACATGGCCCCCAGCACCAAGGACCCCCCTGATGTGGGCCCCTCAACAGCCGGGACCCCCCACGCAGGCCACCAGCACCGAGGACCACCCCCATGCAACCCCTCAGCACCCAGGACTCCCCCACCCCCACCCACGCGGTCCCTCAGCACCCAGGACCCCCCCATGTGGCCCCTCACATGGCTCCCCAGCACTGGGGACCCCCCCATGCAGACCCCTCAGTACCAAGGATCCCCTGCCCCCTCCCCACCCCAAGTCCTATGGAGGGTGGTTTCCAGGCAGCCTTTTCCGTGTCCTTCCCGGGCCCCAGGAGGATTCCCCTCCTAACCGGGCCGCGGACGCCCAGAGTCAACACCTTGTTGCCTTCAGATGCTTTTAGGAAACGTCTTGTGGGGGCTCCACACCACCCAAGAGCAGTTCCCAGCCCGCCCCACACTGGCCCGTGGGATCTTAACCTCAAGGTCTCCCTGTGGGGGAGGGCCATCTCTCTGTCCCCCAGGTCTGTCCCGAGCAAGCAGGAGCTGACCAGCCGGGTCCCTCGTCCCAGTGCCCTTGGGGGGCAGGGGCGGCAACATGCTCCCAGCCCTGCCTGAGGGGACCCCAGCACCCTGGGCTGAGCGCTCATGCAGGGTCGCCCGAGCTTTGGGGCTGTGGGTGCCCTGCCCCAGGGTCAGAGCTGCGCAGTGGAGAAGAGGTCAGCCCCCGGCTCACCTCCCGCAACACGGAGCCCGTTCCCTGCACCATTAGTGCCTTGTGTGTCCTCGTCAGGAAAACGGGAGGACGGAGAACGCACGAGAGCCGGGAGGTGTTCGAGTGCTCATCAGTCTGTGCCCCTGGAGCCCCAAGACGGGAGATGGGGCCACGGCCCATGCCTCTGACAGGCCCAGAAACACCCTGCTCCGCTTCAGGCCATTGGTACTAAAATGGTGGATGGGGGCGCCTGGGGGGTGGGCCTCAGGGGTGTACGTCTGCCTCGTCTGCCTCGGCTCAGGTAGTGACCCCGGGGCCCCAAGACTGATGCCCTGCAGGAGGCTCCCCGCGGGGAGCCTGCTTCTCCCTCTGCCTGTGTCTCTGTCTCTCTCTGTGTCTCACAAGAATAAATAAGTCTTTTAAAAAATAAAATGGTGGAGGGAGGGAGTGCAGGCAGCTGGCTGGGGCCTCCAGCGCTCACCAAGAGGGCCTGGCTAAGGACTAGCTGAGCCCGAGTCGGGCACCTCGCACCCGCAGGCCTGGCGGAGCCGCCACGGGGGCTGTGGCCACAGGCCCACTGTCCTCAGGAGCTGCCCTGGGGCCCCCCGGCCCCCTCTTGCCGTTGCTGGATGGACACACCCGGACTACGGCCCCCCGGCCTTCCGTGGCCCGAGGCATCGGCAGGGAGGCCTGCACATGGGAGAGACCAGGCCGCCCTGCCCCGCCTTGCGTCACCCAGCCCCACGCCCCGTGGCCTCCCCGACCATCTCAGGCCCCACACCCAGCGGCCTCCCCCGGGAGTCGGGGCAGCTCCGTCCCAGCGGAGCTGGGCTGACAGGCCTCATAACGGGGAGCACAGCGGGGCAGGAGGGTCCAGGGGCGCAGCAGGAGGGGCAGGCACCACCGTAGGCCCCCTGGGCCCCGCCCACAGAACCGGCCTGCACATCCAGGTGGCAGGACGTGGCAATCAGGGCCACAGACTGCCCCCCTCAGCGGAAGGAAGCTACCCTGCCACCCACCGTCCCTGCCCATTCAGCCCCCGGGTGCTAGGCCCGAGCTGTGTCGGAGCAGAGCCCCGCTCAGCGGGTGCCCCTCGATGCTCCAGGGCAAGAGGCCCTGTGCTCTCCCCATGTCAGCTTGCACGCGTCACATGCACCTGGGGGCAGCCGTTCCCCTGCAGCCCTGCACTGCGCACAATCCCGTGGCCGCAAGCCTCAGGTGCCTGCCACAGCCAGAGGTCCGGCCCCGCTGGGCGGCCCCACAGCACCTCCACCTGGCGTGGCCCGTGAGGAAGGTGTGCAGAGAGTGTCCTGACTGATGCAGGACACACCGTCAACACTCAGCACCTGTACTTAGTGCACGTGACCCTACACACACAGCCCGACATGCACACAACCTGGCCGATGACCTGAGACACGGTTTCCCCTCGCACTCCCCTCGCCGCTGTTCAGCTGTGGCCACAGCCCCGTACCGACCCGAAGGCTCTGTGGCTCCTGCGCTCTGCCCACCGCCTGAGTCGATGAGGCACGTTCCCCACGTCCAGGAAGGTCACAGGAAAGGCAGGGGCACAGCAGAACGTCAGGGCCGCTGTTCCAGGCAATTGCATTCCAGGAAAGTCCATGGATTTCAGACTCGAACCTCAGGAAGGGATGTCCTGGTGGCTGAGCTGCTGCAGTGGAGCCTCAGGCTCAAGGTTGGGACTAACTGGGGGTCGCACCACATGGGAGGAGGGCTGGGGAAGCCCCTGCCCCAGGGCCACCCTGATGGGCCCAATCAGCCCTGGGGACTCGGAGGCCCCGACCCACACCCGCTGCTCGGCCTGCAGGAGACGGACAGGGTGTCTGCTGCCCCCAAGCCCTGGGGACACCCTGGCCTCCAGGGGTCATGTCCAGTCCAGACCAGGCGGCCGGGTCTGTGGGGAGGAGCCAGCACCGTCCTGGCCCACGAGCCCTGGCCGGGCGCTAGGCAGAGGCAGGTGGGGTCTAGGCACATTCTTGGGGTGGGGTGGGCCGAGGGTCTGCCTCCCCACTGCCCAGCCCGCTGCCCGCAGGTGTCCTCTCCACTGAAAAGGGAAGTGAGAATCTCAGCCACACGGTGTCATCCCCAGGGCAGCGGCCTGAGACCCAGCAACCCTGCCCAGCCACCCTGACTGAGCTGGCCCAGCCCTCTGGGCAGCCGTGGGGACACCCAGCAGGCCCCACAGGGATGGCTCTTGGGAGGGGAAGGAGCCCCTGGAAACAGTGAGCGGTGAGCGCCGCTTCAGAAACCATGAGTGCACTGCAGGGTGCCTTCCAGACATTCTTCACGCAGGGCACTGGGCTGACAGCTCCTGCGCTCCGGAGGGTGGGGGCGTGGAGCTCGGCTGCCCTGCGGGGAAGTCCACTGGGCAAGACCCTGGTGGTCAGCATGGGTTCCCTGCCCCACGTGTCCGCCCACAGGGGATGCTGCACATGAGGACTGCTTCCCGCAAGTCCTTCCTTCTGCCCCAAATGGTCCTGGACACTACCCCCAAGCCCTGATGTCCTCGCTGTGGTGGGGCGGACGGCAGCCCAGGACCCCAAAATATGCAGCTTTGCCCCCGTGGCACCCACAGAGCTCTAGGGACACAGAGGCGGGGCCGTGCCCAGCTGCTCGGCCCCGAGCAAACCGAGAAGGTTTGTTTCTTCCACAGGGAGACTGAGGATGTGGCCGGGGCACCCGGGGGACTCGTCTGCCTTGAGCTCAGGTCATGACCCGGGGCCTGGGGTCGAGTCCTGCGTCAGGTTCCCTGCTCTGTGAGGCATCTGCCCCCCCACCCCCACCCAGCCTGCTCGCTTGCTCGCTCACTCGCTCTGTCTCTCAAAGAAAGAATCTTGAGCACTAGCATCTTCCCCGGGCGTGTGTGTGGCTGGCTGAGCAGAGGGGGGTGCCTTCACCAGTGCCGCGGCTGTGACACCGAGTCCCATGGTGCGAGCCCGTCAGAGGCTCAGAAACCAGGGGAAGGGGACCCAGAAGCTCCTTCACAACACAGAACCATTCCCGGGGGTGACATGCACTGTCCCCCACATGGCTGCTCACACAGGCCCAGAAAGTCTCCACAGTAACAGCCATTTACAGGCAGAGGCGCAGGTCCCTGTGACCCCCATGTGCAGCTCTCACACCTAGGTACCTCTTGTTTGTACAGCGTGACCCTGGTCATTGGGAGGGGTCAGCTCTGATTCGCAGCTCTAACTCTTTCGGGAAGAACGTGGCTCTTGGTGCACACGGGTCAGTGCTGTCGGGGAAGTGACCCATTTCCCACCTGGCCCTGGTGACAGGGCCGCAGTGACAGGGTCCCGGTGACACGCCCCAGTGTCAGGTCCGTGACAGGGCTGCGAACTAAAGCACAGATGTCTGCAAAAGAGAAGAGAAACAACTACAACATGAAAGTCACGTCTGAGGCCCCACAGGCCAACCGCCCCACCCCCCCGGGGGGACTTGTGCAGATGAAACCACACCTGTGATGTCACCTTTCCCTTCAATGAAAGTCATTCTGAAAACGCAGGCACAGACCAGAGCCCAGGACAGGTGCTCATCATGACAGGAGGACACGTCGGTAGGACAGGAGGACGCCCCGACCAGAGAGGAGGATGCCTCGGCCAGACGGGAGGACACCACAGTTGGGGCATCCCTGGGGAGCATGGAGCTGCGAGGTGACCTCACTCGGGATGTCACCGCACGTCCTTAACAAACAGAGAGCAGCCAGGGGCTCCCTCAACCCCCACATCCAGTGGAAGGAAGCGGAAGCTGCCCCCCTGGGCCAACAGGGCACCCATGTCACTGAGACTGCCCCGGAAGTGACAGCAGGGAGGGTGGGGGTGCCCACAACGCTGGTGTCCAGGTGGGGCTCTGGGGCCGCGTGGCTTAGAGACGTGGTTGACGTCTGTGTAGCTGACCCGGGGACGACGTCTTCCGCTCCAGAGTCCACCCCAGGACCTCCTGCTGCTCCTCCAGCCTCATCCTGTTGGGTCTCTGACAGAGCCTCAGGCCGTGTCGTGACCGGGACTGGGCGAGGAGGCCTGGTCACCGTCCCCCAGCCTGGGCCCCTCCATGTCCTCTTGGTCAGTCCCCGCTGTGCCATGACGGAGCTCCGCCGTGGCACCGAGCCCTCCCTTGTCCCCGCAGGTGGTGCCAGGTGTCCACGGAGCCATATCACCCGTGGACCTCGGTGGCCGGGCGAGCGTCATCTGCCGGCTTTCCACTCCACCTCGTAAGCATAGGTATGGGGAGGGTTCCGGCAGTGCGCACGCCGGCTGCCCACGAGTGACCTGCAGCCACTACCGCGGAGGCTTCTGCTGAGGTTCTCCCCCACCGCCAGGGGGAGCCTTGCCTGGACACGCACACTTCCCGCGGGGCCTCGTGGCGCACAGCCCTGGGAGAGCCTCAGAGGCAGCGTCCAAAGGACAGACGCCGTGGCAGCTCTCGTTGGCTCTGAACACAGACAGCAACGCTGCCCCTCGTCCACCTGACCCTCATGGGTGCCTCAGCACTGCATGAAGAGCCGCATCGGTCTTGCAAGGTTTCCAGAACATCAGGCCAGGATGCCCACGGCCAAAAGCAGGGCCTCACGACCACCCAGCCCGCTCCTGGCACATGGCTCCTCAGTGAGGAAGCTGAAGATGCACAGAGTGCAGACAGACGGACAGATGGATGCCCCCCCCTCCCCCCCAAAGCAAGCTTTCCTAGGGGAAGAGCGTCTGACCTCAGGTCAGAAGCCAGAAAAGAGCCATCGTCATGATGGAGGGTCCTGAGGGGGCAACCAGAAGGGACAGTTAGGAGATGGGGGACAGCAGGCTCCAGCCTTCCTGTAGGAGGGGGAGGTGGGGGGCGTCCTGGGGGAGGGAGGATCCTTGCAGACCCTCAAGGAGGAGGGAGACTGGGCCACTCAGAGGGCGACAGACAAGGATCTTCTTCTGTGTGTTCAGAAATATCAAGGTCACGTGCCATGTGTCAGAGAAATGATGGAGAGAAACATGCTGAGGATGACACACGTCTGGCGTACACAGCTTCCACGTGGATGGACATGTGTATGTTGGCAGCGCAACAGGAAAAGTATATACTTAGCAACAGAAAAAGGTATAAACATGAAACCCACAAACATATGAACCTAAATCCTGTTTGCATATATTTCACTATAAACACATACGTTCCCGCGGAGGGAGAAGGCAGCCCTGCAACCTGGCAGCCCCGCAGCCCCACACATGGCTCTCACCCCCCACCCCACCCCCACCCCTGGTTTGCGGGAGATCCTCCCAGACTCTGTCGCTGCTGCAGCTACTCTGGGGCCGCAGGAGTGAGGGCTGGGGACCCCAGGGTCCATCATGGCCATAGGCTTCCTTCTGTGTCCTATCCTGAGACCCCCAACACCTGTTGCCTGCTCTCGCCGCAGAGGGCCCCCCAGAACGGCACAGCAGCTCTCACCAACAACAGGGCCTTTTAAGGGTGGCAGAAGCCGGTGGGGACCCAGGGTCACCGGCCCAACAGGGTGCCTCCCCCACCCAAGGGCCTTCGCTCTTACAGCACTGACCTGGTGGCCTGAGGACCAGTGGTGCCGACTGGGTACCAGAAGTGGGGGCTGCAGGCCTCCGTCAGGCCCCACGTGTCATCGTGTCATCCCCCTGCTCCATGCCCTGACCTTGGCTCCCTCTGTCCATGGGCACAGCCCTGGGAAGCAGGGACAGGCTGGCAGGGACAAGCCAGAGCCCCCGAGGCCACGCCCCATAGGCCAGGGTATCCTGGACGTGGAAAGCACATGGGCACACGCCCGGTGCACCCCAAGGTTGTAAGCACCAGCTGCCTGCTGTCTGCTAGCCTAGTCCTTCTGCACCCCACCCACTCCAAGGACGTGGCTTCCTGGGGCTCCCGCACCCCATACCCCACGTCTCCATGTCTCCAGAGAAGGCCCTGGCACTGCGCATAGCCAGACAGGGGAGCCCGAGAGACCACGGAGAGCGCCAGAGGGGGAGGCGCCTATCAACACTGTGGCCCACATGAGGGCGACCCCGAGGGGGCTGCTCTGTGGGGAACGGGCCCCAGACCTGAGGCAGGGGTTGAAGCCAAGACTGTGAATATGGGGAGTTGGTGACAGTGGGACGGGTGGCCTGGCCTTTCTGTGATTTCAGGGGGGGCAGAAACCAGGAGCCCAACTGCTGCTCCCGGCTGGGAGGCAGTGCTGTCCTCAGTTCAGGGGGGACACGGTTCAGGGGGGACGTGTGCATGGGAAGTGCCCAGGACTCCGGATGTTCGGTCAGCTCGTCGAGTCTGCATGGAGTCAGGCTGCGAGCAAGGAGCTGCAGAAACAGGTGGGTCCCTGCGGAGGAAGGACGGCCTCCATGCACAGAGTGCGTCTGAGAGCCCTGAGCCGGCACTCGGGATGCACGGGCCCGGGGAGGACACCCAGCTGGCGACGTTTAGCACAGGGGATGCCTGGCTCACACCATCGGGGACACGCGGAAACAGCGAGGCACAGACACCAGAGGCAGGTGAGCGTCCCCCACAGTGGAGTCCCCTCGCTCCCCATGCCGCCTCCTGCACCGCCTGGCCCTCTCTGCCAACGCCCCATGCTGCGCTCCGCCCCACCCCCACCTGCCTCCTGGGCCAGGGGTCAGCGCCCACCATCTAGCTGTCACTCAAGGCCTGTCCTCCTAGGACCCGTCCAGTCCCTGTGCAGCTGAGATGTGGCAGCTGCTCCCACCAGAGGAACGTGGCCTGCAAGGTCTGCTGGAGGAGTTGTGGGGCGCATGCTGCCCTACAAGGAAGGGGGTCCTCTCTGTGGGTGTGCGGCCCAGGCTCAGGGGCTCAGGGGCCCAGGGAGGAGGCACCCGAGATGGGTGTTCGCCCCGCAGGGCAGTCAGCCGAGTGCGCGGTCATCACCCACACTGGTTCCAAACCCCGGGGGATCAGGCACCTGCTGAGGCCACCCGTGCCGTCCTGAGTCAGCTCCCTCCTTGGCGATGAGGGGGCCTGCATCCCCGGGACCGTGGCCTCACGTCCCACACATTCAGAATTAAAGGAGGAGGCTTTCTTATTCTTGCTACACTGAACAAAATACTCACTCAGTGCCGGGCACATGGCTCACACAGGACACACGGGGCACACGGAGACACGGAACACACGGGGCACATGGGGCACACTGCTCCGCATGAGGAAGGCCCCTGTGTCAGAAGCTGTTCTGTGGGAGGAGAAGCCCCCGAGCACCGAGCACCCTACCGCCGTGCCTTGACCACGGGCTTCCGTCTGCTCTGTGCCCCAGTGACACCCTCCAGCAGCTGCCCCACGGCAGGTGTCTGACTGCGTCCAGGTCAAGAAAGCCACAGGCAGAGGTGACTCGGACAAATAACCCTGTGGCCGTGACCCTCGCCTGGCTGTGGAGGACGCCGGGGAGGGCGTTCAGGGGACGACAAGGACTTCAAGATGGAGAGGATTTGCATCTGGTTTTTTTGTTTTAGCGTTTTGGGTTTTTTTTTTTTTTTTTTAAGGTTTTATTTCTTTACCCATGAGAGACACAGAGAGAGGCAGAGACACAGGCAGAGGGAGAAGCAGGCTCCATGCAGGGAGCCTGACGTGGAACTCGATCCCAGGACCCCGGTGTCACCCCCGGAGCCCCAGGCAGATGCCCAATCACTGAGCTACCCGGGTGCCCCCGAGTCTGGTTTTAAATGCTCAAACTGAGTGCCCGGCCGGGGGTCAGGGGGCGCTCAGCAGAAGCTGGAGAGGGGTGCATCCCTGTCGGAATCCAGCCCCCCGGGGAACACGCCCTGTGTGGCACATCCCTGGAGCCGCTGGGGTTTGGGGTGCAGCACCCCAGGACTGCACCCTCTCCCTGGGGGAGGAGTCCTGCCCCCTCATGGCACCACGGGTTCTGCAGTCAGGGAGCTGCCCCACTGCCCTGCCCCGTGACCTGTGAGCTCCTAACATTCTTCCAGAATGTTCCCTTTCGTTCTGCAGGACCAGCTCGGTAGTGAAGGCCTCGCCTACACAGTGGGTGGAGCCGGGTGGAGTGTGGCGCTGCTTACGGGGGCAGGCTGCCCGCCGCCCTCCCGGAGGTGCCGTGCTCACCCAGGCCCTGTGGGAACCTTCGGACTGTCCCCAGCCTGCTCGGGGCAGGACCAGGTGTGCAGGTGGGGTCTGTGCGGCAGGACACGCGGGGTCGGCGGGGGGCGGGCGGCATCCCCAGGCCTCCGCGGGTGAGGCTGGGGAAGCTCTAGAGCCCGGAGGGCACGATGCGGGGCGTGGGTGAGGGCGGCTGGCCTCAGCTTTCCTGTCGTGACGGAAGCTAATTTCTACTAACAGCCGTTTAATGACCGCCCTGCTTCCAGGCTGGCCCAGCGCCCCCCCTTCCCCCGCTGGGAGCTTAGGGCCACGGACCTCCTCCGTGCACACGGCCTGCTGCCCCCACAGCCTCCGAGGACCCCGCCTTTGTCACAGAAGCATCTGTGCGTGGAGAGGCCCGGCTTCAGGGGCTGGGTGCACGGCCTGAGGCCCAGATCAGGTCGGCACCAAAGGCCCCGGGGGCTCGTCCCACTGCCTCGCTGCCCCCTCCCTGCCTTCTTACCCAGTACCTGTTTCCAGCTGGCCTGGGTCACCCTGTCCCCCCTATGACCCCCACACCCCTTAGCCCCCTTCTGTGCCATGTGGGGGGCCGTCCCCCCTGTGACCCCCAGCCTCCTGCGCCCCCCTCAGGCCCCCCTGCACCCCCCACCCCTCTGTGACCCCCCTGTACCCTTCCAGCAGTAAGCAGATCACAGAAGGACGTGATCTCCCCATGAAAACAATGTGTTGGGTGGCAGGTCACACAGACCACCCAGAGCGCCAGCCCCCAAGCACTGCAGTGGCCTCAGGGTGCTGACCCAGTGACCTGGTGACCTGAGGCCACTGTGAAGGGTCTGAGTCCTGCTGGCCTCCTAGATTCAGTGTCACAAAAGGACTGCCAGACTCCTGCCTGGCCCGGGGTCGATGGAATTAGCCAGCGTCCCTGGCTGGAGAACAGAGCCAGCGGACCCGCTCAGCCCACTCAAGCCCCCAACACCAAGGGTTAGCCCTGGGTCTCAAGGCCCCATCACCTCCCCTGGGAGGCTCCCCCAGCGTGGGTCCCAGGGCTCACAAGCTCTCCGTCCCGTGCACACCTACCTTCTCTGGGCAGCACCAGACGGGCTGCCTCCCGGCGCAGGTGAGCTGTGCTCCATCCACACGGGATGGGACCCTCCCCTCCCGTACCCTCCCGGCGCAGACCCGGCCGATCTGGCCACCTGCAGTCCTGGGATCAGATATTT
Source organism: Canis lupus dingo (assembly GCF_003254725.2). Taxonomy (NCBI): domain Eukaryota; kingdom Metazoa; phylum Chordata; class Mammalia; order Carnivora; family Canidae; genus Canis; species Canis lupus. Next base: position 701,970 of record NC_064243.1, on the reverse strand, counting down.
TTGTTACGGATAACTGGACATTCCATCCCTGAGAGGTCTCGGGGTGCATGCAGGACACAGCCCCTGCACCCTACCACTCAGTTCTGTGTCTGGTGTGGGCAAGGACATCAGGCACACCTGCTGCTGTAATGAAGGCCATGACTCAGAAACCATGTGGCTCTACCTGGCAGGACCCCAAACACTGAATCTCCTCTCCTGCTCGCAGTCCCTGTGACAGTCACCTTCCCCATTGGGGGGGGAGGGCTGCACTTCCTTCTAGAAGCCAAATGTTCAGCTTTATAACTTGGCCAGAGTCCAAATTGAAAAAAGTGGAAACAATAGTTTTTTTGAGAAAGCAGGAAAATGTAAAGCTCGCAGCATCTGGCATCTTTCCACAGCTGCCGTTTCTGTGATCGCTGTGTTTGTTGTGGCAAAAGCTCCTACGTGGCATCTGGGGAGGCCCAAACGCCACGCTTTCCCTGCTTGAAAACTGTAGGACACCCTTCCATTTTGGGTCGTGTAACCTCAGGCTCATTGGGCTGGGGTGGGACTTGCGTGTGACTCCAGAGCAAAGCCAGGAACCAAGCGGGCAAGGAAGACGTTCTAGCCCCGGGCCTGTGCCTTCCCAGCCTCTGCGATGCCATGACTGCTCCCTCGATGTTTCCAGAACTTCGTATTGACCACGGGGCGGATTAGTGAGGGCCCGGTTCCTGGACGCGGCAGGAACTGCGGGCACTGCACACCCTCCACACCCTCCTTTGGCTGCTGAACCTGCCCCAGCAAATGCTGGGCTCAGGACAGGTCCTTGAGGACTCCCTGAGGCCCAGGCACTCATGGCCACCCTGTGCCAAGCAGTGCTTTCCCACAAGCCTCCCTTCCAACACCTGGCCACAAACATGTGGCTCCAGAGTCAGCTAGGGGTGTGGCTGCCAGGGGTGGGGGGCCACCTACTCCCCTCCCCTCTGCTCAGGCCTGGGCCCCCACCTGTCATGCTGACCTGTGAGGTGCCCGGCACAGCACCCAGGACACTGGGCAACCTGCACACGGGTCTTGGGGCCCATCTGCCACCTCCTGGGAGCTGCAGGCCGAGCTCAGATGAGGGGGGTTCCGACAGAGCAAGGGGTCCTCTGGCCCCTCCCGCAGGTCAGGTCCTCCTGCAGTGATGCCTGTGCGCACAGCAGGGCTACTGCCCAGCGCCCACAACATGAGGATGAGTCTGCTCCCCACTCAGAACATTCCAGCAACTCTGCACTCTGGAGCCGCCATGATGAAGACAACAGTTTTGCTTTGTTTTCTGTGGGCTCCCTGTGGGTCTGAACACAGTGTCCAACAGGGATGGAACGACAGGGAAGCATCTGTCCCAAATCCCTGGGACAAATCCTTTGAGCTGCAGGGACACCAGAGGGACAGCGGAAAGGGCTCCCCGCTCGACCTGCTCACCCCACGGCCAGCGGTCACCTGACCACAGGCACAGAGTGGGAGTAAGGGCACCACATGTGCTCAGTGACACAGTATCTTCTAAGGGCCTGACGGAAAGTCACAGGTCGTTAGGAATCATCAGAAAGGCGTGTGGGTGGAGAGCCCGGTACAGCTGGAAAACGGCTTAGCGCGGATGCAGCAGACCAGGTGCGCGTGAGGGTGGGAGAGGGGAGCATGGCCAGACAGCATGTCGCCAGCAAACCCACCTCCCGCCCTCCCTTTGCTTGGCCCAAATAAACGAATTCAGAATGTAGCCATCGCCACCTCACCTCCCCCAGATCTCGACGCCATTCTTGCGTTCCTCCAGAGAACCTGTGCTCCTGCCAGTGCCAGTCTCCATGGCACTGGGGGTGACAGACACAGGCCAACCTGGGGGAGAGGCACTGAGCCAAGGCAGGTACACAGCGAACGGGAGTCCACCACACTTGCCTCCTGCCCATCATACCTGCCTCCTGCCACATCACACCTGCTCACCTTCCCATCTCACCTGCTCACCTGCCCCATCACCCCTGCCTCCTCCCCATCACCCCTGCCTCCTCCCCATCACCCCTGCTCACCTGCCCATCTCCCCTACTCACCTATCCCATCACACTTGCCTCCTGCTCCTCACACCTGACACTTGTCTTTGGGTCTGTTTCCCATGACAGGAATTTTTGCATTACACGTGATTGGTCCATACCACACAGTCAGTGGGTGATTATGGAAAGTTCTGGAATGAGTGAGAAGAAATTATTTTACAATAGGAAATTCAATCAACAACACTGTTGATGCACACCACAGGTGTTTCCATCATGGATGTAACCAGTCGCTTGGGATTGGCATGCGCCCGTGCAGGTGAGCTGGCTGGCCACACCCCAGCGGAAGGGCACCAGCAAAGGGCACATCCACATGGGTTGTCCCAGGAAGGCAGAAACTAGCAGGCGAGGCCGCATTACCCCTCGTCTACCTGCTGGTGAATGAGCCTTGTCTGGGCCACCTTGGGTGCAATCTATGCTGCGTGCTTGTCCTCTGACAGGAGCCTCAGCCAGTACTATGCTAATTTTAAACATGGGCTCAGCTCTGGACCCCATGCGAGAGGGAGGACTTGGGATGACTCAATGCACAGCCACGCAGATGAGTAAAGTGCTGGCACATCTTATGAAAAATGCTAACAGAACTGGAATTATTTAGCTTGGAGAAGAGAGGAGACCAACAAAGTCACCACCTGGAGCATCTCCCTGTTTGGCTCCTGTGGTTCCCACTGTGGGGGTTTGGGGCTTCCGGGGCGACAGGGGCAGACGGGGCCAGGAGGGGCTGCCCATCACAGGCCCACGGGCAGGGAGGGCATTGCCCTCCTGAGCACTGCCAGGAACACGGTTTCTGTCGTTGCAGCGAAGAGCCAGGCGTGGCGGGTTATCCCTCCGGAGCGTATCTGAGATGTTATTCAGCTTCCCCCACCGTGATGACCATGAGGTGAAGTCTAAGGGGGGAACCTTGTTTCAGCCCAAAATATGGTGATTTTCTTTCACAGAGAATTCAGAATTTGGACATCATGTAACACCAGGACGCTCACATGGGGGGTCTCCACCCCAACCCCGGGACTCCCTCCCCCATGTCCTCCACAGCCAGGCTGGGTCACGGCCACAGGGGTATTTGTCCAAGTCACCTCTGCCTGGAGGGTCTTGGGTACATGTGAGGGGCTGGGCAGCCTGTTGAACTTCCCGTGAGGCACAGGGCCCCCCAAAGTGACCCCCAACTGTGAGGGAGCCGGGCTGAGAGGCCGTGTGCAGGCATCCTGGGGATTGTGTGCTCCGCACACACCCCCCCCATCCCAGCCTGAGCTGCCATGGTGCTTGTGCCTCTGGATACAGTGACATTATTCTGGGATAGAAATGAGACATGCTGGGCCTGTCGGATCCTTCCTGGGACTGTTGCCAGAACTTCCCTGCCCGGGAGGCTCCAGGATAAACCTCTGCCTGTGTGCAGTACCTGCAGAGAACAGACCAGGAGGATGGCAGGGTCCCCAGGACCTCATCTGAACCCCAACGTCAGGCCCCTAGGGCTGGGCCGGGAGCAAGTGGGTTCGGAGCCACATCCTCCATAAGCCCCGCCAGTTCGAGGAGGTTTCTCACCCAGAGCCCTGGCAGACGCACCTGTTGGGGCCACAGCATTTTCAGTACAGGGGGGAGATCTAAGTGAGTAAAGATGAGGCCAGTCCGCTTCGCAGCGCGCAGAGGAGGGAGGAGAGAGGAGCGTGTTTATAAAGCCTACAAGCCGGAAGTGCAGCCCCCCCTGCGCCCCCTTCCCCCCCCCACCCCCCCACCCCGTCCTTTTGCACCATGGAGCATGGAGTTGGAGCTGGGAGGTTAGGGTTCCCCGCTGTACTTCTCTGTGCTCACCTGTCCTATGTCAACAGCTAGGATCCCTTTGCCTGAGAGGGGGATGGTGCAGGTGCTCCAGGGCACAGACAGTCCCTGAGTTTTCAGTGGAAAACAATGGCGATGACCCCCCCCCAACCGCAAGAAGGTGGGCCCTCGCAGCTGGGTGCCAGGATGCTGGTGCCCCCGTGGATCCAACCGACAAGACAGATGAGATGCTTGCGGCCTGGACACTTGTGATGGGGATGCGCCAGCGCCCTGTGGCTGCCCCCCACAAGGAGTGCTGTCCTGCGGCTGGAGTCCCCCAGGGTCCGTGCCCACCTGTGCAGTCCTGTGGCCAGAACCCCAGGTTGTGTTTGCACCCGGGCCCCCTGGACGGCTCCAGCTTGGTGAACGCAGACTGTCTTCATCCGCTGCCCCCATCACACAGAGTACAGTGGTCCCTCCCACCAGGCGTGAGGCCCACAGCACCAGCCTCTTGTTCAGAGTGGCCCACAGGCCTCAGCTGGCCGCCTTGCCCGGGACCACAGGGCCCCACCGGGAGGAGGGCTCATCATCCATCGGTCTGGCCCTTTCCCGTACAAGCTCTACCTGGGGCGATCCTTCTGGAGCGTTCCTTGCCTCTTCAAATAGGAGGACCCTCCCCATTCCCCGGGCACAGTGTCTGAATTACCAGACGGGCCAGGCCGGGAAGGGCGGGGATGGGGAACAGGAGAAGCCCCCGACCCTGAGCCAGAGGACCCTATGCTTTCCCGCAGATGTGTCATCTTTGCGCTTTGAACAAACACAAGTATAACCCAGTGGCTGCCACATGCAAGACGCTGTCCCAGACTCTGCAAGGGACACCGGGCCCGGTGGGAGGCCAGGAACCACACGCATGCAGATAGACGCACATACGTGTATGTGCATCCATGCATACCTCACCCTCGCTTACACACGCTCATGTGCACACACACACACACACACCCTGGCCACGTGCACGCACACCGCTCAAACACACATAAATGACACCAGGGTAAAGCAAGGAGGTGGCAGCGCGAAGGGCCCAGGAGTCCAGAAGCGAGCGTCACAGGACAGCCATGCCCTGGGGTGGGCTGTGGAGACACCTCCGCCCTGCGGTTGTTGGCCAGCGTCCGAGGCAGGTGGCTCCCATCTACATCTATGGCCTCCCTGGACCCAGGTCAGAGCCGAGGTTACTGTCCCTACCACACAAGCAAAGCACGATGGTGTCATGGGCAAAGGCCCTCAGGATTTCCAACGACCACCACCAAGCTGACGCTTCAGGGCCGTGAAGGGTCTCGGGCTGTGGGCTCTGCACACACGCCCATCAATGCGGAGGGAAACATCATGGCCCTCACACACTTCCTGCTGCCAGGGCTCCCACCCCACCCCAGGCCTGCGTGCGCAGCAGCCCAGAACCCGGGACAGGTGACCCCACCCCACCCTGGCTCACAGTGCTGCCTCCCTAGTGGCCCCGGAGGGAGGGGCACCCCGAGATCACCACACGGGCAGGCCATGGACGAGCGCGGTGCAAGGGTAGCCTCGGTGCTTTGTCCCTGACGTTCCTTCCAAAGGGACCTAACGGACGCCTCTGGTCCCCGGAAGCCCGAGACCGTGTAAACCCCGTGCGTGGACTTTATTTCCACCTGGCTCTTGCTGCATCTCCCCCGACTCACAGGTTCGCCCCACCCCCGGGCCCCAGACTGAAGAGTCATCAGCATCAAGGGGACGCCTATGACCCCAGGCTTCTTCCTGGTCCCCGTTAACAAACCCCAGAAGCCAGCGTGGGGGCCCAGCTGCCCTGGCACACCGCCCCAGATGCTGGGACCATGACTTTGTGCAAGGGGAGTGTTAGCAAGGGTGCAAGGCTGAAAATGAGACCAGGGAAAAGGTCTAAGGAAAGGGCAACTGTACCTTGGAATTTTAGGAACCCCGCACATTCTTAGAAGCTGGTCTGGCTACATATTTGAAGGAGTTGGAGCTCAGTGGGTGGCATGCAGGGGGAGTGGGTGCGTGGGTTCTGCGGCCAGAACGGGCTTTGACCTGAGCTGAGGGGGAGTCTGGGCGTCTGGGCCGGCTCTCGGGCGCCAGCCTCAGCAGGTGACAATGGCAGCGTTCACGCGGCCAAGCATCCAGACGCTGAGAATGTCTGGGGCTTGGGGGTTTGTGTTCAGTTAGGAAGGTGCTAAGGATGCAGCACGAAGATGCAGAGGAGGGGCAGGTGCACCTGGGCTCCGAGCACCGAGCACTGAGTTCCAAGCATTGAGCACTGAGCACCGCAGACCACGTCTGCCCCTTCCTGCCCCAAGGGACTCAAGAAAGCCGCAGCCATGCCGACTGCTGTGCTCACCTTCGCCCGATGGACCCTGCCACGCTCGCCTGCGTGTTTCCTGCACCGTTAGCCTCACATACAGGAGAACACTGGTCTCTCCATGCTATCGTCTGCTTCCTTACCTATATTTTGAGGACAGTGGCGACGAACGCCTGCTGTGTGTTTCCAAGAATGGCTCTTTGCTCTGTTCGGGTTGGCCGTGTCAGGGGAGAAGGGGCAGAGTTCTCTCTGGGCCTCGTTTGCTCACTACTGTCTCCTGCCTCTAGGACCTGAGCCTTTGGTGGAGGCTGGAGATGGGGAAGCAAGCGCACAGGAGGAAGAGTGTGAGGCTGAAACAGAAGTAGCCATCCTGCGCATGTGCACGCAGCGTCTCCCTCAGGGCTCCGTGGGGTAGCTTGGGGCCTGCGTGGACACAGCTGCCAGGCTCCTGGGGGCAGCACTGGGTCTGGCACATCCCTCGCGCTGTGGAGCCTGGCACTCCTGGTAGCAAGAGGCTGCTGAACTGCCTGGGAGCAAGTCGACAGAGTCAGGAGGCAGGGAAGGGCTGAGGGCTCTGCTCTACGCACAAGACACAGGCCATTTCTAACGATGCCAAGTAATTCAGGAAAAACAGCAAGTCCCCATCACGCCAACCCCATTCAGCACCCTGCACAGGACTGAGCAGCTCAGGCAACGTGAAGTTATTATATCAAATATGAGAGAGTTCTGAGAAGCCAGGTGGGCGAATCGGATGTTCCCTGTGCAGCCCAGAGTCAGGAGGGCAGACGTGTCCAGGGAAGCAGAGAGTAAACGAGAGGAGCCCATCCTAAAGGAGTACGGTGTGCGTCCCAGAAGGGAACACCCATACTCACAAGGGCAACCCCGGGAGGGGTCCAGGAATTGCCCCTCAGGGCACGGTCCTCGGGCATCCACAGACACAGTGCCACAGACACATCCCCCCCACTGGCTCAGCAGAGGCCCTGCAGTCCACAAACATCCCGTGCCTGGAACGGGTCCCCGCCCAGTGCAGGGCAGGAGCTGACCGCGAGCATGACCCGAGTACCCACAGTGCACTGCCTTCGATCCGAGTTCACAGCGAGTCCCCACCTTGAGCCAAACTGTAAAGTGCGCACATGTCCCACGTGGAGCGCGGTTCTCCTTCTGGGCCACTCGGTCCGAGGCACTCGCGCCATCCACTTGTCAGAAACACGACAACGCAAATGCAGCCACATGTCAGGAGACCAAAGCCAGGTGAGCGACGGAAATGTGGGGCTGGGAACTGAGAATGAAAAGTGAACAAAGGAGAAAATCTGAGAAAGCTCAAAGGGAGATGGGACTGCTTGATCCATCAAAAGCAGGACAGAGCAGATAAGAAAGAAGTGTGACATGGCTAAGAGCTGCCCTCCAGGGTTGGGGGCAACTGCAAAGTGACAGGAGAAATCAATGCTGCCAGCTGTCAAGAGGAAGAAAAATCTGAGAACAGAAATGTTTTCAAGTCAAGACTGGGTAAGGCCGGGAAGGTCCCGCGGTGCCGGAGGCAGTGGCTGGGGCGCAAGAGCCCATGTCACCGAGACAGAGGGTGGCAGGTGTCAGAAATGACCCCATCACAAAGGCCAAGGACGGAAAGCTGAGAGCCGGCCAGGCCCACGGGGGACGCTGGTGTTCGACAGCCAAGGGCAGACCAGACATCTGTGGGGACGCACCCAGGGGAAGAGGGGCAGGGGACAGGGGCAGGGTGCTGCACCCTGGGCCTTCTGCAGCAAAGCAGGGAAAGTGTTCCAACCGACTGTGGCAGTGGCTGCATGCCCCTGTGGATGCCCTAAAAACCGCTGAACCACATGCTTTAAGTGTGTGAACTGTCTGGTATCTGAATTCTATCTCGATAAAGCTGTGGCCATAAAAAAAAAGGAAGAAAAAAAAAAGGGAGGGAATGTGATGTGCCGTATCTGGGTTTGAAAAGCAGCCAAGAAATGAAAATTAAGGAAAACTATAAATATCTAGAAAAACTGCTCTGGAGAATATTAGTGAAGAAAGGAACCAACGTCTGTGTCTGGAGAAGCACCCACTGGCTTCCTCACATGCACGTGTACAAAATCTGTGTATGAAACACACCCTGAGGTGCCAGCGACCAGGAGGCAGAAATAAACCGTGCCCTGCACAGGCGGCTTCCCAGCCGCGAACACACTGGAGCCTGGAACACATTAAAAGTGTTCGTTTCTAGTTAAGTAGTGAAAATCCAGCATACATTATGGTGCCATTTTTGGATATAAACAAAGAAAATATTTTTAAATTAAACGAGAGCAAAATGTTTTGGTACAAATATTAAATACCCAAACGCAGCAGTGATAAACTCTGGGTGATGGAGATTTGTACTTTTCCCAGAAAGTTTTTTGATTTTCTACAATGAGCGTGTAATATATATATTTCTTGTAAATGTTTGCTCCTTTTCCAAAATAGAAGCTACGCAAAATGCAAATGCATCAACCAGCACGTGAATTGAATGTTATTCGGAAAAAGCAGCAGAGAGCCTACCAGAACGAGGAGTGTCCCCTTCTGCAGCCCTGCCCCTGGTTCCTGCCCCCATGGACCCTGGCCATGTTGGGAAACAAGGACATGGGCTGCCCAGAGGCTCAAGGACCCCCGACGGGAGCCCCTCAGTGACGCTGCCTCGCTATGATTTCAACGTCCAAACGCAGATTAAACAGCAGGAGGTTTGGGAGCAGCTCATGTGATAGAAGAGGAGAGACGCATAGGAGGGGGATTACAGACTGGCCTGCAGGAAGCACACACCGAGCCCCAGTCAACAGAGGTGCACACAGCCTGCCCCGTGCTCTGAGATGCCTGGGGCAATTTCCCAAAGGCTTTCCAGAAAGTCTCTGCAGACACCTCCCAAACGAGTCGGGTGACGCAAGTTACTGGACAGTCCAGGTGGGAAGTAGATTGCCCCGGCCCAGCGATCAGGCCCAGGTCAGCAGCAAGCCCTGGGCAGAACCCAGAGGCACCTCAGGGCCATGAGGCTCAGCCCTGCTCTGTAGGCAAGGACTGCACCCTCGCCTCAGACGAGCAATGTTCCTCCGGCTCAAGGTAAGGAAGGAGCTAATATGTCACATGATAGGATTAAGTTTTCTGAGACATCTGATTTTAAAGAACCAAATAAGTGAAAGTTATGGATCAGGAGATAATTTTTAAAAACTTGTAGGTCTAGAGATTTTTGTTGAGTAAGAAGCCAGGGCTGCTGAGAATGAGATGTCATGCAAAAGAAATGGAGACCCAGGGCTCGAGGTCTGGGACAAGGAGGGGTGGGCTAGTGCTAGTGCACTCTGCACGGAGAGGAGGGTAGGGTCTGTGAGGAGCAGCCGGGGTGCTGTAGGGGTGCCGATGTCCTCCCGAGAGGACAGCAGGGGACCCAGAGAGATTGTAGACCTGCACCACACGCCTACCTATGTAAATAAAACCACCAGCTGCTGGGCATCCCCCGAGCGGAGCCTGGCACATGCCAAGAACTTCCCTGAGTCATCCTGTTTGCTTACTTATGTGTTCAGACGTTCCTAGGGTTGGAGGGTTTCTGGGCTAAGGGTCTGGCCTACCTCTGCCTGGGCAGCGACCACGTCCATTGCGTCGGGCTTGGGCCCCGAGAGCGGACTCTGCACTCTATGGCACACGCCACCAACGGCAGCCGCCCCAGGAGCCGTCACGGAGGTGGGACAGGTGGACTTCCACCTCCCCAAGGAGAGGCCTCTGCTGGTCGATTATCAGCCAGTGTTTCTGTGGAGAAGAAGCCTTTCCGAGGTCTCCGTGTTCAGGCTCAGGCTAGAAGCAACACTTCCTTCCTGGGAACGCAGCAACCAGCGTCTCCTCCCCAGGGCTGGCTGGGTCGTCCAGGATTCGGATACCCCAGCGCCTGGTGTGTTGGCGGGAGACCATGACTGCGCGGGATCCCCGGCGTCTCCTGACTCGGGCGGCCTTCCCGGGGGCTCTCGGGTCCGCGCCCCCTCCCCCGGGGCTGCTGGGGAGCGGTTCTGAGGGATGCGGGGCGGGGTCTCCGCCTCCGGAGCCGCCGCGGTGTGTGTGCGCGAGCGCGAGCGCGGCCAGGCGCGGGCGAGGAGCGGCTCCGAGGCTCGTGCGCGCCTCCCCAGCGCCCGCTGCGAGGAGACCCAGCCCTGCGCCCCGACTCCGGCCGCCGCGGGGGTCCGCCCGCCCCCGGGGACCTGCCCCGCCCCGGGGACCTCCGGCCGGGCGCGTCGCAGGGGCCGGGCGGGGCCGGGGGCGGGGCCGGACTCCGCGGGCTGCAGGCTCCCGGGACGCCGCGCTCGGCCCCGAGGAGGCCGCGGCCGGGCGAGCGGAGCGCTCCGAGTCCCGGCCCCGAGGTAAAGTTACGCGCGCGGCGGAGCCGGGGTCTGCTCCGGAGGGTCTCGGGGCCGAAGCGTGGGCTGGGGAAGAGGCAGGAGGCCGACCCCCGGGATCGTGGGGACGGGGAGACGGGAGGGTCTACCAGGGAGGGCTCCCGGCGGGCGCAGGGTCCACGCTGGAGTCCCCCCGGCCGGGACCGAGCCGGGGGCGGCGGCGTCTTCCGGAGGGGCCCGGGCCGCAGCTGGCGGCGGGGCGGGGAGGGGGCACCGTCCCCACGCGGCGCTGGCCCCGCGCGCACACTTGCTACCCGGTTGCGCCGCGGAGGGGGGGCGACGGAGATGCGAGAGGGGCACCCCCAGCCCCACGCCGAGATCCGAGGCCCCGGGCAGGCCGGAGGGCGCCCGGAGGGAGGCGCGCTTCCATGGAGGGCTGCGCGGCCCCATCCCGACCGGGCTCCTACCTCCGACCCGTCTGTCCGCGTCGGATCCGCCGGAGCCCAGGTGACGGGAAGGGCGGGAGGGCAGAGCGGCCTCCGCCACCGGGGGTGACCAGGGCTCCCCCTGCGCCCGCCCCCGCCTGCTGGGTGGGCGCACCTGCCTCGCGCGGGGAGCAGGAGGGACGTGGGCGAGGGCGCACCCTGTGGCTGACCCGTCGTGGGGCGGTGAACGCCACCCCTCATGCCCACCCCTGCGCGCACTGCCGGGCCTCCTGCGGTCACCCAGGGCGAGACCTGAATGGTGAGCCCCACCCCAGCCCCAGCGCAGTTAGCGGAGAATTTTGCGAACTCGGGAGCCTGGGGAGCCTGGGAGCCGGCCCTAAGGGGCCGCCTGCACTGGTGCGGGCAGCAGATCCCAGGCGGGGGCGGGGGCGACAGGGGGGTACGAGCGGGTACGCGGGGGAGGGCGTGCGGGCAGCAGGGGGGGGCGGACAGGGGCGGGGAGGGGGGTAATGGGAGCCGGGGCTGGGGAGGAGGGAACGGGAGCCGTTCGTCTGCGCGGGTCTGCACTCTGGAGGTTCAGGGGTGACCGTGGGGCCCCCTCCCCTCCCACCGTGGTCCAGAGGGTTGGTTTCTGGCCGTCGGAACAGGGCCACGGTCAGGGACCACTACTTCCCTTTGTCACCTTTCGTCACCTCCACAGAAACCCCAGCCCAGCGCTTGTGTCTGGGCTCCCATGAATTTACTTGGTCTCTAGAATTCCTTGGGCTGCGCAGACCTGGGGTTCCTCCAGCGCCTGCTCAAGGCCAGTGTTTGGACCAAGTGGCATTTGTGAGATGGATTCTGACTCTGCTGGTGCGTCTGGGAAGGGCTGACCTCCTTGGACTGGTTGGTGGCCAGCCCTGCTCAGACAATGGCTGGGGAGGAGGGTGGGCAGGTGAGCCCTCCATGGTGGTCCTGTGCGAGGGAACCCAGGCCCAGCAGAAGAGTGTCATGAGATGGTTGTGCTTCTGCTGAGAAATCCTGGAGGGGTCCCACAGACCCCAGCCAGGCTTGAGCAGAGGAGAGGCTATCCTACCCTCGCCCCAGCCTGTGGGGCTCTGCAGGTGACCGCTGTCCTCCCGAGGCTTTGCTTCCTTAATAATTCCCGGTTAGTCAGTGAGATGGGACTGCTCTGGATGCTCCTAAAGGTGAACTGGGGAGGGGGGTGCATTGCTGGCAGGCTTTTGGAGTGGGTCCCTGGGGCTTTCCAGCCACACACATGCTGAGTTATACACTGTGGCTAAGAAAAGACATATTTGTTTCTTAATTGGAGACAGGTTAGGAAAACATCTTTAAGATTCTTTCCAAGGCCCGTGCCAAATAGTGTTCTGATCCTTTTCCATTTACAATGTATATATTACACTTTGCAAAAGTTTTTTTTAAACCTTGAGATTTCCATAATTCAAGAAAAAATTGAGTGTTTTTGTAGGCATGGGAAGAAAAGTAGGGAATCGCATTGTTAGCTGGCACAGAATGGGAGGCTGTGCAGTTTTTCTGTTCTATGCCTGGCACAGAGTCCTGGGCATGCCAGATGCTCACAAAATATGAGCTGGTTGATGAATTGTTGGAGTTATAATTAAGAGTTTCTACCCAGTGTATGGCCAGGCACTGAATTATCATAATTACAGCTGTATGTGCCACAGTTAATAGGTTGTCCAGAGCTTATCGGCTGGTAGGAAATGATAACGTGTTGGGGTTTGCCTCGCAGAGACAGGTGGGGTCTGGGTGTCTGGGGAGGATTTGGCAACCAAGGGCTCAGCAGCGCGTCTTCCTCCTCCGGTCCCACAGTTCCGGCTGCTCTTCCGCTCAGGTGCTGGAGGGCAGGACGAGCTGAGGAGTGTTAGGAGTAGGAGGGAGTTTCAGCTTCTGCAGCGGGTGCAGATGTGTGGGGGCGGGAGTGAAGGGGAGCAGGTGGGGTGGCACCAGGGCGTGTGTGAGCTAGAGGGTCGGGGGGCCACCGCGGGAGAGTTGCTGGAGGCAGAACCTGGGAGACGGGGGAAGGTGGGCTTTTCTGGACGACATGGGTGTCGGAGGAGTGTGGCCGTGTAGGTCTGTGTACCTGCGCGTCTGTGTATGAATGAGAATTTCACAAGGAATAGGGACATTTTAGGGCTGATGCCAGAGAGCCCCAGTGCCTGATGGCTCACTCGCTCATGGTGGCCGGAGTAAGGGCAGCATCGGGGACCCCCTGGCTGGCAGCGAGGGGCCAGCTCCTGACACCTGGCTGTCCCTCTCTATGGAGGACGGCCCTGGACCTGGCCAGGGATACAGCGGCTCCTGGGCCCCCCACAGCCTCTTAGCAGTGATTGATGTGCCCTTCAAAGCCAGAGAGGGGGCAGCCCCAGTGGCGCAGCGGTTTGGCGCCGCCTGCAGCCCAGGGTGTGATCCTGGAGACCCAGAATCAAGTCCCATGTCGGGCTCCCTGCATGGAGCCTGCCTGCTTCTCCCTCTGCCTGTGTCTCTGCTTCTCTGTGTGTGTGTGTGTCTCTATGAATAAATAAATTTTAAAAACCTAAAAAAAAAAAAAAAGCCAGAGAGGTGCTCAGGGCTACTGAGAGGGTTCAAGACCTAGGTGTCCAGCGCCTCCTGTCCCTGGGCTCTGGGGCCAGCTCCTCATTTGGCAGCTTACCTGTGGGCACCTTCAGTCTTCCCGAGGCTCCATTCAACAAACAGATCTATTTGTAAGAGCAAACCTGCATCACAAACCACCTTGAGAAGCAAACAAACCAAATGTCAAGTGGGCGCACCCCAGAAGGCTGCCAAGGCTCTGCTCCCAAAGGAGCCCTGTGAACAGCCTGTGTCCACCTCCTCGTGTGACAGGTGAAGTCAGACTCACAACCTGGTTACCTGCGGCTTCTGTTATTAATACCGCTTGAGCCCTAGGGGTGCATGTGCCTGTGAGAGCCAATGCAAATGTCCTGGGCCTGTGGGCCACAAGCTGGTGGCAGACGTGTGACTGCTCGTGTTCTCTGATTTCTCCACAGCAACAAAAAGCCAGGCTGAGCTGTGCCGTAGCTTTCTGACTTTCAGAGGGAAACTTGTACCATAATATGTTCACTCAAAATGGAAATATCCAATATTTTAATGTGATTGTATGTTTAGGAAAAGATTCGTCAAAGTATAAGGTACAAACAGTGCAGGAGACCTCACGTGGCTCTTTTCAATTAGCGAAGCTAAGATAATGAGAGCGTTCACAGGAGTGCATGCACCCCAGCTCTGTCCTGCCCAGGGCGTCGAGCCCTCTCCTGCATCCGCCATCGATCCGTCCGTCCCAATGGCTGCTGGTGCACCTGCTGGGTGCCAGCCCTCCCTCTGCCTCCCTCGGACCCTAAGGCATGGTGAGGAAGGCAGAGAAGGGTAGGCAGTGGCCAGAGCTCACCATGGCAGTTCCCAGAATTTAATGAAATTCCCGGGTATTTTTAACCTTCTCAGGTATTTGAACAATGAAGTTTAAATCTTAGGTTAGACTTGAGTAGTTGTGGGCACATGAAGTGGAAGGCAAGGGTTCCAGGCCGCAGAATCTCAGGAACTGTCCAGTAGTCTGATCGCCGCAGGACAGCAGGCTTGTGTCTATACAGGAGCAGCACCAGCTGGACACTGTGTGATGGTCCCGGCAGGACTTGGGAGGGACTGGGGGGGACTCGGGGCGTGGAGACTGGGAGGGACTCAGGAGCAGGACTGGGGGGTGGGACTCGGGGGCTGGACTTGGGGGGGACTTGAGGGGGACTCTGGACAGGACTCAGGGGCACAGGGGGTCCACCCCCAGCTACTGCGGCATCCATGGGCTTCTGTGCCCGGCAGCTGCCCACACGGCCCTCGGGTGGTGTGAAGTCGTTGGCTGATGCCTTCCCCCAGCCACACCCCTCAGCTCCAGGTTGGGGGGTTGGGGAGGCCCAGGGAGTCAGATTCTCAACACTAATTCTGAGTGATTTTCATCATTTTGAAGGTTAGAAGTTCTGGTTTGTGGCTGGAACTGGCATCGTGGTAGCAAGACAGACAAGAGAAAGTAGCCCAGTTTCCTGTCTCCGGGGTGTGGTTTCCTCTCACTGGGAGTTCACAATCCTGGACCGCCCCGTCCACACCATGTGTCTCAAGGTTCCCCGGTCTCTCAGCGAACTTAAGTGTAGAAGTTTCCGAAAGCTCTTTGCTAGGAAGTCCAGGCCAGGGCAGGGCGCTGAGGTCAGGCCTGGCTGTGCTTAGGCCCCTGCTGACCAGTGCCTTGCAGTGCCCCCTTCCTCCCTCTGCTCGGGTTTGCACTCAGGGGGCAGAGTCACATGTGCGGCCAGCGGGTGTCTGATCATCCTCCAAGCAGACATGTAAACCCGTTTGGTAAAAGCCAGGAAGAGGATTCCCCTTTCTTTTGTGTTTTTGGGGTGTGGCCGTGCCTTCATGGGTACGCTCACAGGAAAATGAAGTGCGTGACAAGGGTATTTTATTTAATGTCAGAGCAGTTAATGCAAGGGAGTGAGATGTTTTGATGAAATAAAATGCATTAAAAGTTAATGTTCATTATGTGGATTAGTCACTGGGAAACCAAAACCGTCCTCTTGGTATCTGTGAGGTTCGAGCGTGGTGTTGGGAGCAGGCGGTGCCTGGTCGTCTGGCCGCTTTTCTGGGGTTTTGAGCACAGCTCACATGCGGCTGGTTCACTTTTCCTTCAAGAAACGCATAGTTTCTGACTGTGAACAAATTTCCTTGATTATTTTCCACCAGAAGGAAAGGACATCTTTTAGATGAGGAAGGATAGTGAATATATAGGGTGGCGGCTTCAATGCTCAACAGATTAGAGAGAATTCCAGAGTCTGGAGAAGATGGGGTATAGGAGCCGGTGGTGGCGCTTGGGGTAAACAAGTCGGCTGTCCTCTGGAAGCTGCGATACATTGTGTTCCTGGGAAGCCCGCCACTGGGGCCTGCGGGGTGCGGCGCTTCTGCTTCGAGGCCCTCGCCGGCCCAGCTGGGTGCCGCACCCTGAGACCCAGCCTTGGGCAGACCTGCTGGCAGGAGAGCTGCGTCTAGGCCTAGCGGGAGTGTCTGGATGGGGCCACCCTTCCCAGTGAGGTTGGCATCTGGGCCCATCGGTCATGTCTGGGCTCACGCCCTTTCCCAGGAACTGCGACATTATTTTGCAGCAAAGGACATGTGACCCGGGAAGGCAGGCAGCTCTGAGCCCAGGGGCGCGACAGAGGTGGTTTCTCCTGTTTCCAGACGCAACACATGCAGGTGTAAGTTGCCTATCACCGCCTCCACCACGGGAGACTTGGAGACAGAGGTTAAAGGGAAGCATGCACTGTCCACCTCCTGTGAGACCTGCCCTCCAAGGTGATGGCCCCCGACTACGAGGACCGTCCTCCACTGGCGGTGTTTGCATGTGTCGGCTTCACTTATGTCTCATGTTTCTGCTGGTGCTGCATGTATTCTGTGTGGATTTGTCAGTGTGTGTCCACGTGTCCTTCTGTGGTTGGCCACGTGGACTGTTTCTAACTTCCCAACTTTCTAAATGCCCCAAAGTACCCCTAATACATGTTTTCATACATAAATGCTTGAAACTTTGCACTGGGTCAAAAGGTAAGGACGCTGGGGGCTCTTGATACATATCAAGTGGTTTCTCAGGAGCCACCTGTGCAGTGCAGCCCGTGGAACGTCTGGCTTGGGAGGTGGGTTTGAGCCCTGCATCTGGTGCGGCACTCAGTGGGAAATCTGCCAGAGACTCTCTCCCTGTGCCCCTCCCCCCCCCACACTGTCTTTCTCTCTCTCTCTCTCTCTCTCTCTCCTCCCCCCTCTCAAATAAATAAATAGATCTTTAAGAAAAACACTGCTTCAAGGGAAGTTGTGCAGCTGCATCCTCTTCACGCACCACCCTCCACGGCACGCTGGCATCAACTCTATCCTCTGCCTCAGATCCCCACAGCCAGCGTCCTTTTGCTGTAGGAGTGATGCCCAGTCTCATGAGATAGCCTCGCAGGAAGCAGTAGTGAGCAAGCCTATGCGCTGCTGTCGGCCACTGTCCCTGGGCCTTCAGTTGTGCATGCAGGTGCGTGCACACACGTGTCCGTGTACAGGAGGTACCGGTTACCTGTGTGTGTTCCCAGAGACCGGTGCTGCCCCTGGGAAGGCTGGCCCCCAGCGCTGCCTTCTCATTCTGGGGTGGGCCTGTCTGTGGCCCGTTGTGTGCCCCATCTTGGTGTGGGCTTCTTCACAGGCCACCACATACGTCGTGACCCTGGACTTGCCTCCAGCCCCGGGACCACCCAGCCACATAAGCACCGCCGTGCAGGGTCCATCGTCCTCAGGGCTGTCTGTGGTGGGGCCGCACATGTGTTATGTTAGGAGACAGCATGCGGAGTGAGCTGGGTCCACAGAAAGTGAGAAAATGTGTCTCTACCCTCTAAAGTCTCAAGTGTGGTCATGGGGAGGAGCTGTGGGCACATACAATAGATCCGCACACTCATACATGCATACATGTGAGCCTGGTGGGTGGTGGAGAGCTTAGGCAAGTTGCCAGCCATGTCCTGACGAGCAGATGCTCCTCCAGGGCTGGCTCAGCACTGAGGAGACACCCAGAGGACGTCCCCACAGGGTCTGACCTGCGAGGTCTGAGCTGGGCTGTCTGTGCGTCACCGTCTTGTTTGAGTCAATCTTCCTGATGTCTGTGTGAGGGGGGACATGCATGACCTGAAAACTCACCCAGGGCGCCTCTGAGCCTTGTCTCCACCGAGCATGGGAGCCTGTGACCTCTGAGAGCTTGGTCACCTCCCAAGACAACAGGCAGCCTGAGAAGCCTTCCATCCGTGCTTGGCCCCCTGTTGCCCCACAGAGCGGTCCTGCCCCATAGGCCACCCATCAGTAGGCCTTGCAAGATCTCATGGGTGTCTGTCTCCTGAGTGCATCCAGTGCACGACCCTGGGCTTGGGGATTATTCTGGACCCTTCAGGCCTGGAGAGGGAGAAGCCATCTGTCCCCCCAGGAGCTGGCACGGTTAGTACCTATAGGAGGAGGCTTCTCTGCTGCCCTTGCAGCATTTCCACCAGCAAAGTGACCTCTTGCTCCCCTTTCTGGTGCCGGCAGTTTCCTGAGACCGTGTGGTGACATCTTTCAGGCTGTGGCCAGAAGTAAGGGCTCATGAGCCTCCTCAGGTGAGTGAAGGTGAAAGCAGCGCTGCTTTGGGGCCAGAATTAGAAATTACTAACAAATAGGAGTTTGCATCGTTTTCCTTTCCCTTGTGGGTCCCAGCGGCTGACACGTTCCTGGATGCTCATGTAGGGCATCAGGCTGCCACCAGAGCGGCTGTCACTCATCTGTTCCTAAGTATAGTGTTGGAATCACCCTACCCTGGGGCCACCTGGACAGGACTTTGGGGAGACTCCCCAGCCTTCATGCTAGAGCCAAGGAAGAGCCCAGAGCGTGGCAGGCTCAGGCCCATGGGCCTCCCCTGGCTGTCCCGGCCCTGCGCCCCAGGCCTGAACATGCAGATGTGGCTTTGTGGCGAGGGCTGCACCCGGGACACACTCCAAGCCGTCTCCAGCATCTCTGCTGCCCCTGGTGTGTGGCCTGAGTCACTCTCGCAGGCGTTCGATCTCCCTAGGGGAGCATGACGGGCATCTGAGCTTTACGACCTCTCACACACACGACACACTTAACCTTCACAAACATCCTGAAGCAGTTGTGTTTAGTTTTATAGATAAGAAACTGCGTAATGAGTTCAGGGTCACCTGTATCTTAAGCTGATGACAAAGACGAATTTTCTGACTCAAAATCTACTCTCCCAGTTTGTCCCTGGCTGGTGGCCCCTCCCTGACTGTTCTCTCACTTTGGGCACATGGCCATGGCCCCTGTGGGGCTGGCCCTCCTCACACCACGGCCAGAAAAGCTGGTCCTTCTTCGCCGCCCCAGATCCGACCTTGCAATTGTACAAGAGAGCCCGGTGCACTGCCCCCAGGTCCATAGACGCCCGGGCACTGCAGTGCCTTGGGGGCCTCCGTCCTACCCTCCCTCCAGTGAGGAGGGCCTTATGTCCATGGGGCCTTATCTCATATGGTGCCCACGGCGTTCTGCCCTAGATGGGAAGCCTGTTCACTTCTTTTAGAAAACACAAGGGCTTTTCCCACGACGCTGACTGCCCTGGCCCCCCAGGCCCTGGAACTGCTTGGGTTGCAGTTCCTCCTCCACCCTGTGGGGACTGTACCTGCCGGGCTGGTGGGGCTGGCAGCTAGCTCATGGTTGGTGTCTGCTCCACCGGCGGCACCTGCATTCAGGCCAGCCTGGTGCCATGTTCAATCAGCCCTGCATGGCTGTCCTGTTCCTGAGCAGAAACGAGCCCCACCAGTCTCAAATCAATATAACTTACAAAATGGTATTAATTCTTTCAAAACTCCTAAGAAAAGACATTTCCAGGCTTGGGTGGTCTCACTAGGAAGTTCTACCTTTTTTTTTAAAGATTTTATTTATTTATTTATTTATGAGAGACACAGAGAGAGACAGAGAGAGAGAGAGGCAAAGACACAGGCAGAAGGAGAGAAGCAGGCCCCATGCAGGGGGCCCGACATAGGACTCAATCCCGGGACTTCAGGATCACATCCTGAGCCGAAGGCAAGTGCCCAACTGCTGAGCTACCCAGGCGTTCTTCTACCAAACATTCAAAAAGGAGTGAATTCTATCAACCATTCAACAAACAGGAGAGAACTCCTGATCCACTTTACGAAGTCACATTCCCTGAAGACGAAAGGAGAACACCCAGAAAGGAACCACAGGTCAATATCATCCATGACCTTAGACACAAAATCCTAAACACAATAT
This sequence comes from Canis lupus dingo, assembly GCF_003254725.2. Taxonomy (NCBI): domain Eukaryota; kingdom Metazoa; phylum Chordata; class Mammalia; order Carnivora; family Canidae; genus Canis; species Canis lupus. The sequence continues at coordinate 682,223 of NC_064243.1, read as the reverse complement.
TAGCAGATTGAATCCAGTGATGTATGGGGGTGCTGGACCGCATGAGATTTACTCCAGGCATGCACGGCTGGTTCAACATTCAGAGTCCACCGTGTCCACAGAAGAGACACACCATCTCCTCAGTTGGTGCAGAAAAGCCTTTGATAAGATCCAACACCCACCTGTCATGAAAACTCCCAGAAAACTAGGCGTAGACATTCACCTGGATAAAGAGCATCTACAGAAGCCCTGAAGCTAAGAGCGTGCGAGGTGAAAGGGTGAGTGATTCCCCCCTCCCCCGAGAGCAGGAACAGGGCAGAGCTGTGCCCTCTCGCTATTGCTCAACCTGGTCCTGGACATTAGAGAAAACAGGAAAAGGATGGGCAGCCCGGGTGGCTCAGCGGTTTAGCGCCGCCTTCAGCCCAGGGCCTGATCCTGGAGACCCTGGATCGAGTCCCAGGTCGGCTCCCTGCATGGAGCCTGCTTCTCCCTCTGCCTGTGTCTCTGCTCTCTGTGTGTGTGTCTCTCTCATGAATAAATAAATAAAATCTTTAAAAAAAAGAAAAGGACATAACAGGGGTGCGGTCAGGCAGGAAGAAGGATAACATCCCTGTTTGCAGATAGCAGGACTGTCTACGTGGGAAATACCAGGGGAAGTTCCCCAAATCTCCTAAGCAGAAGGAAAGATGGGCCGTGTTCATGGATTGGAAGACTCTACAGTCTAGCTGTTTGCTCTCCCCAGCTGGTCTGTGAAGTCAATAAAACCTCTCTCAAGATCCCAACAAGAATTTCCGTAGATGCAGACAGCTGATCCTGAAATCCATGTGGACAGGCACGAGTGCTGACATCGTAGCTACAACAATCTCAAAACCCAGAAACAAAGTGTGAGTCCTCGCTGCCTGATATTCATGTTCATTATGTAGGTCAAGGAGCCAGGGCCGATGACGCTGGCCGAGAGGCAGACAAATGCACACGACGGTGAAACCATTCGGACCCAGCCCAGAGTGTCCACCGATTCTTGACAGAGTTGAAGAGCCAGGTGAGCAGAGCAGCACAGCCTTTACAACAAGGATGGTGGAACAGCTGGTCATCTAGACGTGGGGGAAACCTCATCCTTCACCTCACACCTCATAGGAAAATCAGCTCAAAATGGATCACAGATTTAAGTGTAAAATGTTCAGCTACAAGATGTTTAGGAAAAAAATAGGCCACTCATACCTAGGGTTAAGCAGTTTTTAGACCTGAGGCAAAAAGCATGATCCATAAAAAGTAGACTTGATAAACTTGACCTCATCAGAATAAAAAAACTGCTTGTCAAAGGACCATTTAAGACCAGAAAAGGAAAAGCTAAGTGAGAGAAAGTATTGGTGAACTACACATCCAATAAAGGAACAAAATCTGTGATACATAAAGAATTCTCAAAACTCAATAGCTACACCCCAAAGAAACCCACAGATAAATAAAATATACAATAAATGAGCAAAATATGTGGAAAGACACTTCACTACAGAGGATATACAAAGGATGGAAGAAAAGTCGTCCCACAGCATTAGCCATTAGGGAAGTGCAAGTCAACACTGAAGGAGGTATCACCACACACTTGTCAAAGTGACTAAAATGAGAAAATACACACAACAAATACCAACGAGGACGTACAGACATGAGCACTTGTCAAGTCAGTCGTGGAGCTGCCCTGCGGCCTAGCCGCTCCTCTCTGGGCATCCATCCCACAGAATGACACCTGACGTGCACAGCCTGCACACCTGCTTGCTGTGGTCATGTGTGTACTAGTCCAGAGCTAGACATGACCCACATGTCCTGTGGTGAACAGCCATCCTGTGAGACGTCCTTGCCACGAACACTGCTCAGGCTCAGAAAGAGAGAGGTATTGATGCACCAGAGGTTTGGACCGATCTTCAGGGAGTGATGCTGAGTCAAGTAAGCCCATCATTCTGATGATTCCAATTTACATTATATTCTTGAACCGACAAAATTACAGAGATTGTGAACAGATTAGCCATCGCCAGGAGTTGAGGAGGCAGGGAAGGGAGGGACCTGCTGGTGCTAGATGTCCTAGTGGTGGAAATGTGGGGGAGCCAGGAGAGGACACAGAAGCCCTTTATATATTTCCTCAACCACTTGTGAACCTACTGATGTTTCAAAATAAATTTAATCTTTAGGACGCATGTGCAACTATTTCATATAAAACTTCGTAAAAGTGCTAAATGTCACCTTGAAAGTCACCTGTGAGGCTAGGATTGGATTTGAAGGGGCTGTGAGGGGGATGGTAAGGATGGACTGTCCCCTCCAGGTGCTGTTGGGGGGAGGGTATAGCGGGACGTGGACTGTCCCTTCCGGGTACTGTGGTCAATGTTGTCTACTACTGTGAAGGACCTTAGTTGGGGAGGAGGAAGGCTTTTCAGAGCTGGGCTTTGAACGTCAGGATGCTCCGTGTGTGGTGGAGGTGAGCATAAAATACGGTCAGTGATGCGCACAGCTGAGATGAGGACAGCTTCCCTTCTGGAAGGAGAAGCTGCCAGAACAGTGTGGACGAGAGTGAGGTGGATGAAGGAGATCCCTCATCATCTGTGCCTGGACTCCTGGGACAAGGAAGGAGGCGTGGGGTTCGACACAGTCCACCCAGTGCTCTGTAAGCAGACAGCACAGCCCAACCTGTCCCCCAACCGGGTCCTCCGCCGTCCTGTTCCCGTCCACGTCTTCAGAGCAGAGGGCAGCCGTGGTCAAGGAATCTGAGGATGCATGACCCTGGCCGGGGAGGTCTCATACCTCGCTGTGGGTGGCCCCCTGGAGCCCCGCCCCCAGAGCCCAGCAGCTTCTGTGTGGGGACAGCGGGCCTCAAGCAGGGGCTCCCGGGGCTGCCCGCCGCTGGTGATGGGGTGACAGGCATTCTCCTCCCTCCACTGTGTTGCACACCTGAGGTTCACCCTCCCGGGGTTTGGGTTCTAACTGAACATGAGTTTTCACAAGGATGAACCTCACCTCATTCAGGTGAGTCACAGACGGGAACAGGAAAGACCAGCACGGGTTCTTGCATGTGCTTAAGGCACAGAGCTGCGGCCTGGCTGGGCCACCTTCTTCCGTGGTGATCCGCTGACCTGTGAGGGGGCTGCGCGGCGGGGGGTGACCCAGAGGACAGGGGTGGGGTGCGGGGGCGGGGATGGGGGGTGCTCCTTGCCACTGGGCCTACAGGCGGCCTCGGGTGGCAGCGAGTGTCCTTCTGCTCAGCCGTCAGCTCCGGGGCCCTGGACACGTAGGGGCTGCACACCTGATGTGCCATCTGCAGTTCTGAGGTCTCCCTCCCTGCCCGCCCCCCCCCCCGGGGGGTCAGTGGCCATGCGGGCCATTAACACCATGTGGATGGTGTGGGAATGAGACATTTGAGTTATTTCAACCCATTGGTTATTTTCCGAATGTGGATAAAGGGCCTGTTTCAAATTGAACGCAAGGCTGTTACTACACGTGGTTGTGGTTGAAGATTGTGTCTTCAGCTCTTTGTCATGGGTGCTAAACTGATCCCCCTGCAGAGGTCCTCACAGCCCCACAGGGGAAGCTGGGGAGCCCTTGCTGACCTCCCCACAGGGGAGGGATGGGCGGGGCAGCCCAGCCTGGGGACAGGAAGGAGCACAGACTGATGGCTGCACTCCTACAGGATTTGCAGCAAATGCCCAGGCATGGGCAGGTGGTGCTGCGGCCCCTTGGCCCCTTCACACCACATTGTCCCCTGCAGCTGTCACACAGCTATCACATGGCTGTCACAGGCTTGCGTGGTCAGCAGGTGCTGGGTGGTCATGTCAGGGGGCACATGAGCTTCCCAGGATGTCCTGCCCTGTGTCCTTGCCCATCGTCTGCCCACACCCTCTGCCAGTCCCTCTGCCCTACCGTTGTTCCCGCACTCCCTCAGTTCTCATCCTGGACCCCACCCCAGGGCTGTGGGGGTCCCCAGGTGGTGGGTGGCAGCCACCCTGCAAGAGGGACCTGAGGCCACAAACAGGATGGTGCACTTCCCAGAGTGAGAGCTCCCTGTCACTGGTGGAGGTGGGGGGGGGGGGAGGTGGATGTGCAGGGCTAGGGCCCAGCACAGAGGTGGCAAACTCGGGTATCCAGAGCCTCAGAGGAGCCAGAGGGACTGTGGTGAGCCCCCCTCCTCCACTGGCAGCCACAGGAAACCCCTGAGCGGCGGGGAACTGCAAGAATCCTGAGGCATCCGAACAGTGCAGTTGCTGTGAGCTTGTCACCCATGAGCTGTGTGGGCCGTGAGCATTGGGAGCCATGGGCGGGGGGTTGTGGTGTCGGAGCAGGACTGCTGCAGGCTGAGCTCGGCCACCATGCGGAGGTTCTGGAGCCTTGGGGACCCTGAGGTGACCTCTGCACGAGGACCCGGGAGGCACAGAAGAGAGGGACGGGGACTGGCCCCCCAGGCCTGTCCTGCAGTGCCCATATGAGCATGGGCCGTGCCGTGTGTCCTGGGAACTGTGAGCGGGCAGCCTGAGACCCGGGCCTCCCAGCCAAGCACCGAGCCCTGTGAGGGCCACCATGCGCACTGCCACCGGGAGGGGAAGCAAGCCGCACCGGGCCAGGCCCTGTGAGGAATCCAGCATGCTCCGTTGGACATGATCCCCGTTGTCCGTACGGTAGTCAGCGATGAGATCAGAAGCGGCGACATGGCTCTGGAGAGGGTTTTACTGTAAAACACGCAGACTATGAGGTCAGTAAGCATCCAATGCAGGAACAGGACCACACTCAGGCCCCCCGTGGCCCCCTCTGGGCCGCTCTCTGCCTCCCCACTGGGCCCCTGCTCCCAATCCAGTCCATGCACACCTGCCACCCCAGCCCCAGCCCCGGCAGCTGCTTCCTGGCCATTGCCTCCTCTTGGAGGCACCATGTCCGCTGCTGTGAATGATGCTTCTATGAACATGGGTGGCCAAATATCTGGGTTCTTGTGGGTAAGAACCCGGATGTGGGGTAGCTGTGGGCTCCGATGGCAGTTCGGGTCTTAATGTTTTGAGACACCCCCGTGTCGTGTCCATGGTACCCGTATCACATCATATTCCCAGCACCCCAGGCTCCCAGTTTCCCCCACCAACACCTGAGGGGCTTCCTGCGGCTGTTTGCTTATTTGTTTTATTTCAAAACCATCCTAAAGCATATGAAGCGGTGTCTTTGATTCCGATGTCTGTCTCTCCAGGGCTCGGGGCCATCACAGCGTCCCGTCGCGCGTGCTGGCTATCCCTGTGTCTTCCTTGGGGAAATGCCCGTTTACACACTTTGCCCGTTCTAAGACTTCTGTGTCACTGCGGATTCCCCGGGCTTGTGCAGCATTCTAGGTGTTGAACATTCCCTGCCTCCAGTCTGATCTGCGAGTTCTTCACTCTGCGGAGGCTGGTGTTTGATCAAGTACACGTAACCTCTCTTCTCCTCTGTTCCTTACTTGTCTGGTGTCATATCCAAGAGCTCATTACCAGTCCAGCGCCGTGACAATGTACCCTGGGTTCTACAGTGTTGGCTCTCACATTCACGTCTTTGATGCATTTCGAGGTGATTCCCTCACCTGCAGTAAGACGACGGTCTAAGCTGTTCGTTCTGCGCATGGGTGTCTGGCTCCCCAGCTCCATAGAGTCGCCTTGGTGCCCTGCAGACAATTGTGTGACCACATGTGGTGTACAGGTCTCGGCCCCTGCTCCATCCCTAGGGCCTGTACATCTGCCTTGATGCCAAGACCACCCCCCGTTTGCAGTGTGAAATCAGGAAGTGCGAGATCTCCAACTTTGTTCCTTCTCAAGATTGTTTTGGCTGCTTGGAGACCTCATGTGAACTCGGAGGTGGATTTTCTGTGTTGGCAAGCACATGTTGTTGGGACTTGGACAGGGGGCGTTGAGTCCAGGTCGTTCTATGGGTGTAGATGACCTGGTACCATAAGTCTCCACTCCACGAATGCAGGGTATGCTTCCTAGTTCCTGCAGCCTTTGTAGGGAAGAAGACTTACCTCCTTGCTCAGGTGTAATCCTATGTATTTCACTCTTTATTGTGCTATGTACATGGAATACTTTTCTGTTTACAGTGGCCGGGGCCTTGTGGGGTCTGGGGTTCCGGGGCCCCTCCCCACATGCTCCTAGCCTCCCTCATGATGCTTCTGCCATGAGGTCCTCAGGGCTTTACAAGCACAGACAGAGATCCCTCCAACCCTCCCCCAGTCCAGTGACATCTCCCCAGGTCCAGTGACATGAGGACCCCCATTGGGACACTGTCCACTGGGCTCCTTGTCCCTAGTGCCCCTGGGCCACCCAAGGACAAGCTCCTGGATAAGAACATGTACCTGGCACAAACACTCTCCAGGAGGGTCTTGGCTGTCATGGGTAAAGGGGTGGCACTCACTGACCCCGTGGGCCTCGCACCTGACCTGCTGAAAGGGGGGGCGGGGAGTGACTTTGCAGGAGCAGGAAGTTGTCCCTATGTAACTCATTCTTATCCGTAGCACCTATAGATGGAAGAGAAGGGAGAAACAAACTTCCTGCTGCTGATGGGAAACAGCATTTCTTTCAAAACTTTTGTTTTCTGCTGAAAATCACAGCAACTGACACACAAATGATCTAGAGCCATAGGAAGGTGTCTCATCCAGGGCCCTGATGGTGCCATGGAGGGTGCCCTGTGCTTTCAGGAGCAGGTAGATGGCCTGACGCCAGGAGACATGGACGCCAGCACCAGCCCCGTCACTTGGAACAGCTCCGACCTCCAGAAGCCTTCTGGGCCCAAGGCAGAGACGCTTCTCCTGGCGGAAGTGTCTGGAAGGCACCTCCTTGCAGGCAGAGCTCAGGGCACATGGGGCGTTCAGGGCAAGCCACTCCGCAGTTGGCCAGAGATGAGTCTCTGGCAGCCCTGCCACTGAGAGGAGCCCCTTGGTGGCCATGAGGCCATGGCCCCCAGGTCTGGCCAGGCTGCTGGGTCACTGAGGACACACGGTCCACCCCCTTGCAGCACAGGGCCCACCTGGCCAGGGTAGATGCTCCCAAACATCGGTGTGTCTGGTCAGAAACGGACACCATTGGCTGCCGTGAACTACATGCTATGAATGACGTGCCGTGAATGATGCTCCGTGAACACCTGGTGGAGGCCATGCGTGTTCGCCTAGGAGTAGAGTTGCTTGGTTGCACATTACTTCTGTTTAATTTTTTGAGGATCCGCTAGACTATCTTCATGGTGGCTGCAACCACTTACACCTCACAAGGCACCCAGGGCGCAGGTTCCTCCAGCGCCTCACCTATGCCTCTGGTTGTCTATCTTTCTGACTCAGCCATCCCAGCTGTTGAGAAGTGGGGTCTCTGGCGGTTGTGATTTGCATTTCCCCAGTAGCTGATGCCGTTGAGCATCTTTCCGGGTATTTATTGGCCATATGTGTGTCTTCTCTGGAGAAATGTCTTTTCCAGTCGTTTGCCCATTTTTGAACTGGTGGTCTTCTTGTTGAGCTGTAGGAGCTTTTACATTCTCCCAATATCAAGTCCTTACTAAATCCATGACGTGAAAGCGTTTCCTCCACTCCATGGGCTCGCTGTCGACATGCCTTTAATTGCGCAAAGGTCTTTGATCTGATTTTCCTTTTGTTGCCTGTGCGTCCGTGTCATGGGTAAGAAACCATTGCCAAACTCAACGCTGGGAAAGTCTGACACTATGTTGTTTCTAAAAGTTTTAGGGGATCCCTGGGTGGCTCAGCGGTTTAGCGCCTGCCTTTGGCCCAGGGCGTGATCCTGGAGTCCCGGGATCAAGGCCCGCATTGAGCTCCCGGCATGGAGCCTGCTTCTCCCTCCTCCTGCGTCTCTGCCTCTCTCTATATAGGTCTATCATAAATAAATAAAAATAAATAAATCTTTAAAAAAATAAATAAAAGCTTTATAGTTTTAGTTCTTGAAGTTAAATTATTGATCTACTTTGAGTTAAGTTTTATATGTGGTGTGAGGAAGGGGTTCATGTTCACGCATTTGCACATGGATGTCAGTTTCCCCAAAGTGTTTGTTGACAAGGCTGGTTTTTTCCACATTGAGTGGTCTTGGCACCTTGCCTAAAATCAACTGACCATGGGGACCCGGGGGCTCAGGTGGAGGAGCGTTTGCCTTCGGCTAAGGTCATGACCCCAGGGTCCCCAGATCGAGTCCTGTGTCAGGCTCCCTGATCAGTGAGGGGTCTGTATCTCCCTACTCCCTTTCCCCCCACTTGTGTGCATGTTCTCCCCTCAAATAAATAAATAAAATATCTGATAAATAAGTAACTCCCACTGGCCATAGATGTGAGGGTTTATTTCCAGACTTCTGTTAAATCGATAGGATAGGTGGGGATGCGCTGGTCTGTGAGCCAGGATCACACTTTGACAGTGGTTACAGTGGTTACTGTAGTAATAACCAGTACAGTACAGTGGTTACAGTAGTACAGTGGTTACTGTACTTTTTCATATGTTTTTAAATTGGGGAGCATAAGACCTCAACTGTGTCATTCTTTTCAAGATTGTTTTTGCAATTCAGAGTCCCTGGTGTTCCACGTGAATTTTAGAATAGGTTTTTTTTTCTATTTCTGGAAAAAACGCTGTTACGATTTTGATGAGCCATCCTAGAGGCGGGCTGAACATCCTGGTAGGCTTTGTCTTCAAGGAAATCGCGGCACTGATATTTGAGGGAGAGTGTGACACTTTCAGTAAAACTTGTTAAATCCAGGGCAGCCTGGGTGGCTCAGTGGTTTAGCGCCACCTTCAGCCCAGGGCATGATCCTGGAGACCCAGGATCGAGTCCCACGTCGGGCTCCCTGCATGGAGCCTGCTTCTCCTTCTGCCTGTGTCTCTGCCTCTCTCTCCATGTGTCTCTCATGAATAAATAAATAAAATCTTTAAAAAAAAAAAAAAACTTGTCAAATCCAGATGCAAGGCATGTCTCATCCCGGTGCCCAGGGTTGAAGCAGGAAAAGATTTAAAAAACTTCTCTGTTTGAACTATTTTAGATTTAGAGAAATAGGGATCCCTGGTGGCTCAGCAGTTTAGTGCCTGCCTTCGCCCTGGGGTGTGATCCTGGAGTCCTGGAATGGAATCCTGCATTGGGCTCCCTATATGGAGCCTTCTTCTCCCTCTGCCTACGTCTCTGCCTCTCTGTGTGTCTCTCATGAATAAATAAACAAAATCTATTTAAAAAAAAAAAACGATATAGAGAAATGCAGCAGGATTAGCTCAGAGCTTCCTCACCCAGCTGCCATTGGGTCACATCCTAGGTGACGATGACTCGTGACCCAGGCAAGGAGCATCATTGCCCACGAGCATCTGGGCCCCGGGCCCCCTCAGGTTCCCACGGCCCCCCGCAGGCCTGCAGCCCTCCCTACATATCCAGATGTCCGTGGGGTGGGGGCTGCTCGGCCGCAGGAGCATGACCACCCAGGCCCTCGGCCTCCCTCGGACCATGCGAGGCGGAGTTACACTGATTCTGCAGGATGTGAGGGCAACATGGAGACCGCCAGGCTCCCAGGAGTTCTGGCAGGACAGGAAGGTGCTCAGAGGGGCCCGTGTCCTCCACCCCATGGTGGCCCATCCTCCCTCCTCCTCCTCAGGCTCACCCGTCCTCAGTTCCCCCTGCATCAGCAGACAGATGCATGTGTGCTTCTTACACACCAAGTGTGTCATGCTGGATCTGCCTTTACTGCTGGCACGGTCCCCACGGTCCACCCAGGAGGTCGACCCTGCGCACCAGGCCAAGCTGACCTTCCTCATCCCCCACAGCTGAGTGGACCTGCCTCAGTCGTCCAGCGTTTGGTCGCCCCGTCGTGAGGCTGGTCCCCGTGTTCTGCGGCGAGCGGCCCGGGCACTTCTCGTGGGTCCCCCTCCCCACTGGCACCCACCCGCACTCCAGCCCCGGGGCGAGCCACAGTCCCCACAGCTGGCCAGTGCTGCGGCCGCATGTCCCCAGGCTCCCAAGTGTCATGGCTAAGAAACAACGTCCGGGTGTTGGTGGCCCCAGTTCCCCTGCTTCTGGCTGAGCTAAAAGGTCCTTGAGTCTGAGAGCCGTTGCTGTCCCCGTGGAGTGGCCTCTTCACGGGTTCAGCCCACTTCTCGGTGTGGTTTGTCCCTTGTCCCTCAGGCCTGAGAGTTCTTCCCCTGCCAGCTTTCCTTTCCAGGGGCTCCTGGCTATTCTCGCGCCTTTGGCGTCTCGCGTCGCGGGACTAACTCTGTAAAACGGCTTGCTCTGTTTTTTACTGGGATCGAATTGAACGTATGGATCAACCTCGGGAGGAAAACCTTCGGGCTAAATGCTGTGCCGTCCTTGGCGAGAGGGGAGCGTGCACCCCGTGCGCCCCGTTCTACCCTCGTGATTCTGGAGGGCTCCCCCGTGGAACACGTTCCTGCACATGCAGTCCTCGCTCGTTGCTGTTGCGAAAGCCCCTCTCAACCCCGCGGCCGCTGGCCCTCGTCATGCGGAGGAAGCTTTCCACCCTGCCGGCTGCCACTCTGCTCAGCTCTTTCCTCCAACATGTAAGTGTTTTACCGTAGGTTCCTGAGATTTTCCAAGTGCACGGTCATCTGCTCAGCAAGCAGAGACAGTTTTACCGCATGGGTGGGTCCCCAGGGATGGTGCTGGGTGCCAGCAGGTTGTGTGTCCCCCGCTCCCTGTCCTGGTGGGTGCCCTCCACGTGTCTCCACTGGACAAGACTCCGGGTTTGGGCCCTAATGGGTGGTGCATTGCCTGTGAGCTATTCCTCAACTTCTTGAGCGTCAGGTGCTTCCCAACATCCATGGAGATGATCGTGACTGTCTACCCCTAGGACTATTTCTGTCGTGTACAACATCAGGGGATTTCCTGCTGTTGACCCTGACTTGCGTTTCTGGAATGAATGCTACTTTTTCTAGTATTTTTAAAAGTCACATTCAGTTCTTCCTGTTTAATAATATTTGCTTAGATTTTTTTGCACTGATTTTGTAAGTGATATTGGGCTGTAGTTTTCTTTCTTTGCAGTAATTGCGTTGGGTTTAAATATCAGTGTTTCCTCCTTCATGAGAGGGATGCAGAGGCCCTGGGACACTTCATCGCATGTTGGGACTCTCTGGTCTCTTGGGTCGGGCCTTGGCACCTTCCATGCGGTGGTTCTTTTACATCTTCTTTGTTTCTTCAGGGGACATTGGTGTGTTTACATCTCTGACTCTCATGGGATCCACCTTGATAGACTGTGTTTCCTGAGAAAACTACGCATTTCCTCTAGGTTTCCAGCTTTATTTGCATGGAACACTGCCAACTGTCTCATAGTTTTTCTCTTCCATTTCAAAAGTTAATTTCTTGAATATAATCACATGGCTTAAAAAAGGGGGCGATAAAGAAGCTCGAGTGACAGGAAAGATCATCCTCCTAGGTCATCCTAGCATCAGTGTGTTCCTAGCGACATGTTACAGCATGTTGCCCACCTCAGGTTCCGAATCGGCTGATGTGTAGTTACAGGAGACCAGCTCTGTGCTGTTGCCGAGGGAACCACCCCCCCGTGGAAAGCAGCTTCCTTGCCTGAGAACTGCAGGGGCTCCGTGACTGAGGAGCCACCTGCTGCCTGATGCCCACTGATGCCAACTTGAAGCAAGTCCTTGGGGGTGAAAGGCTGGTGCAGGCTTCACACAAAGGCCAGTCACAGTGCCACAGTCAAGGGCTTCTGTCTCACCATATAAAGAACCACAGGATGGGACTCCCCCAAAGATCAGATGGTTTCATTCCTTTCCCGGCTGCTAACGTTGCTGGGTCCTCTGAAAAAGAAGAAAGTCAAAAGTAGGGATGCCTGGTGGCTCAGTGGTTGAGTGTCTGCCTTCAGTTCAGGGCATGCTCCCAGGGTCCTGGGATCGAGTCCCACGTTGGGCTCCCTGCATGGAGCCTGCTTCTCCCTCTGCCTGTGTCTCTGCCTCTCTCTGTGTCTCTCATGAATAAATACATAAAATGTTAAAACAAACAAAACAAACAAAAAACCAAAGCAGGATTGAAAACCATAGTGGAGAGAGCAGAGACGACGTAAATGCCCTGCCCACCCGTGTGCTGCCCACCATGGAAGCCTTTCCTTCCAGAGAAGTCTCCTTACGCATCTGCCCCAGGAAGAGGAGCCCATACAAAAGGCCAGTGTAGGTCCATGCAGTTGTGTAACCTGCTGCTCTTTGGGGTCACGTCCCTGGCATCCCTGCGCGGGGTGAATAGGGAGTCCTCAACAAGCCGCAGAGGAAAAGGCCCTGAGGCAGAGGCGCAGGCCATGGCTCGGAGCGCTGAGACGTGCCCCTCGGCTGCTGGGGGATGAGCCTGCAGGAAGGTTGGGGCGAGGCCGACAGTGTGGTCCCCAAACCTGCACAGGGCAGGTTTGCACCCTAAGCCCTTCACGTGGACATTGTCACTCCAGACTTCACGTGAAGACTTGCTTCTACAGAGAGTGGGCAGCACCTGGCATCCTGGGGGTGCCGAACCCCTGTGAGGAAGCGAGGGTCAGGAAAGGAGGCCGCCCCCCCATGGCCATGCTCTTGGCACCTTGGCCTGGTGACCGCAGTGTGTGCAGTTCCTCTCAGAAAGTTAAGTGATGTGTGTTCCATGCTGTTCCACAGACATGGCAATGATTAATTAATTGCTTGTTTTACAAATTGATCTGAAAAGGAAATGACTAAATAAGAATTGTCATGATTGAAAAATAAAATTCAATTACCTGGAAACTTTGCTCACTGGCTATTCCCTGTGCACTCTCCATGGCATGCGAAGGGGCCCCACCAATCTCCTGGGGACACCACAGGGGTCTCAGGCCCTGAGCTCCAGCCCAGGGCCCCTGACCTACAGCACAGCAGCGAACCCCATGGTCGTGGAGCCAGAGCTTGGAGGAGCCTGGCATCTGGGGTGACAGCAGCCCTCCTCCCTCTTGGGTGCCGGGGACACTGATGGGCAGGCGTTGGGGCAGGGGACCTGCTGAACTGCCTAAGGATTTCAAACAAGCCCCTGTCCACTCCCCCTGTGTGTTCGGCTTTAAGAGCCTGGCTGTGCCAGAGCCGTGGCAGCTCAGTCCCAGCCCAGCGAGGGCTCCCTCCATGACAGGCAGGGGTTCAGGGACAGCAGCTCCCAGACTTGTCCATCTTGGGAATTATTTAGGCCATAAAAGCACTTTTTTGTTTTTTTTAAACATTTTATTTTATTTTATTTTATTTCATTTTATTTTATTTATTTTAGAGAGAGAGAGAGAGCGCACTTGTGCAGATGGGTGGTGGGGTGCGGGAGGGCAGAGGGAGATGGAGAATCCTCCATAAAGCAGGGAGCCTGATGCAGGACTCGATCCCAGGACCTGGGATCACGCCCTGAGCCGAGGGCAGATGCTCCACTGCAGAGCCACCCAGAGGCCCCAAAGACCTTTTTTTAAATGTGGGTCATGTGTGTCACCATTACAGGCTGGAAACTGATGGACAGGGAAGAAGCCCCCAAGGACCTCGTGCCCTGGGGTCCGTGTGTCATGGAGGGTCCCGCAGGGCCGGGCCCCGTGTCCCACAGTCCATCACAGGTGAGAGCTGCTCCGAGTGGACTTGGGAAATGCTAGGAGGAAAGACTCAGCCCCCAGGGGTGTGAGCCACCACGTAGGATGGCACTTCCTCGAACCTGGGGCCCAGACCCAGCGGGACACGCCGCCCAGCTGCCCCCTGCTCAGCACCCACTGCCTCAGAGTCTCTTCTCTGGGCTCCACCAGCAGAAATGCGGGTGTAAACAGCTGCCTCACAGACGAGTGGGGTTGACAGTCCGTCTGCAAACAGTGTACCAACTATGACCCTTTACCTTGGGGCACGAGCACCTCGACTGCCTGGAACAGGCTCCTCTAAATACAGGCAGGTGCCGCGTCCACACCAGGACGTGTGCTCAGATCGCAGACACTCACGGGGCCGTGGACTGGGGCCAGGCCATCTCTACACCAGCCTGGAGGGGCCAGGGGCACACCTGGGATCTGCCCCACCCCTCCCGGGAGACTGAGGCAGGCCGAGCAGGTGGGCGGCACAGCGACTCCTGGGCTGGTTCTCGGGGAAGGGAGGGGAGGAGATAGCTCTGGGCTCACGGGACAGGACAGGTGCGGGGCCAGGTGGTGGAGACCCCGATCCAGGGGGAGAGGGAGGGGATGCCATGCTGGGGGCCGTGTGGGGCTGACTAGCAGGAGCCCCAGAGGGACGGGGCCAGGGCCCAGGAGGATGGGGGCCTGTGCTGGAGCCTGGAGGCAATGCTTCTCACATCCCATAGTGTGCAACCTGAGCAGACAGGAGATGGGGAGAAGAAGGGGCAAAGCAGGGGGACAGGGCAGTTCCCAGGGTAGATGGGAGGGTGGTCTTGGGGGGAGGATGTTCAACAGCCATCGTGGTGTAGGTGGTAAGCAGATGGGATAAATCCTAACCTGCCCCTGGAAGGACAAGGTCTGTAACTGGGGGGTGGTGGCCCAGGTGACAGGGTGGAGGTCACAGCATCCAGGGACCCCCAGCTGATCCACCATGACAAGATCAAACACTGAAAACGTGCTGTGTCCTCACATCCTCTAACACATCACCGCCCAGCCAGGGTCCGGGGGTGCCCAGGGCTCAAGCCATGAAACATCCCACTCTTGGTTTTTAGTCAGGTCGTGGTCTCCAGGTCGTGGGTTCAAGGGTCACATCGGGCTTCCAGCTCAGTGGGGGGTCCATGTCCCCCCCCCCCGTACCTCCCCCACTGGCTCGCTCTCTGTCAAATTAGTTGCATAAATCCTTTAAACAAAAATTAAAAAGTAATAAGACAAGGATTTGACCTATTTCAGGGATCTGCACGCGCTGGCAGAGGCGTTGACGGGACGGGATGGGACGGCGCCCCCTGTGGACGGCCACCTAGATGAGCCAGCGTGCAGGGACACCTGCCTGGGGTAAGGAGCAGGTCTTCCCACAGCGTCCCCCTCAGAGGACCAGAGGCTGAGTGGGTAAATGAAACCAGTCCCCGAGACAGTGCTGACTATGTGATGCTGCCAACACCCCGATTTCCTTGGAGCTGAAAAGAGGAGTGAGCAGGACGGTGGGCCTAGGGGCAGGACCTGGGCAGGACCCAGGCCACAAACAGGGCCACTCGGATGCTGGGGCTGCAGGACAGCTGCCTGCACCCCTGACGCCAGTAGGGGACCCCAGGTGCTCCCTCAGTTTGACCTCAAGAGCCTCAGGGAGAGCGGCAAAGCAATGACCTGGGGTCCGCCCACCCTGGCCTTTGTCCTGTGAGCCCTGAGGCTGCAGCCCACCTCACCCTCCCTCCATCCTCCCTCTGTCTGTATCCATGTCTGCCCATCCGTCCTGTGGGGCAGAGCAGCAAACCCTGTGGAGCCGGAGCTGGAGTGGGAGCCACACTGTTTGGGGTCCAGCCCAGGATCCCACACTGAAGGCTGTGGGGGTCCAGGTGCCCACCACGCGTAGAGAGAGTCCCCAGCTGCCTCCCACACCTGCCCCCCAGGCTCTCCTTCCCCTCCCTCCTGTGCCCCCCTTCCCCTGCCCTTCGGGCCCTCCCTCCCCTCCTTTCCTCCATCCCCTCCTTCCCCTCTGTCCTCTGCCCCCCTGGGTCCCTCCTCTGCACCCCCTCCCACACCAGCCTGGGCCTCCCCCTTCTTCAGTCTTTGTTGCTCCTTCCCTCCTCCCTCTCCCCACTGCACTGTTCTCCAAACACCACCGGTCCCTCCATGTCCACTCTTACCTGGAGGAGAGCTAGACATCATGTCTTTCAGCCCTGGGTTTGCTACCCACACCCTGACCCCACAGGATTTGGGCAATGGGCCCCAGATGCACATGCATGAGGCCGAGACCCACAGGTGTCCCCTGACTCGGTCTGGGGTGCCTGCCTTGGCAGCGGGAGTCCAGGGACACAGCCCTGGGCCAGCGGGAGCTTCATGCACTCTGGCATCCGTCCTCTTCAGGCCCACCGTGTGCCCACTCTGACCCCCGGGCAAAGGCGGGGCCATGAGCCAGAATGTGTGGCATCCAGCTGGTCCCCTCGTCCATGTTCCCACCGCGAGTGCATCCACTCCCCAACGGGGAGGGTAGAAGCCTAATTTCCTTAAGAACCGGTAGAGGAGGATGGTGTGTGACTGTCCTGCTGCCTCCGTGTTTCTCAGGCTCAACGGCCAGCTGAGGGTTTGTGGCGTGTAGCCTGACCTCTTGCTGCACTTTGTTTTGTTTTGTTTTGTTTTAAGATTTTATTCATTTATTCACAAGAGACACAGGGAGAGAGAGAGAGAGAGAGAGATTGAGAGGCAGAGACACAGGCAGAGGGAGAAGCAGGCTCCATGCAGGGAGCTGGATGTGGGACTCGATCCTGGGACTCCAGGATCACGCCCTGGGTGGAGGGCAGTGTTAAACCGCGACCACCCGGGCTACCCTCTCGCTGCACTTTGATGTGACCATCGGCACCGCTGGGAGTTTCTCGTGTGCTTCTCACCATTTTCCTCTGACACATCTTGTGGTTTGGGGAGTGAGGAGGCAGGAGCTATGAACCAAAGTCGCCACAGCAGATTTAGGGGCCCACGTTCACTAGGACAGTCCACTGATGGGTGAAGGCTGAGCAGGCCAGAGAGCGCAACCAATGAAACTGGGCAGATCAGTGTAGACTCAGCTGTCCCGTCTGGCCCAGACCTGTGCACAGGAATCCAACAGGGCACATCACGCACAGCACAGCTGAGTCCTCGGCCGGGGCCACACTGCGCCTCCATCCTGGGGCCACAGAGGCAGCTGTAACGTTAGATGGAGCGGGCTGGGGAGAAACGCCCTTGGGACCCACAGCAGATGATCAAGAGCACGAATGCCCAACACAGAAAGTAAGATCACGAGTGTCATGTTTTATTGGTGAGTTTTTTCGTTTTTTTTTTTTTTTTTTTTTTTGGCTGTTTCTCTCCTGCTTTTTTTAAGTGAATAAGATCACACGTAAACAAAAGTTGAACTCATGGTACACGGGGACCTGGTGGCCTATATGTTCGTGTGTGTACGTACAGGAATGGGTGCATGTGCTCATACATACGTGGAACAGTATCCATCTGGGATGGGCTTACAGAAGAAGGTTGGCCCTGTCCGTGACCACAATACCACATAACACCGAGGAAAACTGACGGTAATGAACACGTCACATCTGAATGCAGATTTCCCCAATTGTCCCAAAACTGTCTTGTGTAGAATTTTTGGATAAGATTAATTGGGTTTATACAGTTCATTGGCTACTATGTCTCTATCTCTTTGACTCTTGATTCTAGAACATTCCTCCCACGTCATTGACTCTATGAAGCATCCAGTTGTTCTGCAGAGTGGCCTTTCTGTGTGGTGTTTCCCTAATTTCCCTACTGCCTGGACACAGAGATGTGGGTCTGTGGGTCTGATTACCGGGTGTCCTAAGGGCAGAGCCAGGGAACTGTTGGTGGTGTCAGCCACTGCACATTGCGTCATGTTCAAGGCCTGTGGCGTCAGCACGGCCATGCTAAGCCGTGCGGTTGGATTCAGGACTGAACCCCACATGTACTCCCTGTAGAGCCACATCCCCGTCACGATGACAGGGGAGCCAGCGCAGGGCAGGCACAGTCCCCGGTCGGGGGCGGGGGGGCAAACATTGATTTCCCTCCTCTGCACGTCTCTTTCATCTGCATGTCTGCAGACTCACGGGCCTCTATTTCCTCGTGTTTTACAATAAACTGAGTCATTACACTTCCATGCTCAGCACCAGACCCTCCTGCATGTGGCTGTTCCCACCAGAGCACGTCCCGCATCCCATCACACAGCACTGGCTCTCCCCCTGGACTCTGCCTGCCTCCCGTCAGGAACTGACCCTTTCTGTGATGCGGCTCACGTGGGAGGGATGCGCCTGTGATGGCTAAGTGCTCCTTCAGTGACAACAGAGGGTGTTGAGCTGTACAGTCAGATGCACTATGTGGAATGTGTTCTGAGTGGCTACAACAGAAGGCTTCTATTCGAGCCACAGTCCTGTACATAATGCCCAAGATTCCCAGCTTTCATTGGAAAATCAGCCGTCATACCACCAACCAGGAAAATCTCAAACTAAACGAAAGACAGTCAGTAGACACCAATGTTGAGTTGACACACACGTTAGAACTACATAAGCAGCCTTTTAGAAACACTTCAATGAGTAATTACGAACACACTTGATGCAGACAAGAAAACAGTCTCAACAAGGAACGGAGTCTCAAGGAAAGAAGAGAAGATGTGAAGAAGAAGGAAATGGAAATATGATAAATGATGTGAAAAACTCAGTGGATGGATTCAAGCGCCAATGAGGAGGATGGATAAAAGCATCTGGGTCTGTGAGGCTGACCCCTGAGGAGCCGCCAGGAAATAGATCTGGGACACAGGGTCATGCCCTGAGCCGAAGGCTGATTCTCAACCACTGAGCCACCCAGGTGTCCCTAGAGCTTCTTAATTAAAAAAAAAAAAAAGAGAGAGAGACCACTTCAATAATTTTTTAAAGCACAAATGGTAAAAAAATAAATAAAATAAAGCATAAACGGTATAAAGAAAACAAATACCAATTAAAAGGCAGAGAGATTGACAGAACGGAGACAGAATGGATGGAAAAACATGACCCGATTATTGCTGACAAGAAATCCCCTTCACTGTATGACCTCAGCAGGTTGACAACCAAAGGCTGCAAAATAGTGGAGCAAACATCAGTCAACAGGAAGTTGGCTGCATATCGTACTTGATGGAGTGGATGAGAGCAGACCGGGGCCAGGACACGGAGGGACGCTACCCCTGCTGACAGTCACATCTCAGAGACCAGCAGCACTGAGTGTGCGCACTGCATGAGGCCCCAGTGGGACTGGAGAGCTGCTGGCCGGCTGAACCAGCTCTGAGGTCAGCACAGGTCCTCTGAAAACCCAGGGAGCTTTTTGTAACTAAGGAGAAATGTATTCTGGAATGTACACAGATAGGCAAGGCACCTCGAGTCCATGAAGCTGTTGGAAGGAACAGGAGGTTGGAGCCAGGCCGTGTAGGCGCGGAACAGATGCTAGCCACTCCGTGGATGGGACACAGAGCCCACGGGACACCACCTGCCCAACTCAGTTTCCATTTTCGTCTAAGATAGATTTGAGAGAGCGCACGTATGTGGGAGGGGCGGGGGGGATCACGCCCTGACCCCATCCAGCTGCAGATGCCCCCCGGGGTGGTGTTTGAAAAAGGCTCAGAATGACCCAGTGAAGGAAAGGTAGTGCTTAACCCGTGAGGCTGGAGCAGCGCGCAGGCCGTGAGACGGAGCCTCCACCCGCATTCCCACCTACAACGAGTAACTCAGGTCAGATCCCGGAGCTGCACGCAAAATGTGAGCCCTGTGACCTTTAAGGGAAAGTAGAAGATCTTCGGGCTGTTGGACTCGGGGTCTCATTCTCAACACCAAAGCAGAGGCAGTAAGAAATGATACATTGGACTTTATCAAAGTGAAAACTTTTGCTCCACCGGCCACTTCACCCAGAAGGGAAAATAATCCTTCCTGGAAACGTTTATAGCAGCTTTGTTCAAAATGATGAAATCCTGGAAATAACCCCATATCCCTCACCTTGGGGGTGGGGACCCAGACTGTGGCCTCCCCCAGCCCCGAGCCATCACCGGGTCGAGAAGCCAGGTGGCTCTGGTCCTGGGGGCTGCCCACCAGCCCACCTCTCTGCCCTCCTGGGTGCGGGGTTCTCAGCTCATCTACTTACTTATTTAAGCATTGTCTCCAACCCTGAGACGGAGTCACAGGCTCCCCAACAGTGCCGGGTTTGACCAGAGGACACAGAAGGTAGCTTAGCAGTTGCCGGGGGTCATGGGGGGTGTTGGGGAGATGAGCCTTGCCCCCACCCCTGCCCAGGGTTGACGTCTGACTGTGTACCTGACAACCTGCAGGGAGGCTGGGCCGCAGATGCAAGGGCCTGGCAGCCAGGGAAGGGTACCCGAGATCTCTGCAAGCTCAACATTTACACTGTAATTTTAAAAAATCTTTGAGGTAGGACGCCCAGCCGGCTTGGGGTCTGGTCATGACCTCCGGGTCCTGGGATCGAGTGGTGCCCCCTCCTCCCACGTCAGGCCCCCTGCTCAGCGGAGAGTCTGCTTCTCCCTCTCTCCCGGCTGTGCCCCCTGCACCTGGGCTTGCTCGCTCTAATAAATAAATAAAACCTTTTTAAAAAATCAGAAAGGAATTATAGGAATGATCCCAATAAGTACCAATTTTTAAAACTATGAGAATCTTCTAAGAGTCATGTTTTATTTGGAATTATTTCCTTCTGGCTCTTGTTTTAACTGGTGGGTGATCTTCATCATCACTCACGTGATGCTTATGTCGCAGGACAGTGGGAATCTCGAATGAAGGGTTCGTTAGGCTGTGAGCTCTCGCGTCAGGGCCCTGCGCCCTCACAGCCCCGCACGAGCCGGCTGCTAGAGGGGGCGTCTCTCGTGGAGACCACGTCCCTGTGGTCCTGGGCATCTGCTCTTGTGAACACAGGTCATCTCGGAGGTTAAAGGTTTCCACCCCAAGCAGACTGCACCCGGGGAAGACCTGACAGGCCGGGACAAGGAGATGGCCGTGGGAAAGGGCCAGGGTCCTCGCCCCATGAACAGGTGCTCATGGCCTCGGCGGCTGCCATTGAGGACCCAGGAGGGGGTCGGCTCCGTGAAGATACCAGAACCAAAGCCGTGATGGGAACAACTGCCAAGGCTTTCACTGCTGTGCTCATCATCTGTTGTGTGAAGACAGGAGTGGCTGCTGAGCAGAGCACACACTGCTCTGTGCTTCATCCTCGCCAGGTCGCCACCCGTGCAGCTTGGGGCCTCGCCCTCCACCGGCTTCTGCGTGGACGCCTGGTGTGACAGTGACTTCCCTTGCGTGGATGCTTCAAGGACTCAAGCGTAAGCGGGTCTCATCCTTGGCACCTCAGACATCGCCATGAGTCACTGCCGTGCTTTCTGTGCCCCGTGGGCGAGGGGCAGCACCCAGCCAACGGCAGGCAGTGCACGCATCCCCGGGGAGGGGGGGGCACTCTGGGCTGCAGGAGGGAGCCTGGGTCTGGAAACCTGCCCAAGCTGTCTCTGCTGAAGGAAAGACGCGTCCCTGGAGCAACTGCGCAAAGCCCTGGCGGGGCCTGCGTCTGCTTACAGCCCTCGAACCTCCAGGGCACCAGCCCCCCCCGGGAGGCAGCCTCCACATAAGCGAGTGTCCCCACGCGAGCATGTCCAGAGGTTCAGGGTGATGTCTGTTCATGATGATAAATGTCTTTGTTACATTTGCCCAGATCCTCTGTGACCTGGGGTGACCTCATTCTGTTGTCACACATCTGTAGGTGGGGAACCCCGGGGGCCCCCAAAGCACCTCCTTGTCCACCTTAGCCTTCATTCCTTTATTCAAAACCCAGACATTCCCCCCCCCCCTCAGCACCTACTAAGCGCAGGTGGTGTTACGGGCATGGGTGACACCGCCCTGCCCTCTGGTGGTGGTGTCCTTGCTAACTGCCCGCTCCCTGGGCAGGCTCTTCAGGGACAGATACTCACGCAGGCAGCGGGCACAGCCAGGGGGCCTGTGGATCTGTGGTGGTCACGGCAGCCGCCAGGCTCTCCCATCACCAGCATCGGGGTCGCCATACATGTGGCAGATTCCCCAGCGGCAGTGGCGATGTCAAGAGGCTCACATGGACAGCCCAGGGGTGCGGGATCCATCAGGCCTGGGGCCTCGGCTGCAGGTTAGGGGTCAGGCGGGAACCGGCAGGTGGTGGATGCTGCCTGGTAGTCGGAAAGCCACGCGTGGCCCCTGTGCCCTCCTGGCCTCCTCACAACATGGCCCCCCGGGCCCCTCGACGAGGCTCCTGAGGGACGGGGAGCTGGTGAAGGCCTGTCCTCCAGAACCACGTGGCATGGCATCCGCCGCCTGCTTCACCAGCTGCGGCCCCGTCCTATTCCACACGCTGCTGCAGAACTCCACGGGGAAGCCGCCCCCACCGGGACGTCAGCCACACTGAGCTGGCGAGAACTGATGCTGCTACACAGGCCGCAGCCTAAAGACCAGAAACATCGTGCCTCTGAAACACAGAAGTGCACGTGTGTACACACCTGTCAACATGTGTGCATTAACAGCTGTGGAGGACTCACCTGAGACACTGTCCGAAACGCTCACATGACCTTTGGATCCTTCAGGGCAGGTGCCACTACTCCCGGTTTACAGGTGTGGGTGTGACTTAGCAAGTAGGGTTGCACGGCCCCGGGGGCAGGAGCCTTGGGGCTCCTGACCGACCGCGGTGGGGCTGAGCCATAGCCATCACAGGTCATGGGCTGCCACCACACCAACCCCTGCTCCCTCGGTGACAGGCCTGGACAACTGGCCTGCCCCCTTCTCAGAGGGCTCGCCTGCCACCCAGACAGTCTGCACTCCTCGCTCCCTGAGGAGCACCTTGCGTTCAACTCAATCTCTCCTCTTTCTTTCCACTTAATCACATCCAGGAGCCCGGGCACTGAAGGCTTGACTCACCCCTGAGGGGACGATGTCAGTCAATGAAGAGGACACTTCCCGATACTGAGGCGCCTGCCCCGCAGCGTCCCGGAGGAGTGTGTACAGCCCCGGGGGCAGGCGTGCCAGGCCCCTGACCATGCCTTGGCCTCCCTGGGCCAGCGTCCCCAGGGACGTGCCCCTCGGGGTCCCCCCGCCACTCCAGGCTGCAGCCCCTCAGAGCTACTCTGTGGAGTCCCGGCCCATCGGGGGCAGAGCTGCAGGTGGACTCCAGGCCTGCCCACCCCCCCACCCCCCAGACCCCGTGCTCTCTGGGCACCGCAGCCTCAGGACGCAGGCTCCTGCCTCCCTAGGACTTGTCCTTTCTTCTGGGGAAGCGACCTGGGCCGTATTCTCGGGCCGTGTCAGCTCAGACCAGTTCACCCAGGAACCTCCTGCTGGCACTCGTGAGCAGGACAGCCTGGCCGCCAGTCAGGGGCAGGGGACGCGTGGGCCAGACATGCTGGCTGTCTGGAGTGAGGCCGGGGCTCACTTGTCCCTTAGCTCATCCCTCGGCGAGTATTTCCTGACCCCCCCCAGTATGCTCCAGGGACTGTTGGGGTGTTTGATAGGGCGGCAGCAAGCACAAGAGACAACAGCCACACCCTCGTGGGCCTTCTATGCAGCAGGAGCAGACGCACAGCGGATGCCACAGAGAGAAGAGTGCTACAGACAGAGGGACCAAAGCCTTGAGGCTGTGGGAGGATGGACATGGGGGTCGGGGCATGAACCTGGGGAGGACAGGGGCACAGGTCGGGGGTGAACGGGGGGAGGGATTAGGGGTCGGGGTGTGAACCCGGGGAGGAGAGGGGCTCGGGTTGGGGTGTGAACCAGGGGAGGACGGGCATTCCTAAATACATCTGTATTTTAAAGTGAGAAAGTAAAACGTCCTACAACATACATAAAAGCCAGGAAAATGCTCTCAAGTGTCCAGAGCACGGTCTTCTCAAATTCCGAGAAGGCATCGAATTTCTGTCCCCTCAAAACACTGTGGGAGAATCAGGGATGGACAGGCTCCCTGGGGCCCGGAGGTGTCCACTTGCCAGAGCAGCCCGAGTGACAGGTGGAGCCTGTGGCCGCCACCCTGGAGGAGCCAGGGCTGCCCTACTGCTGTCCTCCCACGGCCGGCCTGACCGCTTCAGCCCATGGTGGGCAGCCTAGTCAGTGGCATGCCAAGGCCCTGCCAATGGTAAACACAAGCTGCCAGGCCGCAGGGAATGCATGGGGATTGCATACATGGGACCCTTCCTCCCAGAACGGCTCTGCCTACAGACTCTGCATCCGTGTTGTTGGCCACTGTCCTAAGGAACACTTGGCTGAACCAAACGCCGTCACATATCAGCTGATCTGGGAAAAGACAGAGGCAAACAGGGTAGCAGGACCATGTGAGGTCCCATCAGTGTGGGAGGCACCAGGCCCAGAGCTCCAGCTCTGGCCACCGCGTCACCTCCGTGGGCCTGTGTGCAATCTGTAAAGTGCTGTCAGCAGGACCTGCCTCTTCAGGTTGGTGGTACACATGAGCAATGCCGAATTCGTGGAGGGCCTGCCAGGTGGTGTCCTCGGGCCCCTGCCCGGGATTAGAAAGAGCCTCCCGGGTCGGACTCCTCTTTGTCCTCCACCCCACGCGGCTCCTCTGGACCTGGTTCCCGTGGGTTGGACATGAATGAGCTCCAACACTCCCAGGCCCAGCGTCACCTGTACACAGGCCACCACGCCAGCCCCTTGGGATGAGTGGGGGAAGCAGACCACATGCATGAGCTCCAGCCTCTCCCAGAGCACCCTCCACAGCACAGCCTGTGCCTTCCCATCCCTTCTGCTCATGGGGACAGGGTGACGCCAGCATTCCCTGTCGTTGTTAGCAGCATCCTGTGCCATCTGAAGAGTGTCTATTTGGATGACAAACGACACAGCACAGAGCAGGAAGGTAACCGGCAGGACGTTGGCATCGTGAGGTTCACAGGCACGGTTCATTAAATAGCAGTAATTCCTACAGAAAGACCCAGAAAAGCAGCCCCAGGTAGTGGTTTCAAACTGCTTTTCTTTCTACAAGGAGCAGATGCTTCCACTCTTGAATCTAAGAGCGCGGTGCGGAACAGGCGCTGAACAGTCCTCCGTTACCAGGACAAAGGCATGCATGCCTGAAACCTCAGGTGACAGCCTCCTTTGGACTCTTCTCTGCACATTCCTGCTTCTTTAAAGCTCCAGGAAACCCATGTTCCAAACACAGAGCTGGCCTCATGTGTCTCAGATGTCCGAGTGCAGATCCTCCAGGATCAGAGGAAACAATGCAGGACCAAGTAGCTTCCCTGGGAGGCGGCAACCCCAGGAATGCCAATCTGGAGTGACCAGGGACGGAGTGCAGAGCCAGTCAGCCAGCGAGCCCCCTGGCGGGACCAGAGAGCTCTGGAGCCCTCACCCCAGCTTCTCAGCCCTGCGGACACTGAGTCTCAAGCATCTTTGGTCCATGCTGGGCAGGCCGGGAGGCCCTGGCGGCCAGAGAAACCCAGGCAGAGACACAGGTGCTGGCAGCTAGGAGTCCACCCAGTGTGTGCACAGGCTCAGGGGGACATGGAGCCAGGGGAGCATGAGACCTGGGGGACGTGGGGTCAGGGGGGACGTAGGATCGGGGGGGGACATGAGACCAGGAGTACGTGGGGTCAGGGAGACTTGGAGACCAGGATAATGGGTCCAGGGGGAGGTGGAGGGCTGGGGATATGGGGCCAGGGGTATGTGGGGACTGGAAGTGAGACCATCCCTCCGCGGTGGCCCTGTGGACGTGTGGGCTGCTTTCCAACCCTGGGTTGTGGGGATGTCCAGTGTGTTGCCGGGGTCAGCACACGTGGTCTTCACTGGGGATTCTCTGCCACGCTGGGTGACAACCATGAACGGCATCACCAGGGCTGGCCACATGCCTGCAGGCAGCTGGAGAACCTCGGCTCTGGACTGAGCGTGTGGTGCTAACACGTGCGGCAGGGACAGCACGCACCCACCACTACCTCCCACCTGAGAGGACGTCATAGTCTCACAAACCAAAATTCTAACCTCAAAACCACTGTGTTGGGGGCGGGGGCTTTAAGCTCCACACCCCCACTTCCCAGCCGGAGCCAGGCAGGAATCTTCTGATCTGCCTGGAGCGGCAGCTGGGTTTTCTCCTAGTAGATCCTTTCCAGAGGGCAAAGCCCAGCAAGGGCCTGGTAGTTCATGTAGCCAGCTACTTATTGCCCCAGCCACGAGCGAGCCTGCCAGCACCCCCCACCCCCAACCACCTGAGCAGATGTCTTCGTATGTTCCAGGACGAACCTCTGCTGATCTGAGGGTCTCTGTGCTGTTGGGAATGAAGCTGAATGTCTTTCTATGATGTGTAAACCCTATTTCTTCCTTTCCTATAAACTTTGGGACAATTTTCCCATTTTTCTGTTGAGCTATCATCCTCTTAAAATCAATGGCATTTAGATGTCCGTTCTGTCCCACGTTGGGAAGGGGGTGTGTTCAAGTTGCTACAAGTGACCGCATCTTCTCTTAAGTCAGCAGGAAGTTGACTTTCAAACACTTTTAGGGTGATGGAGTATTTAATTATATTTCTAAATGTATATCCTGGGGGAAAAACTGTTTACCAAAGTTGGGATCATTCAGTTCTTTTCATGATGATCCACACACCTACAGATAATGTGGGGCACACATCTGAGCTGCAGAGGAGGTCGTCCTGCTGCACAGGTTCAGTGCGACGTGCCAGGGGGGTCAGAGGGGGCGGGACCAAAGCAGGTGGGGCCCAGGGGGCTTCCAGCAAGTCTTTCCTGGAAGGTGGGTTCCCTCTGGGTCCCTCTGGTGAAGCCTGATGTACATGTTCCTGTCCCATCTATGACCTCAGCACTTCAGGCGCCGGGGTGTGTCGTGCGCAGAGGAGCCACCTTCCCAGCTGCCCAGGGAGCTGCAGGCAGAGGCGGGAGGGTGTGCCTAGGAGTGCCGTGTGCCGCCCCCACAGGGCTTCCCCGATGGATGGCTGTGGCTGCTGTGGGCCTTGTCACGTCACTAGGGAGGTTCGGTGAGTGAGTCTGGGGTGGCATAAGCTGGAAGTCAGGGCCTCGGATCCCTCAGTCTTCCCTTTGAGGAAGCAGCAGGAAATCTTGGCAGCAAGTTTCCATGAACTAAATGATGAATTGCTTTCTAGTAGGTGAGATCTTGCTCGTTTAACACAACTTCCACATTCCCCCAACCTCTTGGCTAGCCACTGTCTCTGAGAAGCCCTCCCAGCTGCCCCGGACCTTTCTGGGTGCCATCCAGAGCACCCTCTTGTCTCATATAGAGCTCCCCTCTGTCCCCCAGACTGGAATTCCAAGGAGCCCTGTCCTCAGGGTTGGTGTCTGGCACACAGGTGTTCATGAGGCATTTCCCGACCAGAGGCACAAGTAGGCACAAGATGCAGCTTGGCCATTTTCTCTCACATGGAACCTCCAGCTCCACTTTCCAAAGCCAGTGTGTACATCGTCCCCCAGCTTGCTGGAAACTCCTTCCCTGCCCTTCCCCCTGAACCTTCACTGGAGGAGCAGGTGAGTCTGGCCTGAGGGGGGCATCACCAGGGCCGCCATCCCTCCAGCGCAAGGGACGTGCGCTGAGGCCAGGGCGTCCTGAACGGATCTGCGGTACCAAAGGGGCCCGCTCTGGGGTGGCCTGTGGGCGTGGGACGACCGGGCTCCGCACCCTCTGTCGGGTGCCCCGCGGCCTGACGCCCCTGTTCCTTTGCAGGCGCTGTGTCCTGAGCGTGGCGGGCACCCTGGGCCATGGCCCTGCGCCCTGAGCCCGCGGGCGGCCGGCGCGTGTCACCATATCGTGGGCGGCTGCAGGGTGCGCCTGGCTGTCCCCTCGCGCGCCTGGAGCGCCTGCGGGCCTGCCGAGGCCACGGCGAGGTCCTGCGGGTGCCACGAGTTCTTCGACCGCAGCCCGTGCGCCTCCCGCGCCACCGCGGCGCTGGCCTTGGGCGCCGGGGCCTCCGGGGCATCGACGAGGGCGCCTGGGGCGCTGCTGCCTCCGCCGCCGCCTGCGCCGCCGCGAGGAGGAGGCGGAGGAGGCGGCCGAGGCGCGCGGGGCCGCGGGGAGACCAGGGGGCGCGGGGCACGGCCGGCGCCTGCGGGACCCGCTGGACGACCCGCGCTCTTCGCCGGCGTGTCCGTCGCCTTCGTGGCCGCCACCGGTCGGCCTGTGCCTGGGCACCATCCCCACATCCGCGCGGAGGAGAAGCCGGTGAGCGGCGGCCTGCAGGCGGGGCGCTGGGGCGGGAGACCACGTGGGGGTGGGGGAAGGGATGGAGATGGGGCGGGGGTCGGAGGAGGTGGGGTGGGGGCGGAAGGGGGGAGTGGGGGTGGAGCTGAGCCCGGGCAGACCTGGTTCCCAGCGGGGGTGGCTGTGGCCAGGGCAGAGGTGGGGGACAGCCGGGCCTGGAGGCAGCTAGGCCCTGGGAGAGCAAGCTGAGCTCTAGCCTCTGACGCCCCCCCCCCCCGCCCCCCGCAGTGCAGCTGACCCGCGGCCCCAGAGCACCCTCCCTGCTCTGCTCAGAGCACCCACAGTGAGCCTTCCCAAGGAGGCCCACAGGCCACCCCCAGCTGGGCGCTGACTGGTGGCAAGCTCCCCGAGGTGGCCTCGCCTACAGCAGTCCCTCCCCAGAGCTGTGCCATCAGGCCTGGCAGTGAAGACTTCTGACCAGTTCATGAGGCCTGCAGAGCTGCCTGCTGGAATCCCAAGTGCTGCCATCTTGAACCAGGGGGACGTGACCCCACATTCTTGGGGGGTTTTAGAGCTCAGGCAAACCCAGGGATGGCTCTGCTGATGCGCTGGGGCACGTTTCTGAGCAAATGGCAGACTTTCTGCCACACTGTGGTCTGTGCGAATGCCAGCTTGTGTGGCACATGTTCCTAGGTGAGGCTGTAAGTTACCTGCGGCATGTCAGTGTTTGTGCACTGAGGGCACCACAGAACATTCAGGAAGGATTCAGGAGGGCCCTAAAGGTGTGCTGTCTGGGCAAGAGGGCTGGGACACAGGAGGGTGCAGTCTGTGAGGGACAGTCACATGTTGCCCTGCCTTTCCTCTTCTCCACAGCCCCCTGCTCCCACCTTCCAGCAATGGGCAGACCCAAACCCCCTCCTGGGGCCGGGAGCTGAGATCAAAGCCTCAGAGCCCTTCAGAGGTAGCAGGGTCTGCGGAGCACACCTGCTGGGGTCCTCCCATTACCCAGAGACACAGTGAAGAGGTGAAGGGAAACGTCCTGCTGAACTGATAGCTGTTAGCTGGCTTGGAGCCTGGTGACCCTGACTGCAGATTAAATTTAATCATACATTTTAGGTAATTGGTTTGGTTCTCTTCATTTGGAGGTGTCGCTTCCAGGTGCCTTCCCTTAGCACCAGGTCTGATTCTGCTTCAACAAGACACTTCCTGTGTTTGGATTTTCTAAATGGCAGTAACTCCATACATTATGCAGGAGAGGACGCATTTACACAAGAATCCAGACCCAGGAGAAGGTAGGGTTGCCAGATTCCTGGCATCCTCTGGGGAGTAAGCTGGCCTTTGTGGAATCCTGATAGCAGCCTAGTGGAGCAGTCTGAGGGCCTCCATACCTCGGGTTCCTGTTTGCATTCCTCAGCCCGCTCCTCCCCACTTCCCAGAGTGTCACTTCACACTAGCCAGGCACTGTCTTCTCCAGTCAGCAGTCACCCCAGCGTGAGCTCAGGGTAGACTATGCCCCCTCGCAGCCCGTTGCCGGCAAGGGAGGGCTGTGGAGTACCTGGCCCAGCACGGAGCAGGTGCTGAATAGAGGAAGTGTTGTCAGTACTCGGTGTATTGGGTGTGGTAAGATATACATAGACTTTCCCCTGACCATTGTAAAATGTGCTGTTCAGTGGTTTTAAATACCGTCCCGTGGTGCGATTATCACCACCCTCCGTATCCAGAACTGTCCCTTCTTCCCTAGGAGGAGCACCACATCCAGGTTCATCCGCGTGGTAGCAGGTGCCAGAATGTCCTTCCATTTCAAGGCTGAATTCTATTTCACTGTTATGTATCCACCACATTTTATTTGTTCATTTACCTATGGACAGGTGGGTGGCTCCCACTCCGGGGTCATGGCATGTAACGCTGCTGTGAACATTCATGTAAAAACACCTGCTTGAGTCCTTGCGATTATTTTGGGTGAACCTCCAGGTGTAGACTTGCTGGGTTGTATGGTAATTCTAGGTTTACTTTCTTGGGGAACCTCTGCACTGTTTTCCACGGCAGCTGCACCACTGACTCTCCAGGCACGGGGCAGATGGGATGGACGGCAGAAGGGAACAGAGAAACTTGGGATATTGCGCCTTTTCTTGTTGGGGTTTTCCCAGTAGAATTTAACTTGAAAGTCGCAGGGCTAAAGTATTTTCTGTATGTGTTTTCTGGTTTTAAATAAGTGGTTAAGAGATTTTTTTTTCATTCTGAAGGCTCCCAACTGAGTCCTCCAAGGCATGGGTTGGCAGGCTTTGGGCCCCCGGCTCTGACATCCGTGGGCCTTTACAGGTGACAAGCACACCCGCCCTGCTCCTTCTGCACCATATTCACCTGGATGTTCCTAGGAAAGGCCCCAGTGTGTTCTGGAAAACCATGTTGGGAGAGCAGGGCGTGTCCTGGAGAATTGTAGGTGAGCTGAAATAGTTCCCTCAGTCAGCTGTTTGCTCTCTGGCAGCACTGGTGTCCACAGTTATTGTTTTGTGTTGGCCTGGAGATGCGGAAAGGAGAGAAACCACTGTCTTCCCCTCGTATGAAAGGGATTGGAGCATGGTGGGCTGCGTGTGATTCCCGGGGCTGTGAGCACATGCACAGGCTGAAGGATGCTCGAGGCAAAATACAAATCCCGTCTGATTCCACTCGCACAGGGCACCTCGAATCACCAAATCTGCATGACAGAAGGCTGGGTGGGTACAGGAGCTGGGCAGGGGTCGGGGGCTCTGGACCGAGGGAAAGGACGGTGCCTAAGTGTGGACGTGCCCGATGCCGCTGAGCTGTGCACTTACAAATGGCAAAGGTGGTAAACATGACGTTCTGCATATTTCACACGTGGGAAGTCAGCGGCTCAGCTGTGTGGGCAGGAGAGGGTGGCCAGGGCCCTGGGGGGTGCCCAGCGGCTGGCCCTTTGCCCCCAGAGTGGTTGACAGTTGTGTCTGTCTATCTTTCCGTGTACTCCGCTCCTTCTGGTGCTGGTCAGCATCGGGGCAGGCACAGGGTACGCGGGTGCAGCCCCGGGCGTGGGGAGACCAGGTTCACCTGGTTCTGCAGTTGTCCCATCACAGAAGAGTTTCTGGCTTCCTGATCTACAGCCCCGAGTATCCCTGTGCTCCCCATGGGACACAGTCCAGGGGCGATGCCTCACCCTGGCCTGCGGTTGGGGGGGGGGCCGCTCCTGCACCACACACCTGGAGCCTGGGTGGGAGTGCCTGGGGACAGGTGGGTGGGTCTTGCAGTCTGTGTGGGCGGGGCCTGAAGATGAGTGGGTGGGGCATGGATGGGGTTGGGGCTGGTGCCCAGATGGGTGGGTCTAGAGCCTGTATGGGCAGGGCCTGGAGCCCCTTGCCCAGTCAGGCCAAACCTGAAGTAGGCTCTGACGCCCAGGATCACAGGCACCACCTCACAACATCCTGAGGACCCTGGGCCAGGAGGTGTCCTTCCCAAGGTTTAGCTCTCCCACCACAGTGAGACAGTGAGTCTTGGGAGCC
Organism: Canis lupus dingo; assembly: GCF_003254725.2. Lineage (NCBI taxonomy): Eukaryota > Metazoa > Chordata > Mammalia > Carnivora > Canidae > Canis > Canis lupus. The sequence goes on along the minus strand of NC_064243.1, from coordinate 650,995 downwards.
CCTGGGGGTTTTGCGGGGCTTCTCCAGAAAGGCTCTAGGGGACACATAGCCCCCTCCTTACTCATTTCTGCCTCCTGCTCCATCCCTCTAGGATGAGGAGGGCCCCTGAGTGTCCAGACATAGGTGCAGGAGCACCCGCAGCCACCAGGGCCATGACCCCGACTGCCCCAGAAGGACCCTAGGCCAGGCTGAGCAGGGGCAGGGGCTGGGCCCGGCCACTGTGTGTGCCCCACATGACCCCAGGGCTGTGAGTGCAGCCAGGGCTTGAGGACCCGAGGGCCCCTCCTCTGGCCCCTTCAGCACTGCCCCAGGGCTTAGCCCAGGCCCCCAGCACCTCTGTTCTGACAGTGACAGGGTGGCACTTCGGTCCCTTGTAGGGGCCTTCACCCACAGGTGCTGCTCCTGTGACAAACCTCATGGGCTGCCTGGGGGAGAACCCACATGTCTCCCCTCACAGTCCTGGCCCCAGTCTCCCCAGGCGGAGACCCCGGCATGGGAGGTCCCAGGGAGGGCACTGGCCTCTCCTTGCAACTTTCCAGCCGTCAGGACATGTATGCTCCTGCTCATGGCATTCCTCCATTCTCATGGTCTCCTTCCTCTGCCTCTCACTCTTGGGGCTCTGTCTCCTGAGGACCCAGGATGACACCAGGGCCCCAATCCAGGAGTGTCCCCAGGGGACTGGGCACGCTGCCATCCTGGCCAGCTCTGTGGTCAGACTGCTTGTGCTGTGCTCACACTCTCAGGCTGAGCAAGTGTGAAAACCACATAAAGTGGTCGCTGGGCGCCGTGGGTCAAATGTGCACCCTGCAGAGTGTCCAGAGTGTCCAGAAAAGCGCTGTGGTCTCGCCAGCAGGTGAGCATGTGGGGTGGAGACCTTGCCGTCAGGCGTGTGTCTAAGCGCAGGACAGAGCCGACCAAACTCGGAACACGCTGCAGTCCAGGATCATTTGCTGGCAAAACCCTGGCTGCATGTGGCTGACAGCTCTCCAAACCTGAGGAGGAGGCATGCTACCTTGCACCCCAGCATCTCGGGTCCACCCAGGCCCCACCCACGGTCCTCTGAGCCCCTAGCCCCCAGGGCCATGGCTGCCAGCATCTTGGCTCCCACCTGCAGGACCCCCAGCGCGGCACACAGAACCCACCCTGCCTGATCCCAGAGGCCTGTACCTTGAAGTGGGTGCCCTCCGCATCCCCCCCCATGCGCACCCTACACACACACCCCTGCACACCCGCTACGAATGGGGTTCGTCCCTAGTGCTGGGTCCACTGGTGGCTCGCTGCCATCCTGAGCCCTAAACGTTCTCACGGCCAGGCTTGGGGGGCATGTGCTCAATGGCCCCACCCCGTTTGCAGGGACAAACGTCCATGGCCAGAAAGGTGCGTTCAATTCTCTGACCCCAAAAAGTATTTTTTTTTATTTTTATTTATTTATGATAGTCACACAGAGAGAGAGAGGCAGAGACATAGGCAGAGGGAGAAGCAGGCTCCATGCACTGGGAGCCCGACGTGGGATTCGATCCCGGGTCTCCAGGATCGCGCCCTGGGCCAAAGGCAGGCGCTAAACCGCTGCGCTACCCAGGGATCCCCAAAAAGTATTTTCTAAACCGGAATATGCCCCATGCGCACCGTGCTTTCCCACAGCTCCTACAAGAAGTAACGGCGGTGCTGCTAATCCAGTGACACCCCGCTTTCCAACCACCCTGCAGGGGCTTCTCTCAGCGGGCAAGTAGATGTTCTAGTGCCGGGTGCTTGGCCAGAGCATGGGATCTGTGCCACCATGGAGTGAGGGGGGGGTTACCGCTTTTGCCGTGGAGACCCCAGGCCCCCAGCTGAGGATCCTGCCCTGCATCTCAGTAGGAGCCCGAGCCAGAGGCCCTCTGTGGCCTTCACCTTCAGGGTGTAGGAGGCTCTGAGAAGGCGAGAACAGCATGCGGCTACCCCGTGAGCATGCACCCTGATTACTGCGGGAAAAATCAGGAAGCAGGCATTGACTCTCCTGTGAGTTTGGGGTGACAAGGCCACCACGGCCACAGAGTGACATGTTTTTTAGGGCCTCGCTGGCCGGACATGGCCGGGTGAGGCTGAGGCCGTGCCGGATGTTGGCAGTTGTGAGACATTGGTTTATCTCAGGCTTCTGGGGGAGGCCTCAGAACTGCTGAGGACGGGGGATGGGAATTTGCGCTCCAGCTAACAGCTGCTGGATACCTCTTGTATGGTGGCAGCTGGGGTGTCGCTGGGAGAGAGTGCTGAACTCCCTCGGTGGCTGGCCCTGGGGACTGGCCATGCATAGCAGGCTGTCAGAGGACACGGTGTCTCGAGGAGGGTGTGCCTGTCACAGCTGTCATGTCCCTTCACCCTGTGCTGGTGCTGGGCTCAGGCTGCCTTTCTCTTGCATGCTTGCATGACTCAATCAAGGCCTGTATAATTAGTTATAGATTCCACGACTGTGATTTCAGCCTCAAGTTTGCTGGGAACATTTTGGCAGCAGCATCTAAAGCCGGTGACAAAGCTTCTATGGCATGTGGCACGGCAGCCATTCGTGGAGTTGTGCCAGATTCTCAGAGTCAGAGCTTCACTCTGAGCCAAACTAGGGTTTTGCAGGGAAACAGAACCAGAACCAAGGCAACGGAGCCTATGTCTCTGTCTGTCTTCCTGTTGGACAGAAATGTCTGACCTGTGCCCACCCTCCGTGGTGTTTGGGGAGGACAGGCCTGGTCTGCACACAGGCTCATGGCGGCGGGGACTCATGGATCACCCCTGGAGTATCACCCACATGTCCTTGGTCCAGATCCCATGAGACTTTGGCTACAGACTTTAGAGCTGATGCTAGAACAGGAGACTTTGGAGCTGTGGCCTAATGTCAAGGTGATGGTTTGAGGAAGTCGGGCCTTGGGAGGTGATGAGGTCATGAGGGTGGAAGCCCCGCGATGGGATGAGTGTCCTTATAAAGGGGCCTGGAGAGACCCTCAGCCCTTCATTGGGAAGACTTGGTGAGAAGACGCTGTGTGAAGAGAGGCCGACCCTCAGCACTCCTGAATCCACTGGTGCCTTCAGTTTGGGCATCCAGCCTGCAGAGCTGCAAGAAATAAATGTCCATTGCTTCAGCCCCACTGAGTGCTTTCCTACAGCCACCCTAGCGGACATAGCTGGCGGGTGGAAGAGGCCCCCAGCTCTGAGCACAGGCACCGGGGCTTTCCTCCTGGGAAGAGGGGCTTTTCCCATCCACAGTGGCCTCAGAAAGCAGTGCTGGCTCGGGCCAGACCACAGGGCATCCCCCTAGCATGCAGGGCTGGTCAGTGGGGCACACTCAGTAAAGGGGAATGCTGTCCTGGCCAGGCAGCCACAGGCCCAGGTGAGGCCTGTTCTTTGCTGGACGGAGGAAGGTAAGACTGACAGGACCTGCCAGGCCGTGCGGGCTTCCCCAAGGGCACAGGGATGTGGGGTGCAGAACAGCAGCAGCAGTGCCCCTGGTGACCTAAGGAAGCCACAGAAGAGAGTGGATTTGGTTGGTTGATCTTCCCATTTGCCAACATCTGACCCAGGAATCAGCAAAACCCAGGGTCCACGTGGGGAGCGGGATGTGCCTGCCCGTGGAGGCTCTCATTCTGGTTCACCTTGCTCTTCTGGAGGGTGAGCACGGTAGCCTCCAGGGCCGCTAAGACAGGCAGGCAGGCACCGGGCGGGATGGGTGCCCCAAGGAGTGCTCTCACACCAGCGGGTTCCTCAGCGAGGCGGCTCTGCTCCTGCCCTTCCCGGTTGCTCAGGCGCCAGGCTGCGAGGGCTCCAGACCCCCAGATCCCAGACCCCCAGGGCCAGGCTGGTGCTCCACACTCCGCTCCAGGGCCTCAGGCTATCATCGCCCCACTTTGAAGAGACCCTTTGGTGAGGCCCTTACAGGCTCTGGACACGGCCAGGAACGCCAAGGGATAAATATAAAGCTCAGGACATTCTCCCTCCATTTCTGCACAAATTTGGCAGGAAAAAATGGGGGATTTGTATTTTGGATTTGTGCTTCAGTCTGAAAAAAAAAGAAAAACAAGACTTGTACTCAAACGCCTAGAAGACAGGCTACAAGAGTCTCCTCTCAATAAGAGCATTCTTTAGAGCAGTTTCAGGTTCACGGAAAAATTGAGAGGCAGGGACGGAGATTTCCCATAGACCCCTGCCCTGACATGTGCAGCCTTGCCGTTGTCCACACCCCCACCCTGACATGCGTGCACCCATCACCCTGCGGAGCCCCCAGGGACATGTCATTCACCCCCGAGCCCACAGCTACCACCTGGGCTCTGTCCTGGTGCCGTCCTTTCCCCACGATGGCGTCTTACTGGTGGTTTCATTGCCCCAGCCTAGGGTCACGCAGGACGTAGCTCTTCACACTGGCTTCTTCCACTTCCTGACGTGCCCTCGAGGTTCCTCGGCATCTTGTCTTGGCTCTAGAATATCTCTCTTTACTACTGAATAATGTCACCTCATCTGCATGGACCAGTTTATTTATCCACCACCTACTGAAGGCACTGCGTGGGCTTCTGGGTTTTGGTAGTCATGAATAAAGCTGCTGTAACTATTGTGTGCAGATGTAGTTTTCAGGTCGTTTGGATAAATAATTAGGAGCATGACTGTGAGATCAAAGGATAAGAGAACATTTGTGTTTTGTGAAAACCCCACACACCGTCTTCCAAGGTGGCTGCAGTGTGTTGCTTTCCGGCCACAGCAGGCAGCAGGTGCTGTGGTTTCACATCCTCTACAGAATTTGATGTCATCAGTATTTTGGATGTTGGTCATTCTAACAGGTGTGTGCTGCTATGTCATTGTTGCTTTACTTGCACTTCCCTGCAGGGGCGCCTGGCCGGGGGAGGGGTGCGGGGGGGCTCTGTCGGTTGAGTGTCCGATTCTTGATTTAGGCTTCGGTCGTGATCTCGGGGTCCTGGGATCGAGCCCCGCATCGGGCTCTGTGCTTGGTGATGAGCCTGTTGGAAAGTCTCTCTCTCTCTGTCGCTGTCTCTGTCTCTCTCTCTTCCCCCCACACACATGTGCACGTGCTAATTCTAAAATAAGTCTTCAAGAACAAGCACATCAGGGGCAGCCCAGATGGCTCAGCGGTTTAGCACCGCCTTCGGCCCGGGGCATGATCCTGGAGACCCAGGATCGAGTCCCATATCGGGCTCTCTGCATGGAGCCTGCTTCTCCCTCTGCGTGTCTCTGCCTCTCTCCCTATGTCTCTCATGAATAAATAAATAAAATCTTAAAAAAACTACACACACAAAAAAACCAAGCACATCTGCATTTCCCTGACAACGTACAACCTGACACATCCTTCCCTTGGTGCGTCTTATGTGAGAACGCGGTCAGGCTCCCAGAGCCAAAGCTGGCCACACTCAGGCCCACCCTATGGCTGAGGCCTCCAAGACTTTAACCCTCAGACTCATCTGCCCTGCGCGCCCAGCTCTTCGTCAACTGTAGTTGGCATTTTCCTGCCCCGTGCTGGCTCCCAGAGGGGCTCCCGTGGCTGCTGTCACTTGGGTGCTGGGGGAGCACGGGGCCACCCTCACTGATCCAGGAGAATGCCTGGCTGTCCTGTGTGTTCCCACTGGGCTGGGGGGTGACTCCCAAGCGCGTGGGCGCAGACCCGCACTCTGGCCCCAGGGCTCCTCTACCATCATTTGCACAGGGGCTGTTTCTCTGCGGACGACACCAGGTGTGGGAAGCTCTGGAGGTTGCATGCAGGGCAGCTGCAAGGCCCGAGACCTACCTGTCCACCTTGCCAGCCCTAGTACCTCATCCTGTACCTGCAGGAATCTCAGAGCTGTTGAGATAACAATAATTCATGCAAATCACATCAGACTGTGCTTCGCACACAGAATTAAGTAAGTGGCAGCAACTTTTACCTTTCTGCACTGAGGAGGATGCAGGGCGCTCAGGGATGGGGTGGGTGGTGAGAAGGCAAGCTGCTTCCTGCAAGCTGGCTGCAGGGGAAGGGGGAGCTGACAGAGGAGGCCGCTGGGGCGGGACATTGCACCTCGCTGGCCATCTGTGGGGTGCTCCCACCACGACGTCCACCTGTGCCTCCCCTCCTGTGCGTGGCACTGCCCCCTCCCTCTCAGCCAGGGGGAGCCCCCCGGCCTGTCCCCCAGTGGCACGGGGAGAAGGTGGGCAATGCTCCCCCCAGGCTTCCCCTGCTGTCAGCACAGGTTACAGACTCCCTTGTCCCCCTGCAGCTGCTAGCACGGGAGCAGCTCCGAGAATGCGCAGCGTTTATCACAAGTGAAAATAGAAACTCTCTGCACATTTGTGTAATCCCATTGCCACCCAGCATTTCTGTCACGGGACTGAACTATTTTGACTTACGAGCCATATTCATGAGGGACCTAAATTTCTCCAAGCGCAGGCTCATCAGGTGTCACCCAGTTGGGGGAAGAGACCTGAGAATTCAGACGATTTTAGGCTCCACTTAAGCCTGAAATATTAAATGTAACAGGAAGGGATGTTGATAATAATGAGATGTTAACTATTCTAACTCAGCCTACTGGCTATTCCCGAATGAGCCTGTGCTGCTTATTTAATCGAACATGTTGACTGAGCCGTCAGTAGGGCCTGGGGTTGGGACCTGGACAGGAAACACGCTGGTGAAACCCGTACCCTGGGGGTCCTGGACCGCTGAAGGGCAGGCACTGTCCCCGCAGGCTGGGCTCTCAGCCCTGTCCAAGGAAGACTCACAGTGTGTGACTGGAAATGTCCAGCTCGAGAAATAAGCTGGGTGCTTCCCTGAGAACTGGTGTGTGGCCTCCGGGCTAGGGAACACAGCCGTCAACCTCGTGCCCTGTCCGGGGTCGGGGGTCCTGTCAGGGGTTGAGTCCTGTCTGGGGTCAGGGGTCCTGTCTGGGGTCAGGTCCTGTCCGGGGTTGGGTGCTGTCCCGGGGTCGGAGGTCCTGTCCAAGGTCGGGTCTTGTCTGGAGTCGGGTCCTGTCCAGGCACTGGGATTGCCTCCCAGGTCTGTCCCCCACCGGCCCCCAGGGCAGCCCCAGTGGTCCCCAAGCTGCCTGGAGAACATCCTTTGCTTTCGACGTGTATCCCTGACTGTCTCTCGCTCTCTGTGGGAAGCGTGGAGGGCGCAGTGCATTGACGCCCAACCATGATGTTGGAAGGCAGCGCCTAGGCCCTGGACGTGGCAACATCTGAGCAGCTGTGCTTGTTCCCTCCTTGCACCTTTTCCCAGTACAGTCACAGACTCCTCAGGAGGGGACCTGCAGCCAACCAGCCGCATTAGGGACCTCCCCCTGCCCCCTGCATCTTCCCCCTGCCCCTGCATATTCCCCCTGCTGGCCCTCCTTGGCCTCCCCCGCAGCTGCCTCCCCTGCCCCTCTGTCCCATCCTTTGCTCCCATCACCCCCAGCCCCTGGGTGGCCTCTCCAGGGGCTCTGCCTCCCACCTCCAGGCCTCCTCTGTGCAAGCCCCTCCATCTGCAGCCTCTGCACCTGTCTTATCACCATGGGCATCGGGAGCCGCCTGCAGCACAGCATACGGCAGCACATCCCAGGAGGAGCCATTTGTCTCCTCACCTTGCATGGGCAGCGAGAACAGCCCATGGTGGGTCCTTGTGGTACCAAGTCCTAGCGTCTGATTGGACAGCTGTGAGTGATGACAGTACAGCAGGTGTCAGTGAAGGCAGAGGGCAGGGTCCTGCCCAGGGAGCAGCCTCAGCATCTGGGAGGGGGCTTAGTGCAAGGGAAGACACGGCCGTGGGTGATGCAGGCGTAACCGCCAGCCGTGGGCCAGGCCATTGCAGAACATGTTCTCGGGTCTCAGCCTCCCAAGGGCACCCGGGGTCACACGTGCTGGGGAGGCGGCCTGGCCTGGCCGATGTCTGATGGTGGTCCCGGGACCAGCTCCTTACGGGGCTCACATGTTAGGGGCAAGTCCAGGCCCTCTGCTCCATTTGTTTCCAGCTTTACTCCCAGTTTTGCTCCTGCAGCTCCGTGTAACCACCTGTGGGTGCTGCCCCACCCCTTGACCCTCATCTGTGACCTGTCCCTCCCCCAACCCCAGGCTGACAGGTGGGGATTCTGTTCTGCATCTCATTACCAAAGACAAGAAAAACCACAGAAGCGTTTTTCAAAATATAGCATTTATTTCTAATAAGCCTTTAGTAAAATTGGCATAATCAAGCTCTTCATCTAAAAAAACATAAAATATGAATGGTAAGATAAACATAAATGTTCTTTTGGCCCATGAAGTTCTAAGCGATTAAAGGATTCACATAAATGGTAGACAGAGCCCTGTGGAAACAGAGGCGCAGCCCTGAGACCTTGTGCACTTCGGGATACCTGGACGGGGGATTAGCAGGTCCACTTCCCACACCTCCATGCGGCCCATTCCTCATGCACCCTATGCACCGCTATGCAGGCCGCACATGTCAGTGATGCGCATGCATCCACTAGGCCCTGCAGCCCTCGCCGTCACCAAGTGGGAGGCTTTTCGAATTTGCTGCATTCTTTGCAGGTCAAATGAAAATCCAAGAGAATTAGCTGAATAGTTATTATAAATAAATGAGTTTGTTAAGGAAGCTGGCTTCAAAATAAATATGCAAAGATCAGTCACTTTTCATATATCATCAGTAATAGAAAAGTTAGTGGAACATCTATTCTGGTCACTGTAACAACAAAAACATGAACTAACTAGGAATAATCTTAGCAAGAAAGGTTCGATGCCAATAAAAGAAGCAGCAACGTTAACTCTACTAAGAGACATAAAAATGGGTAAATAAGGAGAGACAGACACATCATGTTCTTGAATGAGAAAATCACTCCCCAGGTTAATATATACATTTATTACACTCTCAATAAAATATCAGAACCTAACAAAATATCTTTAAAAAGGGTGGGTACCCTGGGTGACTCAGTGGTTGAGCATCTGCCTTTGGCTCAGGGCATGATCCCCGGGGTCCTGGGATCAAGTCCCGCATCGGGCTCCCTTCAGGGGGCCTGCTTCTCCCTCTGCCTGTGTCTCTGCCTCTCTCTCTTCTCTCTCTGTGTCTCTCATGAATGCATGAATAAAATCTTAAAAAAAAAAAAAAGAACCTAACAAAATAACCTTAAAAATCTAGAGAAATGCAAACAGAATACTAGTTCATAAATTCCGGAGAACACGGGACGAACTGAATGAGAAGCACGCACCCCAACACCAACTGTCTTCCTGTGTGACAAACTCCACCAAACCCAGTGCCTCGCGGCCGCCGCTTCCTGACCAGTGGTTCTGAGGTCGGCACAAGCCTGGGTCACCGGAGGTGTCCGCGGGGCACCTGCATTTGGGTCAAGGGGCTGCAGACCTCCGGCCGTCCTGGCCCTAGTGGCCCCCCGGCATTTCTCATGGGGCAGGAGCTTGTTGCCCCAGTGTCAGGGCCCAGCCAGAGTGACATCGTGAAAAGCTCTAGTGCACCCAGGCCTGAGCTCGACTTCCTGGGCAGAGTCCCTTCCAGCAAAGAGCAAGGGGCCATGAAGGTCCCTCAGGAGCCCAGAAGGTCCCTCAGGAGCAACCACTAAAACTAACAAACCAAATGAAGGGCAGTGGCTGCAGATCGTGTTGTGCGTGTGCACATGGCTGCCGCCGCTCACATTCCACAAGGACACCGGGGACCCAGCTGCACCCCACACACATACCCACAGCGCGGGGTGAGCAAGTGAACGGATGTCCGGGGTACACGCATGTCTGCAGCTGTGACACTCTCACTCCCCTCTCAGCACACAAACCATGAGGTGCTATGGGCCTGGGTTTGTGTGGAGACCCTTCCTGGGTGCAGCCCGCCCAGGACACTGCTCAAAGAGGAAACCAGCAGCTGTGGGGTCGGACCTCTGCAAGACCAGGCTGCGGAGACTTTCTCTCCTCACGAAGACCCCACAGAACGTGAATCGACCCCATGCTTCAGTGGAGACGACCTGAAACGAGCACGTTTCATTATTCCCACGAAAACGACTCTGTTGAACAATCTGTTCTGCTGAGTACGTGTAATATTCTCCTACTCTTCTATTTGCACAAAAGCCTTTTTCCATAGATAGTTGGGAAGAATAAATCTCAATTCAGGTCAAAGCCGGATCATGTAAATTCATAGTGACATGAGTTAATAAATATTTTCCCTCAGGAGGCTAAAGAGAAAATCTGCTCAGAGTCCTTCACGAACGAGTAAGTCAACAAGGAGGATCCACCCTCCGTGGTGTGTGGTCGGTGAAGGCGGTGGAACACACAGCTTCGGACGCGGCTTGGCTGCCCGGTTCTGCCAGTGGCACAAGGTCTGTGAATGACGAGCCGGGCGGCAGCGTCCAAAAAACACAGGGGCAGCGAAGGGACACGGCCCGCTGTAGGACTCGAATCGCGCACCAGGTGACGCCGGGGGAAGTCTTGGAGGGGGCCCTCCTGCGTGCAGGTGACGGCATTCAGGCTGTGGCGCCTGGGGGCCCTTACTCTGTGGCTCGAGGAGGAGCCAGTCCCGTCCTGTGGCCTTCACCCGGCCGCGGACACGCTGGTTCGTCCACCGAGAGTCACAGCACAGTGTGATGGGATCGGTGGAGCTCCGTGGCCAGGCCACCAACTGGTGGATGCTGTCAGTGAGAACAAGGCCGGGGAGGCGCCGTGGGCGACCTCTGCTGCGGGAGACTGTGCCCCACAGCCTCACAGTGGCCGGGCAGGGCGGGGAGACCGGGTCGTGTGCTCGGAGCATGATCACGGGCGCTGGACCCCGCAGCGCTGCTCTGGCTCCCATCTCTGCGCCCCCTGGTGGATCTGCTCCATGTGCAAAAGTGCTGACATGACGGGTGCAGTTTTCCGTGTGAATGTTAAACCTCTGCAGCTGCGTGGAAAGCTTGGCCATCATGGGGAACGGCTCGAGGTTCTGCGGGGGAACTGCTCTGCTCGCCATCAGCCGTCATAGCAATCAAGGGTGAGGACGGAACTAAAGCTCTGCAAACACGCGGAGGCTCCAAACTTTGCCTCCCAGCACCCATGCTTAGGAGGCACCCAAAAGATACGCCTCAACAGAAGGTTGGAGTAAACCATGTTGGCGAGAGACACCTGTTCAAGTTGGGCACAGCGGCGGGGACACTACGGATGGCGGCCTTCAGCAGCAGAGTGTATGTGCCCACGGAGGTGGGCTGGGGGTGGATGGAACCCACCGGCACCATGATGTGTGCACATCTGGAATTCGTAACAGAAGCACCTAAGCGATGTTGGGGTGAGGACACAAAACCTCAGGAAAAACATCTTATGAGGGAGAAAGATGTAATAATAGACTATGCCCCAGGCCAGCAGTGACATGTGTACATTATCTTAGTAGTTACTGCTCTTACCCCCAACAGGCGACATGGCTATTTTTGGAGGAAGGGGATCGTGGGTGTGAGGATAGTGAGGGGCAGCAATGGCAGGTGTAAGGAGACCAGATCCTAACACAAAGTCAGCAGAAGTGGACAAGGCTCGTGTGCCTGAGAACGGCCAGATAGACCTGTTATTTGAAAGTACGGAAAGAACTGTCAGAATAACCAATTCAAATTGAAGATTATTGACTCCAGGACATAAGAGTTGGGGTGAGAATATTCTTTTTTTTCCTATAACCCTGTTAGTATTAATCCAGGTAGGTTTTTAAAAATTATATGCATGTATTAGTTTTGTAAAACAAAAATTTAAATTGAAAAAATGCTCAATCACCAAAACTCACCCAAGAAGTGAATAATCCAGGGGCACCTGGGTGGCTCTGTTGGGTGAGCGTCTGGTTCTCAATTTCTGCTTGGGTCATGATCTCGGGTCATGAGATTGAGCTCCCCCGTCAGGCTCCCCACTCAGCCCATCACCCCCCTCCCTCTCAAAAGGAAAAAAAAAGTGGATAATCTGAATAATCCTATGCTAGCTACAGATTTATTTTTTTATTTTTTATTTTTTTTAGCTACAGAAATTTAATTGATACTTTGAAACCTTTCAAAAAGAAAACCCCAGTCTTGGGTCGTTGCTTCGGTAAATTGTACCAAAACCTTAGAGAAGTAATATCATCAGTTCTGCACAATATCTTTCAGAAAATACAAGAGGAGGGAGCACTCCCAAGTTGCCCTGTGAGATCAGTACTGTCCTGGTACCAAACCAAGGACGTTGCAAGTAAAGGTAAAATGCAAGCCAACATCTCGCGAACATAGATGCAAAATTCCTCAACAAACATCAGTAAATCGTGTCCTGTAATTTATAAAACGAGTAACACCTCACGACCAGGATGAGTTCCCGGCTCAGCATCTGAAAATCGCCGTATAATCTATGATATTAATTCACTGAAGAGGAGGGTACCTGTGCAGCTCTGCGGGTAGAGCGTCCGCCTTCAGCTCGGGTCATGGTCCCGGAGGCCTGGGATCGGGTCCCACGTTGGGCTCCCTGCTCCTGGGGAGGCTGCTGCTCTCTCTGCCCCCCACCCGCCCATGCTCGCACTCGCGCTCTCTCTCTCTCTCAAGTAAATCAATAAACTCTTTAAAAACACACACTGAAGAAGAAAAGCCGTCTGGTCATCTCAATAGATGTAGAAAAAGCATTTGACAAAATTCAACATCCATTTTGATTCCAATAAAAACTTCCCCCAATCTAGAAACAGAAGGGGATTTCCTTAACCTGGTAGAGGACACATATTTTAGAGACTTCCAGCTGATGCCATATGAAGACAGAGGAGACACTGAACACTTCCCCCAGGAGTGGAGCAAAGCTGACGAGGAAAGCAGGAGTCCTGGGCAGGCAGCGGTGCGCAGACGGAAGGAACAGGCTACAACTGGAAAGAGAGAAAACTGTATGTGTTTTTTAAATGCCCACAAAGCCGCGAAAAAGCCTGCAGAACTCCTGAGTGAGCACACTCATGCACCCCAGGTCTTCCCCGGGAGAGGTGACAGTGCGCGTCTGTCACAGATCCCATGTGGACGAGCATGTGGCTGACCTGAAACAGCCCCTAACTGGGAACAAGTGTACATAAGCTGGTGACGGAGCAGATGCATCCATGCAGCAAGCTACCTGGAGATCAGGGACAAACCGCAGATGCCCCGTCCCTGAGCCTCACAGCACACAGGGCCGGAAGGGCAGATGCAAAAGGCTAAATCCGATGTCCTCCCACTGGTGAGATGTGGAAGAGGCAAGGGCATCACAATCGCTGGGGGCCAGGTGGAGACGGTCTGGCTGTAAGGGGGCCATGGTGCCCTGGTCATTGGGTGGACAGGTGTGCAGTGAGCGTGCAGGTCGAGGTGGACATGCACTTCACAGGCATTTACAACACACTTGTGAGAACTGGTCACATAGATCCTCAGCCCAGTGACCTGGGGCCTGCCTGGACCCACCCAAGGCCTCCAGATCCTGGGCCTGGTGGGGCAGGGGTTACATTTGCAGAGCGACTTAGGGACAGCTCTGCAATCCTGACAAATGAGGAAATGTTCTTGACGAGCCCGTGATTCCCTTCCCAGGAAAGCCCTAGACACGCCCAACACGATACGTGCAGAATATTCCCAGCACTTTGGTTGGTTGGTTGGTTGGTTGGTTTTTTGCTTGTTTTTTGTTAACAGCAGACGGTGACACCCACCTGGGGTTTGAGACCATGCTCCAAACCCGGTAGTCAGCTTAGCAGCACTGCAATTCCCCGGGGGCAGAGGCTGCAGGCCCGGCAGCGACTGACCCGTGTGCCTACAAGTGTGTCTGTCTGTAGTGCGGCCACGGTTCGGTGACCAGCCTGCTTTCTTTGGGGCTGATCTCTGGTTCCTGGGCCCCGAGTGATGGAAGGCACCCATTTCCTGTTCCAGAAACACGACAGGCTGGGGACAGACCTTCAGCCTAAGGTCTTGGGCACCTGCTGTGCAACTTCCAGTCCCCGCTGGCACCAGGCAGGCTTCAAGGTTGACACTAGCCCCAGGGGTCAATGGGGAAGGGCAGGCCGTGGCCTCCAGCAGGAGGGGAAGTTCGCCTGAGGGACCCCATGGGAGGTCTAGCTCGTGTCCAGAGGAGAGGTAGGTGAGGGCAGCGTCTGGGCTGCCGGCTGGAGGGAAGAGGAGGCTTTGCCGGAGGGCTATGGAGGCAGGGGCCATGCACCCTGGCTGGACACCTGCTCACCTTCGGCCCTGACTCAGGCCATCCCAACCCACTCAGGCTCCTCGGCCATGGCCTCCAAGACGCTGTCCCAGGCCCTCCTCCTCCCACTGGGCCTACCCACCCTCTGTGGAAGCTCTTCCACAGGCTGTGTGGACACTTGGGGAAACCTTTTAGGAACCTCCTCCAGCCTCCCGCCAGTATCCACTGCCCCTAGGCTTTCTGGACGTGGGTCCAGCATCCTTGCCCTGACCTGGGGCCCCGGGCTCACGTTGCTCTGGGCCTGGAGGCCAGGTTTCCTCCATTGTTTGCTCTCCTGACCCCTGAGGGGGGGCACTCACAGCCTGGATGCCACCTCCCCGTTGTCTGGGCCGTCCCCGGGGCCAGTCTTGGCAGCCGCGGCCGGCACCAGCCTTGACCACCAGGGCAGCATGAGCCCGCAGCTCTCGGCCATTTCTGTAGGGACATCCACTCTGTACTGTTCCAACCATCCCGTTGGCCCGTGGCCTCTGTCTGGGCTGGGTCGGTCCCCTCAGGCTAATGTTTCCATCTCCAAACCCCCCGGGTGACATGTGAGAGGATGCCAGCAGGAGGCAGAAGAGCAGATAGCGAGGGCCACCCTCCATGCTCGCGGTGAGCCGGGCTGGGCGGAGGTTTATTTCCGACCACTTTAGACCAAACAGCCCAGATGTGTCAGATCATGATGAAGGATGGAGGCAGGGAGTGGGGGTGGGGGTGGTTCGAGTGAGCCTACAGGGTCCCTGCTTATGCTCGGGTGCGGGCAGCCGTCCCCAGGGGGCCGGGGTCTCCATCCCTCCTGCACATGGTCGAGCCCACCTGGGGACACTCACGGCTGCATGGGACCAACAGCAGGGCAGGGTCTCAGGGCCACAGTGGCCTAGGGGGCGGCTGGGGGTGCAGCATGGACACCAAACACCCCTGCACTGTGGTCCTCAGACTCTGGCAGGCGAGGGAGGCCAGGCCCTGGTGCCCTTCCCCAAACCCCCTCCCTGTCCTGAGCCTGGGTCCCAGCTGCCTCCCGACAGAAGGCCTGTGGCTGGGCTTTTCCACTGGAATCCTGTCTCCTGGCTTCTTACACCTGATGCCTGGCGTCCACGTCCTGAGGCTCTCCGTCCAGCTGGGCGTCCCTGTCCTGAGGCTGTCTGTCCAGCCCCCCATCCATGTCCTGAGGCTCTCCATCCAGTCAGGCGCCGGTGCCGAGGTGCTCAGGAATACACAGTGCATCAGGCCCTGGCCTGAAGAGTCCTGTAACTGCCCAGAGTTTGACTTAGCTTCAGCTAGATTCAACACGGGGGAATGTGCCCTTGGGGTGGACAAGCAGCGAGTCCCCAGGTTCACCGAGGCCCAGGAATGGACCCAGAGCCACCAGCCTAGCAGTGCGACCCTGACCTAGACAAGCTGGGGGTGGGGTCCCCCTTGAAGCCCCAGTGCCGTGAGCTCCCGTGGGCATGGACACAGCCCTGGGGAGATTGGATGGATGACACAGGACCAGCAGGCCTGGGTCTGTCAGCCCGGAAGCTGGCCTTGGTCCTATGGAACCTACCAGAAGGATGAGTGGCAGATGCCCTTGATGCACCTCTGCTCCTAGTTGCCTTTCTCCCAGGCTGTGGACTGCCCTCCCACTGGGCCTCGCCCCTCAGGGCTGTCCTGTGAGGGTCTGGGGTGAACAGAGCCAGGTGGCCCCCACAACACCCTCTGCGAGGGGAGCGCGGCCAGCGCCCACCCCACCCCCAGAGCTGAAGGTAGTGTCCCCGGAGAACCTGGGTCTGAGAGTGAGGCTGGCAGCTGGAAGCAGGCAGGGGCCCCCAGGGCACCCCAAGGGCCTAAGAGGGGCAGGAGTCTGGGGGGCTGCGCACATAGCAGCCCCTTGTCCTGAGGAGACGTCAGAGCCCACTGTGCCACCCCACTCAGGACAGAGGAACACAGGCACAGACTGGACATGCTGGCGACCCCAGGACGGGCCGCACTGCCCACAGAGACCCCAGGCCCCCCGGTCAGGCTGTCACCCCGCTTATCTGTAAATCAAGGGCACAGAAGCCACAGGAGTTTCTGGAATAGTCGCATACCTGGGACCTGTAAGGAGCCAGCTGTCCTCTCCAGGCCAGGAAGGCCAGTGATGCCTGGGGAGCCCTGCATGGCTCAAACACCGCCCACCCTGCAAGGAAGCCCGTTGGGAAGACCCTCGACCAGGGGGACCCACCCCGGAGCTGGGGCAAGCACTGCTTCTGATGGGGCAGAAACTGCCAAGCTGCATCCCTGCACCCGCGACCGGGCAAGCACCTGCCCAAAGCAGAGGTCTCAGGCCAACGGCTGGTCACTGAGGGGCTGGACTCACTGAGTACGCATGTCACCTGAGCACTGGGCAACTACGGGCGGGCAAACCCCGAGAGGTCGGGGGAACCTGTCTGTCCTGGGGTCCCAGAGGCCTCGGGACCAATCAGGGCCCGGCTCTGGGTAAACAAGCCCTGGGGGCCCACCCCCCGCCATGCCCTCAGGATGCCAGGGTCACTGCTGTGACATGCGTGCGGTCATGACAGTGACAACACTGCCAGTCCTCCCAGAGCTGACATCTGTGGAGGATGCAGACTCGTGGCTGCTGGCCCCACCCCAGGGAGGGCTTGGGCATGAGGTTCTGCCCCCAGAGCTTCGGGGGGCATGAGCCAGTGGGGGACAGTGGAAGGGCCCCAGTCCTCTCACTGCCGACGTCGGGCGACGCGGGAGCTCAGCGCTGCAGGCCAGATGGGGCGGGACCAGGACCCGCCTGGAGTGTACCAAGCTCCCCGGATGTGCGGGTTATCTAAGTGCTTCTGGATACCTGGTGAGCTTTCATCCATCCCTTCTCTGTCCTCTGGCGCTGGCGTGCTGTGCACATGCCTCCATTTCTCTCAGAACCCCTGGCTTGGGGTTCTGAGACAAATGCACAAGTCCCTTGTCTCAGCACGACAGGTCACAGTTCGTTCCTTGGACAGTTCCGAGCCACTCTGCAGCTCCTCCAGTGAATGTATTTGTTCTTGTGCTTTTCAGCTCCAAAACGTCCATGTGGCTGTTTTAAACGTTTTCTCTTTATTCATAATCTCCCTTGATGCAGTGGATGTCATCACACATCCCCTTCCTCCTTGGATCTTCCTCTGGTCCGTGAACACAGACGGTGCTTCTCCAAAGTCTGACACCTGGTCCTCTCAGGTGCCATTTCTATTGCCTGATTTTTTTCTCATGTATGGATCATACCTCACCGTTTCTTTGGCTGCTCTGTGGGGTTTTGTTGGCTACTAGACGTTTCAGTGTAGTGTAGAGCAATCCTGAGTAATGTCCCCCTATTCACTTAGGACTCACTACTGTTATTTTAGTGACTGGCTTCAATGATTTTAGTGCAGTGTCTTCCTGTCCCTCCACACACATGCACACGCATGCACACATACACACGCATATGAACATGTGTGCACACAGATGCCACCCCTCGAGGAGGCACAGCTTGGGTCCGCCCACAACCACCCGGGGTGAACTCCCTTCCTGTGTTCCTTCACTACAACCCCTGATCCTTGAACATACCTCCTGGCTGACCTCCGTGCCACGTTACAAACGAAGTCAGTTTCTTTAGCAAGAAATGAGGAGCTGTTTTAGAGGCCTGCCCTCCCCCACCCTGCGCCCCAGGCAAAACCTCTGTGCTAGGCTCTGGAGTCAGGTATGGGGATGGTGCCAGGCTTCCCTGAGGGGAGTGGGGGGGCGTGCGACGGAGGGCCGAACAGAGGGCCGGGGTCCTCAGGCCAGCCTCTCCCCACACCAGCCAGGGACAGGGTGGGGGCTCGGTGTTCCTAGAGCAGCTCGGGGCAGAGCTCCATCCCAGTGCCCCCGGGGTGGGGACGGGGAAGGAGGTGCCCCTGGGTGGGGACTGGGCGGGAGGTGCCCCCCTTCTCAAGCACACTGTCCCAGGGAGGAGGGGGTGCAGGGAGGTGAAGGGAGGCCTGTGTTCCCAAGCTGAGCTAGGGGTGGGGAGGGGGTATTTCTCTGGCCTTTTAAAATGAATTTTCGTACATTTTCTTGAATAGATGTTACATTTGCTGTTTGCCCTTAGGCCTGTTTCCAGAGGCTTTAATGGTTACTTTTAATGATTTTCTCCAGTTGTGCTGGGGAACGGGTCAGCCGAGCTTCTCTGGGCTCCCAGGCGGGACACCAGCCACTACGGAGATCTTTTTGCAGGGGGACTGGGCCCTGCAGCTGTGCGCCCTCCCGGTCGGGGTCGAGGAGGACCCCGGTGCATGACCTCTCCTCCCACCACCTCATCCCACCCTCTCCCCGCAGGGCGAGTGTTCCCCCAAGTGCCGCGGCCACTTCGTGGGGGAGACCGTGTGCGTGGCCTGGTTCTCCTTCGAGTTCCTGCTGTGCTCACTGCAGGCGGAGAGCAAGTGCACCTTCCTGCGGTCGCCGCTCGACATCATCTACATCCTGGCCATCCTGCCCGTCTACGCGTCGCGCTCGTGGGGTTGGTGGCCGGGGGCGCGGGCGCCGTCGCGGGGGGCGCGGCGCTGCTGGAGCTGGAGCGCGCGGGGCTGGGGCTGGGGCTGGCGCTGCGGCTGCTGCGGGCACTGCGCGCCCCTCGCTGGGGCTGCGCTCGCTCGGGTCACGGTGCGCCGCTGCGAGCTCGGCCTGCTGCTCCTCTTCCTGTGCGTGGCCATGGCGCTGTTCGCGCCGCCCGTGCACCTGGGCACCTGGGCACCTGGCCGAGCGCGAGCTGGGCGGGCGCACGTCGCGACTTCTCCAGCGAGCCGGCCAGCTACTGGTGGGCCGTCATCTCCATGACCACCGTGGGCTACGGCGACACCGGGCAGGCGGTGGCGCTCAGCAGCATCCTCAGCGGCATCCTGCTCATGGCCTTCCCGGTCACCTCCATCTTCCACACCTTCTCGCGCTCCTACTGCGAGCTCAAGGAGCAGCAGCAGCGCGCTGCCAGCCCCGCGGCCCTGCGCGAGGACAGCACGCGCTCAGCCACCGCCACCGCCACCGCCACCGCCACCGCCACCGCCACGGAGGGCAGCTGGCCGGGGCCGGGCGGCGCGGGTCAAGGCGGGGTCCCCGTGCCTGGGGTGTACAGGACTGCGCCCCGCCAGTAGGAGCTCGGCCCTCCCTCGCCGCCCCGCCCCCTCTGGAACCCTTTGCTTCTGGCTCGGGCGGGGGTGAGAGGCGCCCCTGCACCGGCAGTCAGCCCGTGCCCTTCTCTCCTACTTCCCTTCGGATCCGACTCCGCCCAGAAACTCCCAGCGAGTAGGGGAAGCCACAGGCCACACCTGGCCCCAGTGGAGCCTCAGCCGCCGTCCTCCGTGGCCACGGCGGGCCCAGGCGCGGCACCTCAACACGTGACAGACACAAGGGGGACGTGAGCACAGCCACCCAGCTCGGGGTGGGGGGGCGGCCCTGACCTCTGACCTGCCCCCTGCACTAGCTCCGGGGTTTTCCTGGAGGCCTCCTCACTCGTGCTCCCCTGAAAACGCCTCCGCGGAGCCCAAGGTGTGCCCAAGGTGTGCAAGCTGGCCTCGGGCCCTTCCCTGGGGTCGCCTCCACCAGGGGAAGGGGGAAGGGGGCAGGAGCCCGACGCAGCTCCCGGAGGCCTGTCCTCACCAAGCGCCAGCAGAGTCTGCTGGAAGCCCAGATGGCAGGAACTTCCCAAATCATGTCACTTTGTACTTTTTCATTCTAAAGAGCAGAGCCAGGACACTGGAGACACTGCTGCCATGGCCGCGGGGAGAAGCGCCTGAACCACCCCAGAGGGCCCCCCCTGCGCCCCCCTGCCATCCCCCACCGAGGGTGAAGCCAGAGCCAGAGAGGCTGAGGGGGTGCTGGGGGTGGCCTTGCCCCGAGGCCATTTGTTAGGACGCCGCTGTTGCCCGATAAACCACACCACTCCCCTGCCTCTCCAAGTTCCTTGGGCCAAACCAGCGTCCACCCCAGGCCGGGAGGGCTTTCCCGTGCTCACGGGGACTTGGCAGGTGACCCGGTGGGACACATCTGCCTGCACCAAACCCTGCGAGCACAGCCCGCAGTATCTAGTCCCACGGCAGAGCCCCATCCCCACACTGTGCCCCCAGGCCAGGGGTTCTTGAGGACCCAGGGCTGGATCTGGCAGGATTCAAACCCCAAGCCCCAGCTCCACAGGCGCACACTCCTCTCTCTCCTCCCTGCAGGCGCTGGAGCACCTGGGCTCCGCCTCAAGTCTGTAGGGACAGCAGGGAAGCTGACTTCACCAAGATCAGAACGGGCTGAGGCCCTGAACCACAGGGAGGTGAAGGCTGTGTCCCCCGCCCCCCCACCCCCCCCCCATCGATCCCGCTCAGATGCTCACAGCACCTGAAGCAGGAAGGGATGCAGCCTCACTGTCCTGGAGGGACCTGGCCTCACAGGAGCACCTGCAGCTTCTCCTTGCAGCCCACTTCCTACATCCCTTGGGGCAGGTCCCCAGCTCCCTGCTGCAACCCCACCTGGAGCCAAGGCCAAAGGAGGAGCTGCCAGGAGAGAGGGCCGGGGGCCGGGGCCACTGAGTGCAGGCTCCAGGCAGATGGGACCTAGGGCTTAGCGGCGCATCCTCTGATGTGCTGGGTCGGCTGCCAGCCCACAGGGTGGACCCGGGTACCCATACACCCCATGGTGACCGCGCTCCCACAGTGACGGCATGCGGCTTGCTCAATGCCTGCTACCTGGTGACATGGCGGGCTGCAGGTGCCCAGGGGATGCTGTGCTCGGAGGCCACACTCAGGGCATCTGATCCCCTGCTCCTCAACTGGCAGGGCTGATGCCCTCCAGGGCAAACTGCATTTCCTAAGTGTCACCAGGAAGACCTCCAGGAACACCCCGGGGCGTCCCTCCAAGGAGCAGGCCAGTGTGGGGGGACAGCCTGAGGAATCTGCCCCTGTGCCCCTCCTCACTGTGGCTGCAGTGGCTCTGACACCACCCAGAACCCCCAAGGCCCGCGAGCCCTCCAGGACGCACCAGGACGTGCACCACGGGGGGAAGCACACAGACCAGCCCCCCTCACAGGCCGGGCCCCCTCGGGCGGTGGCCTCACTGTCCCAGTCTGGTCGGGGGCCCAGGGACTTGCCAGGTCCCTGCTGACAAGATGTACTAAAACAGGTAGGGAGGCCTGCGTGTGGTGCTGATGCACAGAAGCAGGGCGGGAGGCAGGGGATGTGGTCTGCGAACAGGACACGGCAACCCCCAAGTCGGCCCAGGGCATCACTGGGGGGACACGGGCTCTAACAGCTGTGGGCCTCGGTCCACCATGCCCCGTGAGCTCCAGAAGGCATTAGGACTTGGGCCTGCGATGCTCAGGGGCAGCAGGCACCCCCTGGGCCTCAGGGCTGCTGTCCATCTCGGCCCAACTGCCCCCCCCACACTGAGCCTGGGGCCCCACTGCCATCCCACCCTGGCAGGGGTCTGGGCTTCCCCCACATCAACTGCACACCTTCCACCCCGCCTCATGTGTGCACAGGGCTTCTCTGCAGCTTGAGCTGCGGCCACGTTCACGGCCATCCAGCTGCTCTGGGTTCCTGGCAGCCCCGGGGGCGGGCGGCACCTGGTCCCTCACCCACAGGCGGGGCGCTATCCCCACTCAGTCCCATCCCAGAGGCTGCCCCAGGGGAGGAAGGGCTCGTCCCCCTTGTCATGCAGTTACTGGGCCTGGTGCCACCCAACAGGCTGCTGTGTGCAGATCCAGGCACGGGCCCTCTCAGCAGGGGGGAGCACAGGTGTCCCCACTCCACCTCCCTGCTCCTCAGCAGAGCCTCAGAACACAGGCTACAGGAAAGTTCTGAAGAATCGAGATGCACTCTGGGCGCCCAGGGGGGCTCAGGGGTCAGCTCAGGCCGTGACCCCAGGGTCCTGGGATCGAGTCCCACATTGGGATCCCCACAGGGAGCCTGGTTCTCCCTCTGTGTCTCTGCCTTTCTCTCTGGGTCTCTCATGAACAAATAAAATCTTTAAAAGAACAGGATGTGCTCACAAAGGCACCTTTGTCTACTTGCATTTCTCATTTCACTGCTGGAACTTTTACTGCATGAACGTAATTAAAAGTTAATTTTAATTCACACATCAGAAAGAAAGTAAAAATCCACACAAGGCAGGACAAGGCCCATGCGGGAGATGCGCACCACCTGAGGGCCATGCGGCGTCACTGGCTGGACCAGCTCTGGGGCCAGTGCTGGGGGAGGGTGGGGACGCAGCCAAAAACTTAAAATACGACTTTGGTGTATCTTCACCGTGTCTTTTTCATATTGTTGATATGTCACCCCCACATGTAAACTGTCTCCATGAAAAAAAAGCTGCTCAGTACAGACCGTGCCGTCGCTACTTGCAACACAGATGCCTCGGCTCCCCTCGTCCTCAACGGGCCACGTGGCCTTTCTCTGAACACACTTCTCAGCCTCCAGGGGCACTCGGCGCTTGATCTCTGCAGGCCCAGCGTCACCAGCAGGAGGCCCCACCTCCCAGGGGCTGGTCTGTCCAGGGCGTGCAGAGACGGCAGCCCGGGCCTCACTGGGGCAGCGTTGACCCCAAGGAGGGGCGCCTGCTGTTCCCTGGGGGCCCCAAGTGAAGGGAGGCCCGGACACAAGGCCCCCTGACCAGGGCCCTGTCCCTACCCATTCACAAGGCCACACTGGATCCATGAGGGCTTTATTGTGTTCGAGCCACAGTGCTGACACAGTCTCCCCAGCCAGGTGTGTGCGGTCACAGCTGTGGCCCCTTCGTGTGTAGGAGACAAACGTGCTCAGAGCCTCTGATAGCCCAGGTCACAGCGAGGACCCTCACGCGGACACTCAAGAGTCCACAGGAAAACTCAGGAGCAGCACACAGCTTTGAGGGCAGACACCACTGAGCTTTGGCACCGCCTGTGCTAACATGCCAGAGCTGCCCCTCTGCCCAACAGAAGGGAGGCCACATGGAAGCATCTAGAACACGCAGATGTGGGCGGCCTGGGAGCTTGCCTGGGGCCATTGGGCACAGCTGAGATGCTCATGTAGAACTGGAGGGGAGGGGGATGCAGGGCGACCGAAGATGCCCGCCCAGCCCCCACCCTGGATGGTCACCCAGGCCCGAGAGCTAGGCACGTGGGGACACCCGCCCCACAGTCCCCTCTCCTGACCTGCAGGCCCCTCCCTGCCCTGGAAGACGCATGTGGAAGGCCCTATGCTGCAGGTGTGAGCAACTCCCAGGATGTGGGGGGGGAAAGCCCACACATGTGGCCCTCCCTGGGGCAGGGGTGCATCATCTGCCCAGGCCTGACCCCAGGCCCCTGGCTTTCCTGGGAGCACACGTGGACTACCCGCCCCTGCACCCCCAGGACTTGTGGGCAACTCCGGGCTCTGGTGCCAAGCCCCTGAGCATGGACACAGGTTGCCCCTGCTACCTGTGGCGTCTGCACCAGCATCTTCAGGATGCCCTGCACAGCCCTGGATCCACTGCCACCTGGGGCCACGTCCTGAGTCCCATGAGGCAGCTGCACTGAAGGCAGCTCTGATGAGGCCAAGTCCGGCCAGAGGAGCAAGAGCACCCGTAATGGGCATCCTCGCGACATCCTTTCCACAGGAGCAGGTGCATATAAAGCCCCAGCCACGCTCTGCAGGCCCCGGCCACCATCACCTTCGGTTACATGCTGGCACCAGGGCACCCACCGTTTGGGCCATTCAGAGGGCAGGACCACGTTCTCTGTGCCACCTTCCTTGCTCCCCAACCCCACCCCTGCTGAGGGTCACCCAGGCTGCAGGCCCCGGGGACCCCGCCCGTCAATCCCCAGACCCCAGCAGGCTGGAACCCAGTGGAGGATTCCCGGCACCCTCTGTCCAGCAGTGGCCTGAGGTCTGCCTCTTCCTGGGTCCATGTGCATGTTCCAAGTTCCAGACAGGCGTGTTTTGGGAGGAAGGAGGACACACTTGCTTGTCCATCACCTGGGAAGCGGCTGCAGCCCAGCCATGGGGTATGAAGCCCACTCCACTCGTCCTTAGGGTGAGCGAGCACAGACGTCGGCACCAGGCCCCCAGCAGCCCACCCGGACCCACAGAGGCCAATCGGGATACCAGCAGCCGGGCTGGCGCCCCTGCGAGAGACACACATCCTCATCTTCCCCAGATGCCTCAGAGGGCCTTGGCACTGGCTGGGTGTGCCACATGGGGGGCCGGCTTCTGGGGGCGGCGGGCGAAGGCATAGGCCTGCCCCAGGATGGCCAGGTCCACCAGCACCTGCAGCAGGCCGCACACGGAGAACTGGAGGGGTGCACCATTCAGCAAGAAGTAGGCCGTCTTGAAGGTGTCACCGCTAGTCCACATGAGCACCATCTTGATACTGTGGGGACACAAGCCAAGGGTGAGGAGCGCTCAGGACACAGAACAGGGGCTCAGGACCCCACACCCTTCCCATCCTCGCCCCGAGGCCACCGCGTGCACAGTCACAGGGACCAAGGCCCCTCAGCTGACACGGTGGCAGGGACCATATGCCCTCAGAAGCACCCACCCCTTAGGAGACTCCCCGTGGCCCCCAACGGGAGGGGGATGACCACCCCGACAAGGTGTTCCAGGGGGCCCAGCAGGCAGGGACAGCAGCCACAGCCCGCAGATGCCGGCAAGCAGCACTTGGCCACAGGGACGGGCAGGCCGTGTGCAGCCCTTCTCCCCCAAGCCTTCCCACCCTGGGGTCCCCAGGCTGCACCCACGGGGACAGAGGACAAAACCAGGGGAGCCACTGCCCTTGGGAATCCCTGCTGGCTGGACCCTCTCGCTCACAAGATCACAGGAGGGCGATTCCATCTCTGGTCACAATGCCAACCGCCCCCCCCCCCCCAACATCCTAGATTCGCCGCCGGGACAGGGACCCTCTGTGAGTAAGGAGAGGATCACCGTGACCCTTGCACACACATCCGGGCACGCAGGCCCCAGCACCCCGGCTGCCACCCAGGGGGCCTGAGCCCCGCTGTCTAGTCACAGCAGACCCAGGTCCACTGGTCACATAGGTGACTGACCAGCACTCAGCGGGAAGGAGGGGATGGAGTCCCCAACACAGAGGATGCACACTGACTGCAAACACCTGGGTGGAGGCAGGAGCAGGGTGAGGGCGGGGCCGACACCTGCAGCCCTGGGGATCCTCACACCCGCCACCCCAGGCTGGTTCTCGTTCCTAGGACCGAGGACCAGAGTGAGGAGCCTGTCTCCTGTACCCCCGCCCAAGGCCCTGGCAGGGGCTCAAACACTGCTCTGCGTGCCCTCCACCCACTGGGAGTCAAACTGGCCGTGCGGAACCCAGACAGGAGGTGGGGAGCTAAAACCTAAGGCCTGGGCAGCTGCGCGCTGCCAGTCTGCGAACAGGACGTCATGTCCAGAAAAGCCCACTGGTGCACCGTATCCAGGCTGTGATTCTGGCTCACAGCATTTCAAAATTTTCGGGTTTTGTTTTGTTTTTTAAAGATTTTATTTATTTATTCATGAGAGACACACAGAGAGAGGGGCAGAGACGCAGGCAGAGGGAGAAGCAGGCTCCATGCAGGGAACCCGATGAGCGACTCAATCCCATGCCAAACTGCTGGGCCACCTGGGCCGCCCTCAAGATCTTTGTTTTGAGTTAGTGGGTAATTGTGCATTTTAAAAATCCAGATTTATTATCCAAAACAGATCCTGCTTTCCTGGCTGCGTTCAATGTGTGACATTGGTGCTCAGCAGGTTATGACGGGATACGTGTTTGGGATTTGCTGAACTTGTCCAATCTGTAAGTTTATTGAACATCAAATTTGGAAAGTTTTCGATGTTTCTTTGGCTATTTTTGTCTGCTCTCCACCCCTTCTCTCCTCCAGACTCAGATGACATCAATGTGAGATTTTGGGTACTTTCTCTACTTTTCTCTGTTGTTGAGAATGTATGATTTTCATAAACGCATCTTCCCCTGCCTCCTGCACCCCACCCAAGTACATTTCTGTTGGGCTTTACTGTATTTTTTTTTATTGAAAACGCTCAAGTGGTGTTCTTAGCGCCATCTCTGAGGAGACGCCCAGCTTCCATTCACTTCCAGAGCCCTTGCTCATCTCTGGGTTCCTCGCGGCCGCCGCAGAGTCTGCTGGTTGCCTTCTCAAGAGCTGTGCAGGTTTCCTGGTTCTCATTCGAGTAATTTTGGTTTGTATCCTGGACACTGTGCACGTTACAGAACGAGGCCCCGCCGAGAACTTCCATCCTAATGACAATGGACGCAGTCCTGTTCAATCTGCACCTGAGCTCAGCTCTGCTTCCGGGGCCCATGCCATGTGGGCAGTGCACGGCAGGTCCCCCCTCCACGGCCAGTCCTCCACACCCAGGGGCCAGTCAGGGCCCCACCCATGACATTCCAAGGCCCCTCCCCAGGTGTGTCCTACCCCCACCTCCCTGAGCTGCCTCGGGGACACTCTCCTCCATGGCCTGTGGCTAGAGAACCAACAGCTCCCGTGTTGCAGCCCCGCCATGCGTGCCCTATGGTCAACAGGCCTCAGGTCCACATGGTGGGTGGACACATGGAGAGGGTAGAGGCATGGGCTCCCTTGGCTCTTAGGGGAGGGGGACCTGCCCTCGCAGAGGGTGCCTGCCTGCCACCTGGGGCCACCAGGACGGGGCCCTGATGTAAAAGATCGGCCACAATGTCAACACCCAACACCGACTTCACCCCCCTCCCGCATGCAGAGCAGCGGTGGCTCCCTTGGGTGCTCGTCTTCCCACCAGGCACGGGCCTGAGGCTGGCAGGGAAGGGAGGGCATGACAACCCTTCAGCCACACACATAGGGGGCTCTGGTTCCCTGCCCCCAACCTCCCCCTGACCTGCCCCTGCCCCCAACATGCCCCCCGACCACCCCTGACCTGGCCCCGATATGCCACCGACCTGCACTGACCTGCCCCTGACCTCCCAAGACCTGCCCCCCAACCTCCCCCAACATGCCACCAATCTGCCCCCGACCTCCCACGATCTGCCCCCGACCTGCCCCCAACCTGTCCCCCGACCTCCCCGATCTGCCCACCTGGCCCTGTCCCTAACCTGCCCCCAACCTGCCCCTGACCTGCCCCCCAGGCTTGTGCCCAGGCCTCCACTTGTACTCGAGGGCAGAGATGGGCTTCTGCTGCTGGCCTCATGAAAAGACCTGAGATCAGTGGTCGGGGTCT